>NC_074688.1:34245389-34442889 GCF_029448725.1 Salvelinus fontinalis
TCACTTTTGATTATCAGAAGCCCATTGAAGGAGGGGAGAAGTATAGCATGATTAAACAGCTAGGAATGTGTTTCTGAGTGAAACTAGCCATTGAAGGAACATAGTAATTGATTCCACTCATCATTCAATGTAAGTATACAAAGTTGAAGTGCACTAAAGTAAGAGGGCCTGGCTGATGTTTACTGTATGGCTTCCTAAAGTCATTCATCCAAAGCCCCTGTGTCATCCAAAGCCCCTGTGTCAATGCCCTTACAGAAAAAACACATGATTTCACATATGGAAAATCACATGATTTCACTTGTGGAATAATGTGAAAACATGTGTTTTGGAACAGTTTTTCAGGTGTAGTTTCATGTTATCACATGTTGCTTTACATGTTGTCACGTTATCACATTAACTTCACAGAAAATCACCTGTGATCACATGAAAACATGTATTTTTGGAACACTTCCCATGTGTTCACATGTGAAATTCATGTGGTTTTTCATGAGGGGAGCTTTAAGAAAGAAAGTAAGATGGATGTAGGGAGGAGGGAGACAGGGAGGAGGGAGACATGGATGGAGGGAGACATGGAAGGAGGGAGGCATGGATGAGGGAGACATGGATGAGGGAGACATGGATGAGGGAGACATGGATGAGGGAGACATGGATGAGGGAGACAGGGCTGAGGGAGACAGGGCTGAGGGAGACAGGGCTGAGGGAGACAGGGGGGAGGGAGACAGGGTGGAGGGAGATTGGGCTGAGGGAGACAGGGGGGAGACAGACAGGGATAAGGGAGAGGGCTGAGGTAGACAGAGCTGAGGGAGACAGGGCTGAGGGAGACAGGGTGGAGGGAGACTGGGCTGAGGGAGACTGGGCTGAGGGAGACTGGGCTGAGGGAGACAGGGCAGGGGGAGACAGGGCTGAGGGAGACAGGGCAGGGGGAGACAGGGCTGAGGGAGACAGGGGGAGGGAGACAGGGGGCGGGAGACAGGGGGCGGGAGACAGGGAGGAGGGAGACAGGGGGAGGGAGACAGGGGGAGGGAGACAGAGCTGAGGGAGACAGGGCTGAGGGAGACATGGCTGAGGGAGACAGGGCTGAGGGGGGGGGACAGGGGGAGGGAGACAGGGGGGAGGGAGACAGGGCGGAGGGAGACAGGGCGGAGGGAGACAGGGCGGAGGGAGACAGGGCGAAGGTATACATGGAAGGGTAAACAAAGACAGAAAAGAAAGAGAGATAGAAAGATAGACAGCGAGAGAGTGAAATGTATTGGCTGACAAGCTTGTGAACCATGTCAAAATCCAATACTGCAATTTCAGTTGAGGTATGTGAGAGATCAGAAAAGTAGATTTTGGTTTTATTGCAAAAGAAAATTGAAGTGGCAGCTATTGAGCTCCATCAATTATAGATACCATCACGGCTTGTCAAGGTTGAGTTATCACTGTTATATAGACACGGGCACACACATGCACACCACACACAACTCATCCTTGTTACTCAACCTCTTCCCTTTCCCTCTATCCCCCCTTTCATTCTCTTTGGGTAAAAGTTATTTGATGCTAACTGAATGGATGTTTACAGTGAATACGGAAAGTTTTCAGACCCCTTGACTTTTTCAAATTTTGTTACGTTACAGCCTTATTCTAAAATTGATTACATCATTTTCCCCCCTCATCAATCTCCACACAATACCCAACAGTGACAAAGCGAAAACAATTTTTTTGATATTATTTACATAAGTATTGCTATGAGACTTGAAATTGAGCTCAGGTGCATCCTGTTTCCATTGATCATTCTTGAGATGTTTTAACAACTTGATTGGAGTCCACCTGTGGTTAATTCAATTGATTGGACAGCGCCTTCAGAAAGTATTCAGACCCCTTGACTTTTTCCACATTTTGTTACGTTACAGCCTAATTCTAAAATGGATTAAATATGAATCCTCAGCAATCTACACACAATATCCCATAGTGACAAAGCCAAAACAGGTTTTTAGAAATCTTTGCACCTTTATTAAATATCTAAATCAGAAATACCTTATTTACATAAGTATTCAGACCCTTTGCTATAAGACTCGAAATTGAGCTCAGGTGCATCCTGTTTCCACTGATCATCCTTAAGATGTTTCTACAACTTGATTGGAGACTACCTTGGTAAATTCAATTGATTGGACATGATTTGGAAAGGCATACACCTGTCTATATAAGGTCCCACAGTTCACAGTGCATGTCAGAGCAACAACTAAGCCATGAGGTTGAAATAATTGTCCATAGAGCGCCGAGACAGGATTGTGTCGAGGCACAGATCTAGGGAAGGGTACCAAAACATGTCTGCAGCATTGAAGGTCCCCAGGAACACTGTGGCTTCCATCATTCTTAAATGGAAGAAGTTTGGAACCATCAA
This sequence comes from Salvelinus fontinalis, assembly GCF_029448725.1. Classification (NCBI taxonomy): domain Eukaryota; kingdom Metazoa; phylum Chordata; class Actinopteri; order Salmoniformes; family Salmonidae; genus Salvelinus; species Salvelinus fontinalis. Next base: position 34,247,773 of record NC_074688.1, read on the forward strand.
GACTGGCCGCCCGGCCAAACTGCGCAATCAGGGGAGAAGGGCCTTGGTCAGGGAACTGACCAAGAATCCAATGTTCACTCTGACAGAGCTCTAGAGTTCCTCTGTGGAGCTGGGAGAACCTTCCAGAAGGACAACCATCTCTGCAGCACTCTACCAATCGGGCCTTTAAGGTAGAGTGGCCAGATTGAAGCCACTCCTCAGTCAAAGGCACATGACAGCCTGCTTGGAGTTTGCCAAAAGGCACCTAAAGACTCTCCTACCATGAGAAACAAGATTCTCTGGTCTAATGAAACCAAGATTGAACACTTTGGCCTGAATGCCAAGCATCACGTCTGGAGGACACCTTGCACAATCCCTACGGTGAAGCATGGTTGTGGAAGCATCATGCTGTGGGGATGTTTGTCATCTAGTCAAGGTCGAGGCAAAGACGAACGGAGCAAAGTACAGAGAGATCCTTGATGAAAACCTGCTCCAGAGCACTCAGGACCTCAGACTGGGGTGAAGGTTCACCTTCCAACAGGACAACAACCCTAAGCACAGAGCCAAGATATGCAGGAGTGGCTTCGGGACAAGTCTCTGAATGTCCTTGAATGGTCCAGCCAGAGCTCGGACTTGAACCCGATCGAACATATCTCGAGAGACCTGAAAATAGCTGTGCAGCAACGCTCTCCATCCAACCTGACAGAGCTTGAGGATCTGCAGAGAAGAATGTAAATGTCAAATTTCAGTTTTTATGCTTTGTCATTATGGGGTATTGTGTGTAGATTGGTGAGGGAAAAAAACAATTTAATCCATTTTAGAATAAGGCTCTATCGTAACAACGAAAAAGTCAAGGGGTCTGAATACTTTCCGAATGCAACATCAAATGCTAGTTGGGTTATGAAAATCATCATCCTATTTTGAAATGTTCAGCCTTTGTATTTCTTTTGATTGGTATCGCCAACCTGTTCTCCTCACCACCCCTGCCACTGTGAAATGGTCACATGGTGGAGTGTCTGCCGGTAAATTCATGGCTTTAACACGATTGCTTGCGTGCCTCTCATTAGGGCAAGTCCTTTTAGGATGTCCGTTCTCCTCATTCAGGATGTGCTGTTGTGAGGCAATTTTATCATTTGTTGAAGTGAAGTATTTTTGCCTTCATTTTTCATAATGTGTACATTTGGTAAATAACCTCTGGATCCTGACTTCTTATCATCTGTACTGTTTATAATAAATAAGACCTACTGCTGCAGCTGATCCTCCCTCAGTCTCAACAGTTGCTGTTCTACTCCATCTAACTAGGCTGCTGGGCCATCTATCTCCACACTCTCTCAGATACTGCCTCATAACTAGGCTGCTGGGCCATCTATCTCCACACTCTCTCAGATACTGCCTCATAACTAGGCTGCTGGGTCATCTATCTCCACACTCTCTCAGATACTGCCTCATAACTAGGCTGCTGGGCCATCTATCTCCACACTCTCTCAGATACTGCCTCATAACTAGGCTGCTGGGTTATCTATCTCCACACTCTCTCAGATACTGCCTCATAACTAGGCTGCTGGGCAATCTATCTCCACACTCTCTCAGATACTGCCTCATAACTAGGCTGCTGGGTTATCTATCTCCACACTCTCTCAGATACTGCCTCATAACTAGGCTGCTGGGCCATCTATCTCCACACTCTCTCAGATACTGCCTCATACCTAGGCTGCTTGGTCATCTATCTCCACACTCTCTCAGATACTGCCTCATACCTAGGCTGCTGGGCCATCTATCTCCACACTCTCTCAGATACTGCCTCATAACTAGGCTGCTGGGTCATCTATCTCCACACTCTCTCAGATACTGCCTCATAACTAGGCTGCTGGGCCATCTATCTCCACACTCTCTCAGATACTGCCTCATAACTAGGCTGCTGGGTTATCTATCTCCACACTCTCTCAGATACTGCCTCATAACTAGGCTGCTGGGCAATCTATCTCCACACTCTCTCAGATACTGCCTCATAACTAGGCTGCTGGGTCATCTATCTCCTCACTCTCTCAGATACTGCCTCATAACTAGGCTGCTGGGTTATCTATCTCCACACTCTCTCAGATACTGCCTCATAACTAGGCTGCTTGGTCATCTATCTCCACACTCTCTCAGATACTGCCTCTTAACTAGGCTGCTGGGTTATCTATCTCCACACTCTCTCAGATACTGCCTCATAACTAGGCTGCTTGGTCATCTATCTCCACACTCTCTCAGATACTGCCTCATAAGTGTGGAGAAAGTGCAGGCCTGTGTAAGTGTGTCTATGTGCATGCTTGTAGAGCGTTGGTTGCAGCTCTTTTATTGCAGCACATTCGCAGAGCTTGTAGCAGTTATCACTGCACTGACTGCAGTGGGTCCACCATTAAGTGTCGATAAGAGACAATACAGCTAGTATGTGTTTATGTACTGTGACATACAAGTGTACAGCCGACAGTTGTGAAAGGGGAAGGGCGGAGGGGTGAGGGAGAGGGCGTCAAAATTCCCTATCCCAGCAATGTCAACTATTTCATTCAGTTCTCTAGAGAGCTGAGCCATCTGTCAAATGGAGTACTCAGCTGTCTCCTTCCTCAGGCATTCCCACAGCAGTATCACAGAGGCTTGCTTAACACTAATGCAACACTATCAATTACACCCACACACGCAAGCTCGCACACACGTCCCTACACACACAGAACATGTTTATAGTATGAGAGTGATGTAAGGTTAGATGGATATTTCACTATTAGGACCTAGAGTCTCGGTGTTCCTAACGGCAGCAGCACCAGATGTGCAGTATTGTCTGCTAGTCATGTTTAGACATGCATGTTCAACATCACCTCATGTGTAATCCCAATTCATCAGTGATATTTCTGTGCTGTGTATAACTATGTGAAGGGTGTTATGTCTCATAATGCTGATCTGTTATGATGTGACAGTAAACTGTAAAAGGACAGAAGGGGGTGGAGGGGAGGTGGGTGAGACGAGGGGGCCTCCTTGGGGAAGACAGAGGAGAGAGAGAGAGAGTGTGCGTGTGTACGTGCGTGTGTACGTGCGTGTGTGTGTGTGTGTGTGTGTGTGTGTGTGTGTGTGTGTGTGTGTGTGTGTGTGTGTGTGTGTGTGTGTGTGTGTGTGTGTGTGTGTGTGTGTGTGTGTGTGTGTACGTGTGTGTGCGTGTGTGTGTGTGTGTGTGTGTGTGTGTGTGTGTGTGTGTGTGTGTGTGTGTGTGTGTGTGTGTGTGTGTGTGTGTGTGTCTCATCATCAGGATACCTGGGTGGAGACTCCTCCAGGATATTTGTGAGTGAGCCACGGGACATGATGACTTCATGACCGCCTGAAAGGTAGATGAAAACATTGAATCCTCCCTCCTTCCTCCTCTCATCTCTCCATCCGTAAAACAACCTTAAAGTCAAGCCCCAAATCTCTCCAGAGGCAGAGAAGAAAAACAAGGTAAAGAACATTCAATAATAGCAATCATAAAACAACATTATTTGGCCTGCTCCCTAGCCTCTCTAGCCTTCACCTCATTATTTGTTTTGCTGCACCTCTGATTTACTTTCATTATTCTGCTTCCCCTTGGCAGCGAGAGAGCATGAGGAATAACACAGAAATATATTCATAATCATCATTTAAAATAGCACTATGGATTTCTGGTGTGAAGCTAGACAAGGCCTAGGTGGTGTATCGATTTTAACTCCAGTACTCCTGTATTCCCTGCTGCCTGGCTGCTGTCACAACAGAAACATAGCCACAGACGTTATTTACTGTTGAGACCGCCATGTCATGCTGAGCCACTTCTCCCTCTCTTGTTCTCTCTTTACTTCTCCCTCTCTTGTTCTCTCTTTACTTCTCCCTCTCTCGCTCCTCAACCCCCCCGCTCTTTCATTCTACATCTCATCCTCCCTCCTGTTCCCCACCTGGTCCTGCTGTCCTTGTGTCTCCATAGAAGAATGAAATCAAGGTGTCTCCCAGCTGGCTTTCTGTGTTTCTCCTCTGCATGATAAAGGTTACCCACAGTAGGAGCTGAGAGAGATTCAATTTGCAATCTGTACCTCTGACAGAGGCGCACCAGTCGTGTGTGTTTGTGTGTGTGTCCTAGTCATCCAAACAGAGAGACACAGACACGCACACACAATCCCTGAATGGTGACACATGTCACTGTACACTGAGACCATATCATAGTTGCAGGCTAACATAACCGCATCAATACATTTCATCCACATAACGACCTGAATCAACACACACAAACACACCCAGGACACAGAGTGGCGCCATGCTGGACCAGGTAGCACCCAGACAGAGCCGTGTTAAGCCCATTTTATGTACGGCCCCTGGGCCTGCAGGGATTCTCTTCCCCAGCCAGGAACCTGCTGACAAAGACAGGAAGTGGAACCCTGTCGCCTTGCAGAGCCCCAGGGGAATAATTTCAGCGTGACCCACGTGATGGATAAGCTGCTATTCCAGAACTGCTGTTGACCTTTGCTCAATCAGTGGTCATGCAGGCAGGCAGATAGACGGTGTGGTGGGGACTCAGGTCCACACAATCAGTGGTCATGCAGGCAGGCAGATAGACGGTGTGGTGGGGACTCAGGTCCACACAATCAGTGGTCATGCAGGCAGGCAGATAGACAGTGTGGTGGGGACTCAGGGCCACACAATCAGTGGTCATGCAGGTAGGCAGATAGACGGTGTGGTGGGGACTCAGGTCCACACAATCAGTGGTCATGCAGGCAGGCAGATAGACGGTGTGGTGGGGACTCAGGTCCACACAATCGAACAGAACAAACAAGGTAATGGAGCCAAACAAAGCCACACTTCAGGAAGACTACATGGGTTCTAGAGAAAGTTGTGCTCTATAGGAGGAACGTGAGGACGTGAGTTAAAAAGTCATCGTTCATGAGATGTGGTTACAGGTGACATGAGATGAACCGTTTCCTCTTCTCAAAGAGGACCATGCAAGCTACGGTACATGCCTCTTTCCATCTCAGACGGATTCATATGAATCAGAAAAGCCTGTATTTTTCATTCCAATCCATTCCATTCTGTGGGAGATTCTCAATTGCATTCTCCTCACATCCCCTCTCCTCGCCTCCTTCTCAAACCCCATTGGAGGAGACGGTCCGAGGGGAGGGGACGGGAGGAGCATGCAATTTGGATTCTCCATCTGTCTACGTGACTGCTCTAGAACTGCTCTCTCACACAATGTCTACCTCTCTCTCTATCTCCCTTCTCTCTCAGCCCTATGCTGTACAGTGTAGAGGTCTCTCCAGGGACTAGTGATTGTGTCCTAGGGATCAAAGACTCAGACAGACCTGACCTATTTTACCACTGAGGCAGACTTTTCTCCATCTCTCTCTGCTTCTCTCCCTCTCTATATCTGCCTCTTCCTCTCCATCTGTCTGTCTGTCTCTCTCTCTAGAAGGATAGCTTCTATAATTTGCATTTTGAGTTCAGCACACACACACACACACACACACACAAACACACACACACAGAAATGCTCAGAAACAGACACACATATTCAATAAATATTTGTAGCAGAGTGAGTGCTGCTGTGTGTGTTGTGATGGATCGCTAGCTGAATTAGCTCTTGACAGAGCAACGCAGCAGTAATGACCAAACTCAATTAGCTCAGCTCTGTCTCTCCGGGTTAAGACTGTCCCTTAAAGCAGATAGCTAAAATAATCTGGATTTATGGGTGTCTAACAAGCACCCACACCAGCCCCAATAAGTCACACACACACAAAAATGGATGCATGGATCCATGTATCGTACACACACACACACACACACACACACACACACACACACACACACACACACACACACACACACACACTTGTCCAGTAGCGAACTCTCACAGGGTCCCTCATCTCAGGGTGTTTGTTTAAGTAAAAGTTTAATAACGACTCACATCTGAGAAAACACAGCAGGGTTTGGTCTAGACACTGACAGACTGGACACACAGAGTCTTTGGTCCTGAATTAGCTGACCCTTAGTCTGACACACACACACACTTCTAGGCCCAATCCTTCACTGATGTCCCCTTGCTCTCTAAGAATATCAAATTTCTTTGTTTGGCAGACAGGTTTGTGTTTTCTACATCACGGTGCTGCTAAATACTGTAAATGCAGATACAGTGTAGACTTTTTCAACATTTTGTTACGTTACAGCCTTATTCTAAAATTGATTAAATGTTTTTTTTCCTCATCAATCTACACACAATATCCCATAATGACAAAGAAAAAACAGGTTTTTATAAATGTATGCAAATGTATTAAAAACAAAAAACGTAAATATACATTTACATAAGTATTCAGACACTTTTCTCAGTACTTTGTTGAAGCATCTTTGGCAGTGATTACAGCCTCCGTTCATCTTTGCCTGGATCCTGACTAGTCTCCCAGTCCCTGCCCCTGAAAACCATCCCCACAGCATGATGCTTCCACAACCATGCTTCACCGTAGGGATTGTGCAAGGTGTCCTCCAGACGTGATGCTTGGCATTCAGGCCAAAGTGTTCAATTTTGGTTTCATCAGACCAGAGAATCTTGTTTCTCATGGTCTGAGAGTCTTTAGGTGCCTTTTGGCAAACTCCGAGCGGTCTGTCATGTGCCTTTTACTGAGGAGTGGCTTCCATCTGGCCACTACCATAAAGGACTGATTGGTGGAGTGCTGCAGAGATGGTTGTCCTTCTGGACGGTTCTCCCATCTCCACAGAGGAACTCTAGAGCTCTGTCAGAGTGAACATTGGGTCCCTAATGAAAAAGGTCTGAATAAATAAGAGTCACAAGAAGTTCATTGAGTTATTTGATATATTCATTTATTTTTTGGTCCTTAAATTAAACTTGTATACTTTAACCAAATTGGTCTTGAATTTTTTTTGCAATTAGTATATTTGAGTTTAACCGTAATATTTGTTCTGTCTTTTCTGGTGGATTAAACTGAAATTGCAACCAACTTTCAATGGCTTGTTTTTAAAAAAGCAATATTATATTATAAAATAACCAAACGTGAGAGGTAATCTGAATAAAGGGGAAAAGGCCATTCTTGAGCAAGGGGTGGGATATTCTTACTAATCTGCTAGAGAATCAATTCGGATTTAAGAATAACTTTTGTATGACTGAAGCCTTTAGTGAGAGGTCCAGTGCTTCAATATTTCATCATTTCTGCCTCCGAATTCATATTAATTATATAAATAGGACCATTTAATTTTGTCTGGTTTATCGTTCGCCAGGTGTTGGCTAGGCCATAAGCAAATAGGTATACTAGGATATGACTAAAGAGTTAATCAAGGTGATTTTTTTTTTAAATAGACAGGTATTTTCCTTTCCATGGTAGCAAGATCTTATCTATTTTTGCAAACTTTCTATTAAAAGGATTGCAGTGAGATAATTTCTTTCTTTCAAGATATGAATACAGAGTATGTCCCCTTCACCATCAGACCATTTTATTGGTAAACTACACAGTAATGTAAAAAATGTATTTTTTGTGATCCAATATGTAATATAGTACACTAAAATTGGTTGTAAAAAGTATCTAGGTCCTCTGAGGTTGTTGATGGATCCAAATTTCAGATTTAAAAGAAAAACTGAATCATCTGCGTACAATGACACCTTTGTTTTTAAGCCCTGGATTTCTAGCCCCTTGATATTATAGTTGGATCAGATTTTAACAGCTAACATTTCGATGGCCATAATAAATAGATATGCCGATAGTAGACAACCTTGTTTTACTCTTGACAGTTTAATACTTTCTGAGAAGTAGCCATTTTTTTACTATTTTACACCTAGGGTTATTATACATAACTTTCAACCATTGTATGAGAGATTCTCCAAAATTGACATATTCCAGGCATTAAAATCTAAATTCCAGTCATACTTTATCAAAAGCCTTTTCAAAGTCAGCTATGAATAACAGACCTGGTTTCCCAGATTTTCATAGTGTTCTATTGTTTCCAGTACTTATATTATCTCCAATGTATCGTCCTTGTAAAAAACCTGTCTGATTAGGATGAAAAACATCCAACATTACCTTAGATTTTTTTTTCAACCATTTTTTAATTAGGAATCTATCAATGCACACGTGCGTCAATCAAAGTAACATCATTTTAGAAATCCCCATCAAACCTGTCAGTTTAAACTGAAGATATCAGTTTTTTTGCATTGGAAGGTGGCCGAGCTACAGCAATGTTGGTCAGACTATGAGACAGCCAGAAAATCAGTCTTCTCACAAAAAACATCTGTAGTGTCCGGTTTGGCCTACAAAATATTATGGAAATGGGGAGACTCAAGAACACCATGGTGTTCTCCGTTTTGCTCGACGGCGCCCACAAGTGGACTCGTCTGAAGTTGGTAACACTTACGTGCCAACTTCTGTCTGTAGCATCCGAACCGTTTGAACTAATATGACCCCAACTGGTAAGGGGAGACTCTCACAAACACGATGGTGTTCACCGTTTTGGTCGATGGCCCCCACAAGTGTCACGGGACTCGTCTGCAGTTAACACATACAAACTAATGGGGGTATTGAGGTAGTTTTGTGCCCCAAAGCATAAGCGGTGAAATATGCCCCCCTTCTGACTTTACGAAGTCAGAAGTTTACATACATTTTGGTTGGAGTCATTAAAACTTGTTTTTCAACCACTCCACAAATGTATTGTTGACAAACTACAGTTTTGGCAAGTCGGTTTAGGACATCTACTTAGTGCATGACATAAGTAACCGTGAAGCACGGGGGGGGCAGCATCATGTTGCGGGGGTACTTCACAAAATACACGTCATCATGAGGAGGGACAATTATGTGGATATATTGAAGCAACATCTCAAGACATCAGTCAGGAAGTTAAAGCTTGGTCGCAAATGGGTCTTCCAAATGGACAATGACCCCAAGCATACTTCCAAAGTTGTGGGAAAATTGCTTAAGGACAACAAAGTCAAGGTATTGGAGTGGCCATCACAAAGCCCTGACCTCAATCCAATAGAAAATGTGTGGGCAGAACTGAAAAAGCGTGTGCGAGCAAGGAGACATACAAACTTGACTCAGTTACACCAGCTCTGTCAGGAGGAACGTGCCAAAATTCACCACTGTGTGTGATGAAAGAAATAAAAGCTGAAATAAATCATTCTCTCTGCTATTATTCTGGCATTTCACATTCTTAAAATAAAGTGGTGATCCTACGTGACCTAAGAGAGGGAAATTTTACTAGGATTAAATGTCAGGAATTGTGGAAAAACTGAGTTTTAATGTATTTGGCTAAGGTGTATGTAAACTTCCGACCTCAACTGTACCTCCACTCTTTAGTCTGTTCCAGCAGTGACTACCTCCACACTGTCGGTTTTAGCAGTGATTACCTCCACCTTTTAGTCTGTTCTAGTAGTGACTACCTCCACACTGTCTGTTCTAGTAGTGACTACCTCCACACTGTCTGTTCTAGTAGTGACTACCTCCACATTGTCTGTTATAGTAGTGACTACCTCCACACTGTCTGTTCTAGTAGTGACTACCTCCACACTGTCTGTTCTAGTAGTGACTACCTCCACACTGTCTGTTCTAGTAGTGACTACCTCCACACTGTCTGTTCTAGTAGTGACTACCTCCACATTGTCTGTTCTAGTAGTGACTAACTCCACTCTTTAGTCTGTTCAAGTAGTGACTACCTCCACACTGTCTGTTCGAGTAGTGACTACCTCCACACTGTCTGTTCTAGTAGTGACCACCTCCACACTGTCTGTTCTAGTAGTGACCACCTTCACTCTGTCTGTTCTAGTAGTGACCACCTCCACACTGTCTGTTCTAGTAGTGACTACCTCCACACTGTCTGTTCTAGTAGTGACTACCTCGACTCTGTCTGTTCTAGTAGTGACTACCTCCACACTGTCTGTTCGAGTAGTGACCACCTCCACACTGTCTGTTCTAGTAGTGACTACCTCCACACTGTCTGTTCTAGTAGTGACTACCTCCACACTGTCTGTTCTAGTAGTGACTACCTCCACACTGTCTGTTCTAGTAGTGACTACCTCCACACTGTCTGTTCTAGTAGTGACTACCTCCACACTGTCTGTTCTAGTAGTGACTACCTCCACACTGTCTGTTCGAGTAGTGACCACCTCCACACTGTCTGTTCTAGTAGTGACTACCTCCACACTGTCTGTTCTAGTAGTGACTACCTCCACACTGTCTGTTCTAGTAGTGACTACCTCCACACTGTCTGTTCTAGTAGTGACTACCTCCACACTGTCTGTTCTAGTAGTGACTACCTCCACACTGTCTGTTCTAGTAGTGACCACCTATACACTGTCTGTTCTAGTAGTGACTACCTCCACTCTTTAGTCTGTTCTAGCAGTGACTACCTCCACACTGTCTGTTCTAGCAGTGACTACCTCCACACTGTCTGTTCTAGTAGTGACTACCTCCACTCTTTAGTCTGTTCTAGTAGTGACTACCTTCACTCTTTAGTCTGTTCTAGCAGTGACTACCTCCACACTGTCTGTTCTAGTAGTGACTACCTCCACACTGTCTGTTCTAGTAGTGACTACCTCCACATTGTCTGTTCTAGTAGTGACTACCTCCACACTGTCTGTTCTAGTAGTGATTACCTCCACACTGTCTGTTCTAGTAGTGACTACCTCCACTCTTTAGTCTGTTCTAGTAGTGACTACCTCCACTCTTTAGTCTGTTCTAGCAGTGACTACCTTCACTCTTTAGTCTGTTCTAGTAGTGACTACCTTCACTCTTTAGTCTGTTCTAGCAGTGACTACCTTCACTCTTTAGTCTGTTCTAGTAGTGACTACCTTCACTCTTTAGTCTGTTCTAGCAGTGACTACCTTCACTCTTTAGTCTGTTCTAGCAGTGACTACCTTCACTCTTTAGTCTGTTCTAGCAGTGACTACCTCCACTCTTTAGTCTGTTCTAGTAGTGACTACCTCCACACTGTCTGTTCTAGTAGTGACCACCTATACACTGTCTGTTCTAGTAGTGACTACCTCCACACTGTCTGTTCTAGTAGTGATTACCTCCACACTGTCTGTTCTAGTAGTGATTACCTCCACACTGTCTGTTCTAGTAGTGATTACCTCCACACTGTCTGTTCTAGTAGTGACCACCTCCACACTGTCTGTTCTAGTAGTGACCACCTCCACATTGTCTGTTCTAGTAGTGATTACCTCCACACTGTCTGTTCTAGTAGTGACTACCTCCACTCTTTAGTCTGTTCTAGTAGTGACTACCTCCACATTGTCTGTTCTAGTAGTGACTACCTCCACACTGTCTGTTCTAGTAGTGACCACCTCCACATTGTCTGTTCTAGTAGTGATTACCTCCACACTGTCTGTTCTAGTAGTGACTACCTCCACACTGTCTGTTCTAGTAGTGACTACCTCCACACTGTCTGTTCTAGTAGTGACTACCTCCACACTGTCTGTTCTAGTAGTGACTACCTCCACACTGTCTGTTCTAGTAGTGACCACCTCCACATTGTCTGTTCTAGTAGTGATTACCTCCACACTGTCTGTTCTAGTAGTGACTACCTCCACACTGTCTGTTCTAGTAGTGATTACCTCCACACTGTCTGTTCTAGTAGTGATTACCTCCACACTGTCTGTTCTAGTAGTGACCACCTCCACATTGTCTGTTCTAGTAGTGACTACCTCCAATCTTTAGTCTGTTCTAGTAGTGACTACCTCCACTCTGTCTGTTCTAGCAGTGACTACCTCCACTCTGTCTGTGATAGTAGTGACTACCTCCACACTGTCTGTGATAGTAGTGATTACCTCCACACTGTCTGTTCTAGTAGTGACTACCTCCACACTGTCTGTGATAGTAGTGACTACCTCCACACTGTCTGTGATAGTAGTGATTACCTCCACACTGTCTGTTCTAGTAGTGACTACCTCCACACTGTCTGTTCTAGTAGTGACTACCTCCACACTGTCTGTTCTAGTAGTGACCACCTCCACATTGTCTGTTCTAGTAGTGACTACCTCCACACTGTCTGTTCTAGTAGTGACTACCTCCACACTGTCGGTTTTAGCAGTGATTACCTCCACTCTTTAGTCTGTTCTAGTAGTGACTACCTCCACATTGTCTGTTCTAGTAGTGACTACCTCCACACTGTCTGTTCTAGTAGTGACTACCTCCACACTGTCTGTTCTAGTAGTGACCACCTCCACATTGTCTGTTCTAGTAGTGACCACCTCCACATTGTCTGTTCTAGTAGTGACTACCTCCACTCTGTCTGTTCTAGTAGTGACTACCTCCACACTGTCTGTTCTAGTAGTGACTACCTCCACTCTGTCTGTTCTAGTAGTGACTACCTCCACATTGTCTGTTCTAGTAGTGACTACCTCCACACTGTCTGTTCTAGTAGTGACGACCTCCACACTGTCTGTTCTAGTAGTGACTACCTCCACACTGTCTGTTCTAGTAGTGACTACCTCCACACTGTCTGTTCTAGTAGTGACTACCTCCACACTGTCGGTTTTAGCAGTGATTACCTCCACACTGTCTGTTCTAGTAGTGACGACCTCCACACTGTCTGTTCTAGTAGTGACTACCTCCACACTGTCTGTTCTAGTAGTGACTACCTCCACACTGTCTGTTCTAGTAGTGACTACCTCCACACTGTCGGTTTTAGTAGTGATTACCTCCACTCTTTAGTCTGTTCTAGTAGTGACTACCTCCACATTGTCTGTTCTAGTAGTGACTACCTCCACACTGTCTGTTCTAGTAGTGACTACCTCCACTCTTTAGTCTGTTCTAGTAGTGACTACCTCCACACTGTCGGTTTTAGCAGTGATTACCTCCACTCTTTAGTCTGTTCTAGTAGTGACTACCTCCACATTGTCTGTTCTAGTAGTGACCACCTCCACACTGTCTGTGATAGTAGTGATTACCTCCACACTGTCTGTTCTAGTAGTGACCACCTCCACATTGTCTGTTCTAGTAGTGACTACCTCCACACTGTCTGTTCTAGTAGTGATTACCTCCACTCTTTAGTCTGTTCTAGTAGTGACTACCTCCACATTGTCTGTTCTAGTAGTGACTACCTCCACACTGTCGGTTTTAGCAGTGATTACCTCCACTCTTTAGTCTGTTCTAGTAGTGACTACCTCCACATTGTCTGTTCTAGTAGTGACTACCTCCACACTGTCTGTTCTAGTAGTGACTACCTCCACACTGTCTGTTCTAGTAGTGACTACCTCCACACTGTCTGTTCTAGTAGTGACTACCTCCACACTGTCTGTTCTAGTAGTGACTACCTCCACACTGTCGGTTTTAGCAGTGATTACCTCCACTCTTTAGTCTGTTCTAGTAGTGACTACCTCCACATTGTCTGTTCTAGTAGTGACTACCTCCACACTGTCTGTTCTAGTAGTGACTACCTCCACACTGTCTGTTCTAGTAGTGACCACCTCCACATTGTCTGTTCTAGTAGTGACCACCTCCACATTGTCTGTTCTAGTAGTGACTACCTCCACATTGTCTGTTCTAGTAGTGACTACCTCCACTCTGTCTGTTCTAGTAGTGACTACCTCCACACTGTCTGTTCTAGTAGTGACTACCTCCACTCTGTCTGTTCTAGTAGTGACTACCTCCACATTGTCTGTTCTAGTAGTGACTACCTCCACACTGTCTGTTCTAGTAGTGACGACCTCCACACTGTCTGTTCTAGTAGTGACTACCTCCACACTGTCTGTTCTAGTAGTGACTACCTCCACACTGTCTGTTCTAGCAGTGACTACCTCCACACTGTCTGTTCTAGTAGTGACTACCTCCACACTGTCGGTTTTAGCAGTGATTACCTCCACACTGTCTGTTCTAGTAGTGACGACCTCCACACTGTCTGTTCTAGTAGTGACTACCTCCACACTGTCTGTTCTAGTAGTGACTACCTCCACACTGTCTGTTCTAGTAGTGACTACCTCCACACTGTCGGTTTTAGTAGTGATTACCTCCACTCTTTAGTCTGTTCTAGTAGTGACTACCTCCACATTGTCTGTTCTAGTAGTGACTACCTCCACACTGTCTGTTCTAGTAGTGACTACCTCCACTCTTTAGTCTGTTCTAGTAGTGACTACCTCCACACTGTCTGTTCTAGTAGTGACTACCTCCACACTGTCGGTTTTAGCAGTGATTACCTCCACTCTTTAGTCTGTTCTAGCAGTGACCACCTCCACACTGTCTGTTCTAGTAGTGACTACCTCCACACTGTCTGTTCTAGTAGTGACTACCTCCACACTGTCTGTTCTAGCAGTGACTACCTCCACACTGTCTGTTCTAGTAGTGACTGCCTCCACTCTTTAGTCTGTTCTAGCAGTGACTTCCTCCACTAGTCTGTTCTAGCAGTGACTACCTCCACTTTCCACCTTTTTCTCTGTGGCTGTCTCTCAGCTCCATCCTGTCAATAGACTTCTTCCTCTTTCAAACCCTGTACTTCTAAACATTATGAAATCAATCTCTCTCTCCCTCCTTCTCTCTGCTGTTCCCACATCTGTGATTATAACTGTGGTTGGGAGGGTGGGAGGAGGCACCCTCACGTTTGCCATAACCACAGCCTCTCCCTCCAACTTCCTCCCCCTTCCTCCTCCCTCCCTCCTTTCTGTCTTTCTTTCTTACATTCAACACTCCTCTCTCTCCCCCTCCCTCCCTCTGTCTGCAATGTCAATCACTCCCTCCCTTTATCACTCGCCCTCTATCTGGTTCCCATGTCAACAGAGTACCCTCTCTATGCATCTGATTGACTCAGGTCACTAGCAATGTTTGGGCATCTACATTCAGGATTTGTTGGCAATGTTTAAAGGCAAAATAGGAAATGTTTGGGGCTCTGACAAACAAGCCAAGTAGCTAACATACATTTAGACTCACACGCACAAAGGTGTGGAGGTAGTCATTGTCTGTTCTAGCAATGACTACCTCCACTCTTTAGTCTGTTCTAGCAATGACTACCCCCACTCTTTAGTCTGTTCTAGCAATGACTACCTCCACTCTTTAGTCTGTTCTAGCAATGACTACCCCCACTCTTTAGTCTGTTCTAGCAATGACTACCCCCACCTCTTTAGTCTGTTCTAGCAATGACTACCCCCACTCTTTAGTCTGTTCTAGCAGTGACTTCCCCCACTCTTTAGTCTGTTCTAGCAATGACTACCCCCACCTCTTTAGTCTGTTCTAGCAGTGACTACCCCCACCTCTTTTGTCTGTTCTAGCAGTGACTTCCCCCACTCTTTAGTCTGTTCTAGCAGTGACTTCCCCCACTCTTTAGTCTGTTCTAGCAGTGACTACCTCCACTCTTTAGTCTGTTCTAGCAGTGACTACCCCCACCTCTTTAGTCTGTTCTAGCAGTGACAACCCCCACTCTTTAGTCTGTTCTAGCAATGACTACCCCCACTCTTTAGTCTGTTCTAGCAGTGACTACCCCCACTCTTTAGTCTGTTCTAGCAATGACTACCCCCACTCTTTAGTCTGTTCTAGCAGTGACTACCCCCACTCTTTAGTCTGTTCTAGCAATGACTACCCCCACTCTTTAGTCTGTTCTAGCAGTGACTACCCCCACCTCTTTAGTCTGTTCTAGCAGTGACTACCCCCACTCTTTAGTCTGTTCTAGCAGTGACTACCCCCACTCTTTAGTCTGTTCTAGCAGTGACTACCCCACCTCTTTAGTCTGTTCTAGCAATGACTACCTCCACTTTCCACCTTTTCCTCTGCGGCTGTCTCTCAGTTCTGTGATTATAACTGTGGTTGGGAGGGTGGGAGGAGGCACCCTCACGTTTGCCATAACCACAGCCTCTCCCTCCAAATTCCTCCCCCTTCCTCCTCCCTCCCTCCTTTCTGTCTTTCTTTCTTACATTCAACACTCCTCTCTCTCCCCCTCCCTCCCTCTGTCTGCAATGTCAATCACTCCCTCCCTTTATCACTCTCCCTCTATCTGGTTCCCATGTCAACAGAGTATCCTCTCTATGCGTCTGATTGACTCAGGTCACTAGCAATGTTTGGGCATCTACATTCAGGATTTTTTGGCAACGTTTAAAGGGAAAATAAGTCATGGTTTGGGCTCTGACAAACAAGCCAAGTAGCTAACATACATTCAGACTCAAAAGCACACACGCGTACACACACACACGAGCATACACACAGCTAGTTGGGGCCGCAGGCAGCACAACACATTAAAGTTTGAGCTAGACCCGCTCCAGCTCTCGGGTTGTGGGAGGAAATTCCTGCTCCGCCCTGCTATACAGTATGACATCAGAGAGAGTGTATGGTAGTGTATGGGTGTCAGACAGAGGCTGGAGGGCATGGAGAAACTGTCAGGTGAGATGGGAACAGCCTGGTCAGGAGAGGGGTTCTATCAATAACAGTGATGTCAGTGCAGGACCAAGAGTAGAGGTCAACAAGACAGTATAGAAATCATATACTAGAAAATCTGCTTTGAAAAACGTATACCCCAATAATGGACTGAAGGAGCCTAACATCACTCCTTGGTCCAAGGACCTGACATGTTCTGTTTAAAGGCGAATTTGCTCTGGAAGCCCAAAACAGTCAAGTACTCAGTGTAAACGTGAATTGATTCTTAGTTGCGGTAAGGTTCTAGAAACATAAATTCCTCTACTTTCATATCACATCAAAATAACTGTTCACTGTTTTAACCGGTTTTATCACAGTTGCAGCCAACAGTATTTTTCAGTGACAACACGTTTGTGATGTCCATCTTCCTTTACAAGCAGGTGTTTGGAGACGACAATAGATAGTTATCAGGTAGTCCACTCAGTATTCTGTCTGTAACATGGAAATATGGCCTTGTGGGAACCCTAACCCTATAAAGGTGTGTATCAAAAACTCTCTGATATGAAAGATAAGGTCCTTATGCTTCCAAAGCTGTACCACAAGTGATGCATATATGAATGTTCAGACCAAGCATTGGGGCTCTTAAAAAACTCCCTATAGAGAAGACGTCTTAATCCAATGTAATGGAAGGACTAGAAAAAACACAGGCAGTTAGTGCATAGTGTTACTGCCCCGGCACTAAGGATGACAATTAACTTTAATAGCCAAATCCTGCACTTTTATATTGATGTGAAAACTGAAATGGTGTTAGTATCCGTGTCAATGCATTCCATAAATAGATCACATGCATGATTCATACTACTTCAGACATTATCTGTCTGTTTTAGAAGGGTAGGGGCAAAATTCATTAATTCGATTCCCTATTCCCCAATTTGTCAAGAAAACCCCAATGTTAATGTTGATGGCAACCTTGCCATGTTATTGCATTTTGCAATCAATATTGATATTTTTCTGAGAGTTCTGGAAGTGGAAAGTTGGACAGGCTTACAAGGGCACTTTAGAAAATAAGCCTGCGGAATTGATGTTTTGTCATCGTCGGATTATGTTATTTATCGAGATGACACATCACTGGTCTGGGCTAGGGCCTAAGAGGGAGTAAGCGCTTTAGTTTTTATACATATATAAAATATATTGATTGTGCGTTAAGCCCTGTGGCACTCATGATAAACTATTTCTGTGATACTGGTGGATGGGGCACCGGGGCAGGCAGAGTGATGGTGGCTTCTATCAGTGAAGGTATACTGCCATCTAGTGATAGAGATGTAAATGAACATGAAAATGAGTCTAGGGAAGGCCAAAGACTTATGTAACAGTATAACTTCAGACCGTCCCTGGTTCGCCCCAACCTCGGGCGCGAACCAGGGACCCTCTGCACACATCAACAACGGTCACCCACGAAGCGGCGTTACCCATCGCTCCACAAAAGCCGCGGAAAGGGAAACACTGCTTCTAGGTTTCAGGGCAAGTGACGTACCTGATTGAAACGCTATTAGCGCGTACCCGCTAAATAGCTAGCCATTTCACATCCGTTACACTTAGATAAACAACAAATCTTTGTATCATTCAAATTATGGTGTCTCTGGGAGCACAGGAAGTGCCATTGAGGCCATCTCGATTAAGAAGTACATTTTCTTCTTCTACTACTTCTAAGAGTTGGTAATCAAACTGAAAGGGTGCATACTGCCACATGGAGTGTGTTGTCTGAAAAGGTATGAAGCCAAGGTTGGTGATTTACTGCTACCTGCAGTTATGGAATGTTTGCTCTAGTGTATATTTCATTGGGTGATCCCTCCTGATTCCCTAGATCAGGCCTGGTCAAAGGCCGGCCCCGGGGTCCTATGCGGCCTGCGACCTGATTCAATACGGCCCGCGGAATCATGCTCAGATCACATAAAACATTTGAGATAGTAAAGTTTTGAAAAATATTTATAGTATTTTTTATTCAAATTAAAAGCCCAATAAATACTCACCTTTGTGTAATGATTTATCGGCCACCGCTTGTGGGACATTTATTTTGAAGGCAAGTGTAAATAACAACTGCACGAGGTAAGACAGTGACTGACAGGCTGACACACACGTCACAGTTACAAATTGTAGCTAGCTAGAAATTGCGCAAAAATTTGTTTTTCAAAGAAGATGAAAGTAGACAATGAATGTAGGGTGTTCCAGCAAGAGTGGGCATCGAAATATTCATTTATTGAGGTATCAGGGAAAGCTGTGTGCGTAACCGGTGTGAAATGGCTAGCTAGTTAGCGGGGAGCGATAAGTAACGATTCTTCGAAGGTGACTTGTTGTGTGCAGAGAGTCCCTGGTTCGAGCCCAGGTAGGGGCGAAGAGAGGGACAGAAGCAATACTGTTGCATTGATGCTGTTGACCCGGACCACTGGCTGCTGCGGAAAAGGATGAGGTCAAAATGGGGGTGAGTGTTGCCGGTGTGTAATGGCTAGCTGGTTAGCGTGGTGCGCACTAATAGCGTTTCAATCGGTAATATCACTCGCTCTGAGACCTAGAAGTTATTGTTCCCCTTGCTCTGCTTTTGTGGAGCAATAGGTAACGATTCTTCGTTACTTATTGTTGTTGTGTGCAGAGGGGCGCTGGGGCGAGAAGAGGGACGGAAGCTATACTGTTACATGTGCTTAGAGCGCATCGCTGTCTTAAAAGACTACAATTTGTCCGGTCACTTCCAGACAAAGCATGCAGAGAAATATAGGAATATGTCTTCTGAGCAGAGGACAAGTGCATCGAAAGAGTTTCTCAGTTGCAAAAGCAGCAAGCATTTTTTTACAAAACTGCATTCATCAAATTACGCAATTACGAGAGCTAGCTATGTACATGTCCACAAAATTGCTAAACATATCAAGCCATTTCGTAAGGTTGAATTCACTAGAGAATGTTTAATTGACTCTGCAGCAATACTTTGCCCCGACAAGAAAGAGCTGTTTGAAAATGTTTCCCTGTCAAGATGAGCAGTGGCACGGCGTGTTGAGAACATCGCAGAGAATATGGAACAACAGTTGAAAGACAAGGTAAAAGTTTTCCCCTATTTCTCCTTGGCCCTGGATGAGAGCAGTGATACGGCGCAGTAGTTGATATTCTTACGAGGTATAACGCCAGACTTTGAAACGCTCCTTGGCGACAACACCAGGCTCCAGAGCATTGAAGCTGTAAAACAGGGAATAACAAATAAATCTGAAGACATTACAACACTGCACAACATCAAATCACCTCCCAGGTTTAGATAACCTCATACAATGAAAATTATGTTTTACCTGAAGTGCTTTTACTTCTTGATCTGTGACAGCGGCCTGAAGTACAGAGTCAGGTGTTGTTGCCAGCCATAGCTTTCCACCAGCACCGTACCATCCTCCAGTCCAACCAGCTGTGGGATGTTGACCCCTGTCATAGTGCTGACCTTCACAACACCAGCAATCTCAGACAAAGTGTTCATTTTGGTCTTTCTGAAGCGCTGCTTGATGAGGCCGAAAGCACCAGTCATGGGCAAACTTGGTGTGGCCTGTGATCAGGAAGTGAAGGTTTAGATTGTGGTGGAGCTTGTGCATAGTCCACCAGGGACAATACCAAAGCACAAACTTGTTCTTGTTTTGGCCATTGCCGTTATCACAATTCAGGTCCACACGTGTTTTCCTGCTGCCTTTGCTTGCTTAGGCCAGCTCTCTTTTTGATGACTATGCCTAGTTGATTAGAGTGAGGCGTGTTCTACTGATTGTCTGGAATTTGTCATTCAGCATCAAATATTTTAGCATTATTATACAATAGAAGCGAAATGGCATTCTGAGATATCACTACACAGTTCATACAGGGAATGTTAGCTACTGTAGCTACTGTTTAATTTCAGCTGGCTAACTAACAGCAAGCTTTAACTAGCAATACAAACAGTCATAACTAAAGTTAACCAATATGTTAGCTAGCTAACATTAGGCTATAACTAGCAATGCAAAATGGCATTCTAAGAAAACTACACTAATGTTACACACACTTCTTACACAAGTTAATGTTAGCTAGCAAGCCAGCCACCTAACCTTGGCTGACGCTAGCTAACTTGGGGTCTTTTGTTATTAAAACATGTCACGCTAACGTTAACTAGCTAAAATATGAAATATAATCCCAATCCATAGAGTAACGTTACTATCAATACAAACCGATAGCAAGCTATCATAGAAAGCTAAAGCGATCAAACTCCAGCTGACTAGCTAACAGCAAGCTTTAGGAACGTATATCTGAATCTGTAGCTAGATTCTTACCTCTATACATGGATGAAAGCTTCACGGCCGACTGCAACCCCTTTAATCAGACATCCTGTGTTGTTTCTGTTTAGTTTGCACAGCTTGTTTGACCCGTTGTGTTCCACTGATTTCAAAACGTGTTATTGTCAGAGTGAGAGAGTCAGCATTGCATGGCACGATCGTCCAGAAAGTAGTCCATCACAACTTTTCCCACTGACCTTTGTCGATAGTATCATCTCAGTATGAATGAGTCAGGAGACAGACGCAGGAATGTGTTATAGTTTTTTTTATTGCACCCAAATTACAATGTGCGGTGTAAAGGCAAGGGGACGAAGACCAAACTAACAAACAACAAAACAGGGTAGAAACCCAAAACAAAAGAGCAAGGAGTACCTCGAATAAATAACACACACAACACACACGTGCACAATGATTAACACATGGAACGAGACCCGTAATCATCTGCACAATCCACAATGGCACACAAGCCAAAACACACAGCACAGGTACTCACACTCACCAACAGACATTGTAACAATAATCAACAGCCCAATGGAAACCGAAGGGCACACTTATACAAATACTAATCAGTGGGAATAGGGGACAGGTGTGCGTAATGAATGTTCCGGGAGGGATCCGTGACAGATAGCGCCTGATAAATGCAGGGCAGAAATGTTATTGAGAGCAGTAGCAACATATTTGCAGCTCTCCATGGCTAAAGTTATATCTTTAAAAAAAAACTGCATTACGAGCAGCTCATTTTATAGACACAATATGCAACACCGCAGACCAATCCAAACTCATCTCTTGGCATGTCCAGCCCACTCATTATCTCAGCCAATCATGGCTAGTGGGAAGGTCGCCATCTTTCTTTGTTGCTAAACCAACTAGGCTCGTAATTTAAAAACTTCTTATGGCTGCAATCCCGTTAACCGGATCGATATGACAACAGCCAGTGAAAGTGCAGGGCGCCAAATTCAAACAACAGAAATCTCATAATTAAAATTCCTCAAGCATACAAGTATTTCACACCATTTTAAAGATACACTTCTTGTTAATCCCACCACAGTGTCTGATTTCAAAAAGGCTTTACAGCGAAAGCACCACAAACGATTATGTTAGGTCACCACAAAATCACAGAAAAACAAAGCCATTTTTCCAGCCAAAGACAGGAGTCACAAAAAGCAGAAATAGAGATAAAATTAATCACTAACCTTTGATGACCTTCATCAGATGACACTCACTGGACTTCATGTTACACAATACATATATGTTTTGTTTGATAAAGTTCATATGTATATCCAAAAACCTCAGTTTACATTGGCGCCATGTTCAGAAATGCCTCCAAAATATCCGGAGAATTTGCAGGGAGCCACATCAAATAACAAAAATACTCATCATAAACTTTGATGAAAGATACATGTTTTACATAGAATTAAAGATACACTTGTTCTTAATGCAACCGCTGTGTCAGATTTCAAAAAGCTTTACGGCAAAAGCACAATATTCAATCATCTGAGAACAGCGTTCAGCCACAAAAGGAAGCCATACAGTTACCCGCCAAATTGTGGAGTCAACAAAAGTTATAAATAGCATTATAAATCTTCACTTACCTTTGCTGATCTTCGTCGGAATGCACTCCCAGGACTCCCACTTCGTTCACTAAAAGCAGACGAAATGTCAAAAAGTTCCGTAACAGTCAGTAGAAACATGAAACATGTCACATGAATCAATCTTTAGGATGTTTTTAACATAAATCTTCAATAAAGTTCCAACCGGAGAATTCCATTGTCTTCAGAAGTGCGATGGAACAGAGCTCCTTCTCACGTGAACGCGCATGGTCAGAGCATGGTCAGGTCATGATAGACCTGACTCATTCCCGTCTCCTTCGGCCCCACTTCACAGTAGAAGCATCAGACAAGGTTCTACAGACTGTTGACATCTAGTGGAAGCTGTAGAAAGTGCAAACTGACCCATATCCCACTGTGTATTCGATAGGCGATGAGCTGAAAATCGACCAACCTCAGATTTCCCACTTCCTGTTTGGATTTCTTCTCAGGTTTTTGCCTGCCATATGAGTTCTGTTATACTCACAGACATCATTCCAACCGTTTTAGAAACTTCCGAGTGGTTTCTATCCAATACTAATAATAATATGCATATATTAGCAACTGGGACTGAGGAGCAGGCAGTTTACTCTGGGCACCTTTCATCCAAGCTACTCAATACTGCCCCTGCAGCCATAAGAAGTTAACAATTTTACTCGTATTTACAAATGACATAGAAGTTTGATATTAAGGCATGTGAAAGTTCACATGGTTGAGAAGGCATTTCTGACAAACGCATTTTGATTAAAAAAAATGTTTTATGTTTAAAATGGTCTCCTGTGAAGTCATGACTTGCGACATATGCCTAGTTTCCTGAATTGGGTCACAAATAACAAGTCAAGACACAGATCATCTCTTACTGACTCTCACCTCTCAGCAATCCTGCGCATAGTGACGTCAGAAACTATACCTGACTCCACTGCTCTAGTCAATGCCCATCAGAGACTTCACTCCTCACACTGATTGAGAAGTTTAGATGTAATGTTGAGCTCTCTCTCTTGTGTTTTTGTGCGTACCCGTTAACAAGAGTTCTGTCCGTGGTGCTGAATGTACAGTGTACTTTTCCCTCCGTGTAGTTCATTGCATGTTTAATAATGAAAATACTGAGCAAAAAGAGAACATGGATGTGGTTTATTTCTGTGCATAGTAAAATAAGTAGCATATCTGGACGTGATTTACAGTAGATATATCTGTCAACACAGTCATACACATTATGTATAATCCTGTAATATCATTCTGGCCCACGATGGCAAAAATATATTCTAATGTGGCCCTCCATGGAAAATAATTGCCCAGGCCTGACCTAGATGGAATTATGTGATCCTTCCTTAACCCACAGGAAGGCCCAGTTGACTTCATTAAAGTGGCGCTACCAATGCTAAAACAGGCTTTTGGGCACTAAAGTTGTCTATCTAAGCTTATAGTCTAGACCAGGGGTATATGATTCTGACCATACGAGGTCCGGAGCCTGCTTGTTTTCTGTTTTACCTGATAATTAATTGCACAAAGCTGGTGTCCCTGGTCTGAATGAATCCCTGATTAGAGGGGGACAATTACAGAAATCAATGGAAGATGGCTTCGAGGTCCAGAGTTGAGTTTGAGTGGTCTAGACACTCCTGTGTAGAGGAATGATACTCCATCTCCACCTAATAAAGTTAAAAGGCAATGAGAGCCAAGTATTGTGTTCTCTGTGTGGAAATAGTTGTTTGATGGTACATGAGCTATATTTGAGTAGGCATGGGCAACTCTGTTGCACTACAGAAGAGCTTCTCAACTAAAGTTGTCGAGCACTATTATAACTAATGTATTCATCATGGCATTGTAACCTGCTAGATGACCAAGAGTAGGGGAGACTGGACATCAATGACTAAAATTGAGGTGAATACGAGTAGACACTGTGTTGATAGACACTGGACCTCAGGATCTTGAGTCCGTGGCTGTAGCAGCCTATACCAGACATAACTTCTCACCACCAGGGGGAATACTTTCCTTCTTGTCTGAAAGTTGAGAACACAGAAATATCAATATTCAAAATCAATGTTGATTTCTATGTACAGTGCTGATAAAATAATGTATATGTCTAAAGATAATGATTAAATAATTCCACTCTGAAACCATATAATTGTATGAAATGTATTACAATCATAAATCTATAATCTGATGTGTGTAGTTTTAGTCAGAATTAGAACAAGGACCTTTTGTTCCTTTTTAGTATGTAAGCAGGGTGCAAGTGTGAAACAAATGATAAGAGGAGCTATCGACAGACAAGCTGGACTACTGTGTTCCTTACAGGACATTCTGTCTCCACCCGTGGAGGGGAGAAACTGTTAGGCTTGCAGAAAATTATGAAACATGTTGCAGTTTAAACAATGTATTTGTATATTGGAAAAACACAGACTGTCTGAGCAAGGCGTAGCTTAAGATTTGAACTTGTATGTACGTGCGTAGGATACCTACAGTTTGTGTGTCTGTATGTGCGTAGGATACCTACAGTTTGTGTGTCTGTATGTGCGTAGGATGCCTACAGTTTGTGTGTATGTATGTGCGTAGGATACCTACAGTTTGTGTGTATGTATGTGCGTAGGATATCTACAGTTTGTGTGTATGTATGTGCGTAGGATATCTACTGTTTGTGTGTATGTATGTGCGTAGGATATCTACAGTTTGTGTGTATGTATGTGCGTAGGATATCTACTGTTTGTGTGTATGTACGTGCGTAGGATACCTACAGTTTGTGTGTATGTATGTGCGTAGGATATCTACAGTTTGTGTGTATGTATGTGCGTAGGATATCTACAGTTTGTGTGTATGTATGTGCGTAGGATACCTACAGTTTGTGTGTATGTATGTGCGTAGGATATCTACAGTTTGTGTGTATGTATGTGCGTAGGATATCTACAGTTTGTGTGTATGTATGTGCGTAGGATATCTACTGTTTGTGTGTATGTACGTGCGTAGGATACCTACAGTTTGTGTGTATGTATGTGCGTAGGATATCTGCTGTTTGTGTGTATGTATGTGCGTAGGATATCTACTGTTTGTGTGTATGTATGTGCGTAGGATATCTGCTGTTTGTGTGTATGTATGTGCGTAGGATATCTGCTGTTTGTGTGTATGTATGTGTGTAGGATATCTACTGTTTGTGTGTATGTATGTGCGTAGGATATCTACTGTTTGTGTGTATGTATGTGCGTAGGATATCTGCTGTTTGTGTGTATGTATGTGCGTAGGATATCTACAGTTTGTGTGTATGTACGTGCGTAGGATACCTACAGTTTGTGAGTATGTACGTGCGTAGGATACCTACAGTTTGTGTGTCTGTACGTGCGTAGGATATCTGCCTTTTGTGTGAAGGTATGTGCGTAAGGAGCCAGTATAAAATTGATGTTTTTGTACAATGGACTAGAACGTTCTCTGAATAAACTGTACTAACCTTTTGCATAAAGCCGAGTCTTTGCCTAATTATTAGTACACCCATGGTCTTACAAACCTCGGGGATTGGTCAAAGCTATTGATTGATAGTCATTGGGATTGAAAATTCTCATGACAAGTGCCTATATAAAGTCTACAGCCCCTTGAACTTTTTTCACATTTTTCTGCCTTAAAATGAAATCTATAAGTGATTACATTATTTTATATATACAGATCTACACAACCTACATATTTTCAAAGTAAAATAAGTATAAATAATAATAACTTGCCGGGCTACAGGGGGGATCCAGTCAGGACGAGTGGTGCTAGCTCTGCGCTTGAGACCGCCAGTGCGCCTCCACAGTCCAGTGCATCTGGTGCCTCGGCCAAGGAAAAGGCCTCCTGCATGTCTCCCCAGCCTGGTGAGTTCTGTGCCTGTGCTAAGCTCTAACCCTTCTGCATGTCTCCCCAGCCTGGTGAGTCCTGTGCCTTCTCCCAGAGCCAGGCCTCCTGTGTGTATCTCCATTCCAGTGATGATCCATGGCACGAAGCCTCCAGTGATGATCCATGGCACGAAGCCTCCAGTGATGATCCATGGCACGAAGCCTCCAGTGATGATCCATGGCACGAAGCCTCCAGTGATGATCCATGGCACGAAGCCTCCAGTGATGATCCATGGCACGAAGCCTCCAGTGATGATCCATGGCACGAAGCCTCCAGTGATGATCCATGGCAAGAAGCCTCCAGTGATGATCCATGGCACGAAGCCTCCTGTGATGATCCATGGCACGAAGCCTCCTGTGATGATCCATGGCACGAAGCCTCCTGTGATGATCCATGGCACGAAGCCTCCTGTGAGGATCCATGGCACGAAGCCTCCAGTGAGAATCAATGGCACGAAACCTCCAGTGAGGAGTTATGGCACGAGGCCTCAAGCGTCGCCCTCTAGTCCGGAGCCTCCAGCGTCGCCCTCTAGTCCGGAGCCTCCAGCGTCGCCCTCTAGTCCGGAGCCTCCAGCGTCGCCCTCTAGTCCGCAGCCTCCAGCGTCGCCCTCTAGTCCGGAGCCTCCAGCGTCGCCCTCTAGTCCGGAGCCTCCAGCGTCGCCCTCTAGTCCGGAGCCTCCAGCGTCGCCCTCTAGTCCGGAGCCTCCAGCGTCGCCCTCTAGTCCGGAGCCTCCAGCGTCGCCCTCTAGTCCGGAGCCTCCAGCGTCGCCCTCTAGTCCGGAGCCTCCAGCGTCGCCCTCTAGTCCGGAGCCTCCAGCGTCGCCCTCTAGTCCGGAGCCTCCAGCGTCGCCCTCTAGTCCGGAGCCTCCAGCGTCGCCCTCTAGTCCGGAGCCTCCAGCGTCGCCCTCTAGTCCGGAGCCTCCAGCGTCGCCCTCTAGTCCGGAGCCTCCAGCGACGCCCTCTAGTCCGGAGCCTCCAGCGACGGGCTTCAGTCAGGAGCAGCCAGGGTCTCCCTCCTGTCCGGAGCAGCCAGGGTCTCCCTCCTGTCCGGAGCAGCCAGGGTCTCCCTCCTTTCCGGGGTCCGCTGCCAGGGTCTCCCTCCTTTCCGGGGTCCGCTGCGAGGGTCCCCGGTCCGGGGTCGGCGGTAAGGGTCCCCGCTCCAGAGGCGCCACCTAAGTGGGCCAAAACTAAGGTGGTGTTGGGTCCACGTCCCGCACCAGAGCCGCCACCGCGGTGAAATGCCCACCCAGACCCTCCCCTATTGGTTTAGGTTTTGCGGCCAGAGTCCGCACCTTTGGGGGGGGGGGGTGGGGGGGGGGGGGGTACTGTCACGCCCTGACCGTAGATTGCTTTGTATGTTTCTATTTTTAGTTTGGTCAGGGTGTGATGATGTGGGTGGGTATTCTATGTTGTAGGTCTAGGTTATCTATTTCTATGTGTTTGGCCTGGTATGGTTCTCAATCAGAGGCAGCTGTCTATCGTTGTCTCTGATTGAGAGACATACTTAGGTAGCCTGTTTTCCCACTTTTGTTTGTGGGTGGTTAGTGTTTGTTGCACCTGTCAGAACTGTTTGTTGGTCATTTTGTTGTTTTTGTTTGTGTATTCATTTTGATTAAAAGTATTATGGATACATACCACGCTGCACTTTGGACCTCCTCTCCTTCTCCAGACGATTATCGTTACAGTCATTACATCTGTGTTATTACTTGGTAGAAGCACATTTGGCAACCATTACAGCCGTGAATAATTTTCATTAAGATTCTACCAACTTTGGACAACTCTTAGGGCAACCTATTGTTTTTGTCAAATTTCTCAAGCTCATTCAATTTGGTTGGGAATCATTGATGGACAGCAAAATTCAAACCTTGTTTGATTTTCAAGAAAATTTAAGTCAGGACTGAGACTAGACCGATACGGTCCTAGGAATATCTAAATCCTGCATGATTTCGTGCTGGAATTGGACCTGCAGAAATGGATATATCCTGCAGAAATATCAAAATCCTGCAGGATTCGTATCTGCGGGATTCATGCTGGGATTTACTTGGTCCTTCAGGAATTGCCATATCCTGCAGGAATATTAAAATTATTCAGGTTTCGGTCCTGCAGGAATTGTCATGGTCCTACAGGAATTGCCACAGGAATTGTTCTGCTGGATTCGTGCTGAGATTTAGTTGGTCTTGCAGGAATATCAACATCCTGCAGGTTTTGGTCCTGCAGGATTCCTGAAGGAATTGTCCTGTTTGTGCAGGATTTCTGCAGGACTAGTCATCATGGACTTTTTCTGCAGGCTTTTGTCAAGCCTAAGTAACCTTCTATCTTATGTAACCATTTTAAACATAACATAGCATACTAATTTGATTGTCCTGGATTTATGTTTACTATATTACGTCTAGTCTACGAGACTTGGGGAATTCAGAACAGTAATATGTTAGCTCATACGTTTTCACACAATACAGAGACAGTTGTGAGGAAACAAGTTTTATTACTTCTTTGCAGACTGTAATGTGCTTTACAGTAAAAATTATAATTATTCAAAATTATGAACATCGTTAATAAAAATAGTCCCAACTGGAAAATGACCACTGAAATGGTTTCCTTCATGTAGTGGAAAAATGTACAATTACTGATGACATATTTATGAACTGTTATTACCATCTTACAGCAGCAGTGAAATCTAAGTACCATAAAAACTAGCCTTTACTAAGGTGTGGAATATTTTCATTATTGAGTAAACATTGAGTGTAAATTGTTGGGATGACTTAATTCTTAACATTGAAATCAACCTGAAAGTACAGTACTGAGCTCTTCTTTTAGCAGTAAACTCAAATGAATTAATTATACAGAAAAACTGACCCTAATTCTATTGGTCTCCAGCACCATTTTAATCAAAATGTCAGAACAATATCAAGACAAATTATAAATGGCAGATTCAAAATTTTATATGAACTAATCCAGTATTCGTGTTTCCAGTTTCAATGTTCCCCTTTTCTATGCAGGAATTTGGGAAAAGCAGAATCTCAACATTCCCAGTTGGAATGCAGGAATGTGTGAATAAAGTGTCTGAGTCCTTAACTTTCACCCCAGAATGTCTTTCCCTTACAAACATTTCAAAAACGCAAAAATGGTAGAAAGGTCAACGTTCAAATGTGTATATTTGCAGGTTAAGTATCCGGGTGTGATTGTCAACACCACAAGGCTGTCAGTTTAGAAGTCCAACTTCATTGACAAAGACATCTGATCAAGAAGGCATGAAGAGTGTGTATATAGTATGTGTGTGTTTGTGTATAGGAATTTGTTGGTGAAAATATGTATTTTTGCAGTGTGTTTGTGTGCATGACATGTATGATCAGTATCTATGCTTTCTAGGAATGTTTTTTGACTTTAGAAAAATTTCAACGTTTTAAGACATTAAAATAGTTCAATAGGGCACTACCATCAACGTGGGAAAAGAGCTATTAACAAATTCCAAAATCAGCTAAATGATTCCCTTCCTTTCCTCCTTTTCTCTCTCCATCCCTCTGTCAGTCAGCCTGTCCGTCGGTAGCAGGCGTCGTGGTAGGACGTGGCGTTGAGGACACCGAACATGTCTTTCCTGACGAAAGACAGGAAGTTACCCAGGGGGCATAGCGGTTGTGTGGCATGGCGGTCATGTGAGCGACAGAAGGTGGTATGGAATGTTACGTCCTCTCCGTTGTACAGAACCCTCACAAACATGTCCCCCTCGTTACCATCTTTTGACCTCTCCCCTTTCACCCCAGAAGCCTTATTCTGGCTCTGCCGTTGCCCCTTACGTTGTCCCTGCGTTGCGTGCGGACTCTTCCACAACTCAAACACAACCCTTGCTGCAAACCTCGGGAACAATGCCTCCTCCAAGCCCAGGGCGCTTAGTAACGGCGCCACGGTGACGTCGTGAGCCGAGGACAGGGTGAACACCTCCTCTCCTCCAGCGCGGGGTTTTCTGCCCGGAGCGTTGGCTTTGGCAACACGCTCCAACCTGTTGGCGGTGCGGTTGAGGTAGGGGTGCGTGGCGAGCACAGCGTAGCGGTGATACAGTCCCACCCTCCTCCTGTCCACCTCATCCTCTAACTGCTGCCTCCGGATCACAGCGAACTGGGCCAGAGTCAGACAGCCCCCACTGCCCAGAGCACTCCCTGCTGCCACACAGGGGAAGGACAGGCCGTGGCACAGGTGGCACAGCAGAGAGTCTATAGGGTTGGCAGCTCTGAGCTGGCGCGGGGGCAGACCTAGCGTACGGGCCATGTCTGCGTAGGTCCTCTCCAGTTCAGTGTCTGCCGCTCTGAAGCGGTACTGTCTCCTCTGCTCCTCTTCCAGATAACGGTTCCTAGCAGGACAG
The DNA here is from genome assembly GCF_029448725.1 of Salvelinus fontinalis. NCBI lineage: Eukaryota > Metazoa > Chordata > Actinopteri > Salmoniformes > Salmonidae > Salvelinus > Salvelinus fontinalis. The sequence continues at coordinate 34,278,163 of NC_074688.1, forward strand.
TCACAGGCTGAGCCACAGAACAACGTGCTCCACTGGTGGTGGACTGTCAGACGGCTCCAGTCAAAGTCGGGCAGGAACCCATACAGAAGAGCCATCCCACTCTGGAGGGTGCGACTCCTGCCCGTAGTCTCCACCCACACTTGCTTGGTCGACCAATCGGGCGGGAGGAGTTTGTGGCGCTTGTAGGCTTGGCGAAGGAGCTGGCCATTGCGTAAATGCTGCACTACACCTAAAGAGGGAAAGACAGAGATTGGTTGCACATTTCAGATATAAAAGCAGCCTGGTTTGGGTGGTTCTTTACACATCTTTAATGTGATTGATTGGTTGGTTACCTGTCTGAGTGAGCTCGCCCATCTCACAAGCGCTGTGGTTAGGGAGGCGGGGCAACGAGCTGAGAGTCCCCTCCCAGCGGCCATGCCCCCCCTGGGCCATGTGACCAATGAAAGATTTTAGCTGGGGGTGGGAGGGCTTCCTGGAAGGGGGGCGAGAGATGAAAGAGAGAGGGGGGGTTAAGTGACATGATTAATATGTGACATGTGGAAGGAAAGAACCCTTCGTATGGGGTGAAAACTAGAGTTAAAGTAGTATGCAGTCTTGTACTGTTATGTCTCTACCACCAGGGAGCTGTCTAACACAACACTGACTGAGCCTACTTCAATGTGCGGTAGATAGAGTATGAGGGCTATATAAACACAATCAGCAGAGACATGGCTACAGAGACAAGAGCATCATGTTTCCCTCATAGTGAGGTCAGTGTACAGTCAGGGCAGGGGATGATCAGTCAAAGATCTAAACGGTTAGAGATGATAGAGGATTACAGTTTAATACATCAAATCTGGGAGCTGCAGCTCAACCGCACCATAGTTTTACAGATTAAAGATTATTTATGGGGTGGCAGGGGTTCAGCGGTACACACAAGCACGCACACACACACATACATGAGCATGCACACATACACACAGGGACACTGGTTTCCATAGCAGTTCTGAGACATCATCCAAAACCACATCACATCCTATCATTAGTCTCAGATTCGACAAGGTTTGTCATGATTGGTTGAAACATTGACCTTAAATCTATGCCTTCCACCACAGAATAGTATTACATCATGAAATCCCGTTCGCCAAGCAGCCCGTCTCCAACATTCAGCAGGCAGCTCCAGTCTCTAACTAACATTCAGCAGGCAGCTCCAGTCTCTAACTAACATTCAGCAGGCAGCTCCAGTCTCTAACTAACATTCAGCAGGCAGCTCCAGTCTCTAACTAACATTCAGCAGGCAGCTCCAGTCTCTAACTAACATTCAGCAGGCAGCTCCAGTCTCTAACTAACATTCAGCAGGCAGCTCCAGTCTCTAACTAACATTCAGCAGGCAGCTCCAGTCTCTAACTAACATTCAGCAGGCAGCTCCAGTCTCTAACTAACATTCAGCAGGCAGCTCCAGTCTCTAACTAACATTCAGCAGGCAGCTCCAGTCTCTAACTAACATTCAGCAGGCAGCTCCAGTCTCTAACTAACATTCAGCAGGCAGCTCCAGTCTCTAACTAACATTCAGCAGGCAGCTCCAGTCTCTAACTAACTTTGGCCAGGCAGCTCCAGTCTCTAACTAACTTTGGCCAGGCAGCTCCAGTCTATAACTAACGTTTGCCAGGCAGCTCCAGTCTCTAACTAACATTCAGCAGGCAGCTCCAGTCTCTAACTAACGTTTGCCAGGCAGCTCCAGTCTATAACTAACGTTTGCCAGGCAGCTACAGTCTATAACATTTGCCAAGCAGCTCCAATCTCTAACTAACATTTGCCAGGCAGCTCCAGTCTCTAACTAACATTTGCCAGGCAGCTCCAGTCTCTAACTAACATTTGCCAGGCAGCTCCAGTCTCTAACTAACGTTTGCCAGGCAGCTCCAGTCTCTAACTAACATTCAGCAGGCAGCTCCAGTCTCTAACTAACGTTGGCCAGGCAGCTCCAGTCTCTAACTAAAGTTTGCCAGGCAGCTCCAGTCTCTAACTAACGTTTGCCAGGCAGCTCCAGTCTATAACTAACGTTTGCCAGGCAGCTACAGTCTCTAACTAACGTTTGCCAGGCAGCTACAGTCTATAACATTTGCCAGGCAGCTCCAATCTCTAACTAACATTTGCCAGGCAGCTCCAGTCTCTAACTAACATTTGCCAGGCAGCTCCAGTCTCTAACTAACGTTGGCCAGGCAGCTCCAGTCTCTAACTAACGTTGGCCAGGCAGCTCCAGTCTCTAACTAAAGTTTGCCAGGCAGCTCCAGTCTCTAACTAACGTTTGTCAGGCAGCTCCAGTCTATAACTAACGTTTGCCAGGCAGCTACAGTCTCTAACTAACGTTTGCCAGGCAGCTCCAGTCTATAACATTTGCCAGGCAGCTCCAGTCTCTAACTAACGTTTGCCAGGCAGCTCCAATCTCTAACTAACGTTTGCCAGGCAGCTCCAATCTCTAACTAACGTTGCCCAGGCAGCTCCAATCTCTAACTAACGTTGCCCAGGCAGCTCCAATCTCTAACTAACGTTGCCCAGGCAGCTCCAATCTCTAACTAACGTTGCCCAGGCAGCTCCAATCTCTAACTAACGTTTGCCAGGCAGCTCCAGTCTCTAACTAACGTTTGCCAGGCAGCTCCAGTCTCTAACTAACGTTTGTCAGGCAGCCCCAGTCTCTAACTAACGTTGGCCAGGCAGCCCCAGTCTCTAACTAACGTTTGCCAGGCAGCTCCAATCTCTAACTAACGTTGCCCAGGCAGCTCCAATCTCTAACTAACGTTGCCCAGGCAGCTCCAATCTCTAACTAACGTTGCCCAGGCAGCTCCAATCTCTAACTAACGTTGCCCAGGCAGCTCCAATCTCTAACTAATGTTGCCCAGGCAGCTCCAGTCTCTAACTAATGTTTGCCAGGCAGCTCCAGTCTCTAAATAACGTTTGCCAGGCAGCTCCAGTCTCTAACTAACGTTTGCCAGGCTGCTCCAGTCTCTAATTAACGTTTGCCAGGCAGCTTCAGTCTCTAACTAACGTTGCCCAGGCAGCTCCAGTCTCTAACTAACTTTGCCCAGGCAGCTCCAGTCTCTAACTAAAGGATCATGCATTATGCTGGTGTTAGATTTAACATTCTTCTATTCAATTGACTTGCCCACTCAATATCTATCTCACTGGTGGTCAAATCCCTTTGAATTGTCAAGCAAGACAGAGCAGGAAAGGGAAAGAAAGAGAGAGGGAGAGAGAGAGAGGCAGGCTAAAGAGGGGGAATAGTTTCCAGCTGGAGAGACCGCAGACAGACAGAGACAGTGGGTCGACTTGGCATGCTAGTGCAAGCTGTGGGGAATTACATGCAGACACACACAGACACACACTCCAACAGTCCCCTAGGATCCTGCCTATAACCCATATGCTAGTGCAGACTAGATTCCCATAATTACACACTGGTCAAAATAAAAACAGACCCAGATTGTAGACCTTTATAAATAAGACCTTTATAAATGTAAATCTCTCTCTCCCAAGCACACACACATAATCCACACACACCCCGGAGACAAAACAGCCTGGTCAAACACACGTCTGCTGTATCTATTGAGGGCACTCGGAGTGTGGTGTCAGGAAAACAACCTCTCACTCAACGTCAACAAAACAAAGGAGATGATCGTGGACTTCAGGAAACAGCAGAGGAAGCACCCTCCTATCCACATCGAAGGGACAGTAGTGGAGAAGGTGGAAAGTTTTAAGTTACTTGGAGTACACATCACAGACAAACTGAAATGGTCCACCCACACAGACAGTGTGATAAAGAAGGGGCAACAGTGCCTCTTCAATCTCAGGAGGCTGAAGAAATTTGTCTTGTCACCTAAAACCCTGACAAACCTTTACAGCCTGTAGGGCTGTATCGCCGGCTGGTACAGCAACTGCACCTCCCTCAACCGCAAGGCTCTCCAGACAGTGATGCTGTCTGCACAACGCAATACCGGGGGCAAACTACCTGCCCTCCAGGACACCTACAGCACCCAATGTCACAGGAAGGCCAAAAAGATAATCAAGGACAACAACCACCCGAGCCACTGACTGTTCACCCGGCTACCATCTAGAAGGCGAGGTCAGTACAGGTGCATCAAAGCTGGGACCGAGAGACTGAAAAACAGTTCCTGAAATATAACATACTGTTGAAAAGGCCATCAGACTGCTAAACAGCAATCACTAACTCAGAGAGGCTGCTGCCTACATAGAGACTCATATCTCTGGCCACTTTTATAAATGGATCACTAGTCACTTTAAACAATGCAACTTTAATAATGTTAACATATCTCACATTACTCATCTCATATGTATATACTGTACCTTATACCATCTATTGCACCATGCCTATGCCGCTCATCCATATACACTGCTCAAAAAAATAAAGGGAACACTTAAACAACACAATGTAACTCCAAGTCAATCACACTTCTGTGAACTCAAACTGTCCACTTAGGAAGCAACACTGATTGACAATAAATTTCACATGCTGTTGTGCAAATGGAATAGACAAAAGGTGGAAATTATAGGCAATTAGCAAGACACCCCAAAAAAGGAGTGATTCTGCAGGTGGTGACCACAGACCACTTCTCAGTTCCTATGCTTCCTGGCTGATGTTTTGGTCACTTTTGAATGCTGGCGGTGCTCTCACTCTAGTGGTAGCATGAGACGGAGTCTACAACCCACACAAGTGGCTCAGGTAGTGCAGTTCATCCAGGATGGCACATCAATGCGAGCTGTGGCAAAAAGGTTTGCTGTGTCTGTCAGCGTAGTGTCCAGAGCATGGAGGCGCTACCAGGAGACAGGCCAGTACATCAGGAGACGTGGAGGAGGCCGTAGGAGGGCAACAACCCAGCAGCAGGACCGCTACCTCCGCCTTTGTGCAAGGAGGTGCACTGCCAACGCCCTGCAAAATGACCTCCAGCAGGCCACAAATGTGCATGTGTCTGCTCAAACGGTCAGAAACAGACTCCATGAGGGTGGTATGAGGGCCCGACGTCCACAGGTGGGGGTTGTGCTTACAGCCCAACACCGTGCAGGACGTTTGGCATTTGCCAGAGAACACCAAGATTGGCAAATTCGCCACTGGCGCCCTGTGCTCTTTACAGATGAAAGCAGGTTCACACTGAGCACATGAGCACATGTGACAGACGTGACAGAGTCTGGAGACGCCGTGGAGAACGTTCTGCTGCCTGCAACATCCTCCAGCATGACCGGTTTGGCAATGGGTCAGTCATGGTGTGGGGTGGCATTTCTTTGTGGGGCCGCACAGCCCTCCATGTGCTCGCCAGAGGTAGCCTGACTGCCAATAGGTACCGAGATGAGATCCTCAGACCCCTTGTGAGACCATATGCTGACACATGCACATTTGTGGCCTGCTGGAGGTCATTTTGCAGGGCTCTGGCAGTGCACCTCCTTGCACAAAGGCGGAGGTAGCGGTCCTGCTGCTGGGTTGTTGCCCTCCTACGGCCTCCTCCACGTCTCCTTATGTACTGGCCTGTCTCCTGGTAGCGCCTCCATGCTCTGGACACTACGCTAACAGACACAGCAAACCTTTTTGCCACAGCTCGCATTGATGTGCCATCCTGGATGAACTGCACTACCTGAGCCACTTGTGTGGGTTGTAGACTCCGTCTCATGCTACCACTAGAGTGAGAGCACCGCCAGCATTCAAAAGTGACCAAAACATCAGCCAGGAAGCATAGGAACTGAGAAGTGGTCTGTGGTCACCACCTGCAGAATCACTCCTTTTTTGGGGGTGTCTTGCTAATTGCCTATAATTTCCACCTTTTGTCTATTCCATTTGCACAACAGCATGTGACATTTATTGTCAATCAGTGTTGCTTCCTAAGTGGACAGTTTGATTTCACAGAAGTGTGATTGACTTGGAGTTACATTGTGTTGTTTAAGTGTTCCCTTTATTTTTTTGAGCAGTGTATTTACACTACAGTTCAAAAGTTTGGGGTCACTTAGAAATGTCCTTGTTTTTGAAAGAAAAGCACATTTTTAGTCCATTAAAAGAACATTAAATTGATCAGAAATACAGTGTAGACATTGTTAACAAGAATAGACTGACGAGTTTCAGAAGAAAGTTACTTGTTTCCGGCCATTTTGAGCCTGTAATCGAACCCACAAATGCTGATGCTCCAGATACTCAACTAGTCTAAAGGCCAGTTTTATTGCTTCTTTAATCAGAACAACAGTTTTCAGCTGTGATAACATAATTGCAAACGTTTTTTTTTAATGATCAATTAGCCTTTTAAAGTTATAAACTTGAATTAGCTAACACAACGTGCCATTGGAACAAAGGAGTGATGGTTGCTGTGTAACGCTCGTCGTTATGTGGAAGAGAGGAGGACCAAATCGCAGCGTGGTACGTTTCCATATTTATTGGAACACTTATCAACACGAACAAAACAATAAACAGAATGAAACCAACGACGCTACAGACCTGAACATGTGAACCTAGTAAAACAAAGAAAGCAATGAACAGGAACAATCACCCACAAACAAACAGTGAACACAGCCTACCTAAATATGGTTCCCAATCAGAGACAACGTAAAACACCTGCCTCTGATTGAGAACCATATCAGGCCAATAAGACACACCTAAACCAATGAAACACAAAACATAGAATATACCCACCCAGTTCACATCCTGACAAACTAAACAAAGATTAAACAAAGGAAATAAGATCAGGAACGTGACAGTACCCCCCCCCCCCCCCCCCATCCCCCAAAGTGCGGACTGGGTGGGCATCTGTCCACGATGGCGGCTCTGGCGCTGGACGTGGCCCCCGCCCCACCATAGTTAATCCCCGCTTCCGTGGCCTCCTCCTATTGACGACCCACCAAAATAACCCCACTGTACTGATGGGCGCCTCCGGACTGTTGGGCAGCTCCGGACTGAGGGGCAGCTCCGGACTGAGGGGCAGCTCCGGACTGATGGGCAGCTCCGGACTGAGGGGCAGCTCCGGACTGAGGGGCAGGTCATGGCTGACTGACGGCTCTTGCAGGGTCATGGCTGACTGACGGCTCTGGCAGGGTCTTGGCTGACTGACGGCTCTGGCAGGTCATGGCTGACTGACGGCTCTGGCGGGTCCTGGCTGACTGGCGGCTCTGGCGGGTCCTGGCTGGCTGGCGGCTCCTGGCTGGCGGGCGGCTCTGACGGCTCCTGACTGACGGACGGCTCTGAAGGCTCAGGACAGACGGGCGGCTTTGAAGGCTCAGGACAGACGGGCGGCTTTGAAGGCTCAGGACAGACGGGCAGCTCAGACGGCGCTGGGCAGATGGGCAGTGCAGGCGGCGCTGGGCAGACGGACAGCGCAGGCGACGCTGGGCAGACAGACAGCGCAGGCGGCGCTGGGCAGACAGACAGCGCAGACGGCGCTGGGCAGACAGACAGCTCAGACGGCGCTGGGCAGACGGGCACACCTTTAGGGAGGAGACGGAGAGACAGCTTGGTGCGTGGGGCTGCCACAGGACCCACCAGGCTGGGGAGACCTACAGGAGGCTTGGTGTTAGGAGGAGGCACCTGAAGGACCGGGCTGTGGGGGAGCACTGGAGCTCTGGTGCGCAGCCTTGGCACCACTCCCCCAGGCTGGAATACTACTCTAGACCGGACCCTCCAGAGTGCAGGCACAGGTTGAACCGGGCTGTGGGTGAGCACTGGAGATCTAGTGCCTTCTACGCGCACCTCTCCCTTAGGCTCCACTCCCACATTTGCCCGGTACGAGCGGAGCGCAGGCATAGGATGCACTGCACCCTCCCAGCGCCCCAGAGACACAGCACGCAGAGCCGGCGCAGGATACCCTGGACCGAAACGGCGTACCGGAGACCAGACGCGCTGAGCAGGCACAATAGGCCCTGGCTGGATGCCCACACTCACATGACACTTTCGGGGGGCTGCCCTATAGCGCACCGGGCTATGGGCACGCACTGGCGACACCGTGCGCTTAACCGCATAACACGGTGCCTGACCAGTAACGCGCTGCTTATAATAAGCACGAGGAGTGAGCTCAGGTCTGCTACCTGGCTTAGCCACACTCCCCTTTAGCCCCCCCCAAAAGAAATTCTGGGGCTGCCTCTCGTACCTGTCGCGCTGCCGTGCTGCCTCCTCATATCGTCGCCGCTCAGCTTTCGCTCCCTCCAGCTCAGCTTTGGGGTGGCGTTATTCCCCAGCCTGTGCCCAGGGTCCTTCTCCGTTTAAAATCTCCTCCCATGTCCAGGAGTCCTGAGATTTCGGCCGCTGCTGCTGTTGCTGCCCGTTACCACGCTGCTTGGTCCTTTTGTGGTGGGTGATTCTGTAACGCTCGTCGTTATGTGGAAGAGAGGAGGACCAAATCGCAGCGTGGTACGTTTCCATATGTTTTGGAACACTTATCAACACGAACAAAACAATAAACAGAATGAAACCAACAACGCTACAGACCTGAACATGTGAACCTAGTAAAACAAAGAACGCAATGAACAGGAACAATCACCCACAAACAAACAGTGAACACAGCCTACCTAAATATGGTTCCCAATCAGAGACAACGTAAAACACCTGCCTCTGATTGAGAACCAAATCAGGCCAAACAGACACACCTAAACCAATGAGACACAACACATAGAATATACCCACCCAGTTCACGTCCTGACCAACTAAACAAAGATTAAACAAAGGAAATAAGGTCAGGAACGTGACATGCTGATAATGGACCTCTATACGCCTAAGTAGATATTCTATTAAGAATCAGCCGTTTCCAGCTACAGTAGTCATTTACAACATTAACAATGTCTACACTGTATTTCTGATCTATTTTATATTATTTTAATGAACAAAAACTCCATTGTGTCCTCCTCCCAGAGCGCTAAGAACCTTGGCGTGATCCTGGACAACACCCTGTGGTTCTCAACTAACATCAAGGCGGTGGCCCGTTCCTGTAGGTTCATGCTCTACAACATCCGCAGAGTACGACCCTGCCTCACACAGGAAGCGGCGCAGGTCCAAATCCAGGCACTTGTCATCTCCCGTCTGGATTACTGCAACTCGCTGTTGGCTGGGCTCCCTGCCTGTGCCACTAAACCCCTACAACTCATCCAGAACGCCGCAGCCCGACTGGTGTTCAACCTTCCCAAGTTCTCTCACGTCTCCCCGCTCCTCCGCTCTCTCCACTGGCTTCCAGTTGAAGCTCGCATCCGCTACAAGACCATGGTGCTTGCCTACGGAGCTGTGAGGGGAACGGCACCTCAGCACCTTCAGGCTCTGATCAGGCCCTACACCCAAACAAGGGCACTGCGTTCATCCACCTCTGGCCTGCTTGCCTCCCTACCACTGAGGAAGTACAGTTCCTGCTCAGCCCTGTCAAAACTGTTCGCTGCTCTGGCACCCCAATGGTGGAACAAACTTCCCCACGACGCCAGGACAGCGGAGTCAATCACCACCTTCCGGAGACCCCTGAAACCCCACCTCTTTAAGGAATACCTAGGATAGGATAAAGTAATCCCTCTGACCCCCCCCCCCCCCCTTAAAAGATTTAGATGCACTATTGTAAAGTGGCTGTTCCACTGGATGTCATAAGGTGAACGCACCAATTTGTAAGTCGCTCTGGATAAGAGCATCTGCTAAATGACTTAAATGTAAATGTAAAAAAATTGCTTTTCTTTCAAAAACAAGGATATTTCTAAGTGATCCCAAACTTTTGAACGGTAGTGTATATGTACAAATTCTTATTCCTCCCTTTAGATTTGTGTGTATTAGGTAGTTGTTGTTAGATATTACTGCACTGTCGGCACTACAAGCACAAGCATTTCGCTATACTCACATTAACATCTGCTAACCATGTGTATGTGACCAATAACATTTGATTTGATTTATTGCAGCTCCAGCAAAACAAAGATCTTCTCTCAGGAGGTCCACATTGCAACCTCCCTAAGTCTACCTTCATCCCTCACTCTCTCTGTTTCTATCTCTCTATGTCTCACACTCTTGTTTTCTCACCGTGGATCCTTCCCACTCTCTCCACTTGGCTGTGTCGCCTTGCATCTATCCATTTCTCTCTCTCCTCCCTCTCTCCCTCGCTCCTTTCAGCTCTAACTTGGAGTGGAATGTCGGTGCTGAGAGCCAGATGGCATTGAATACTGGTCAGAGAGAGAGAGGGGTGCACTGGGAGAAAGAGGGAAAGAGGGAGAGAGACAAAGGCAGAGAGAGAGGGGGGTGCACTGGGGGAAAGAGGGAGAGAGACAGAAAGGCAGAGAGAGAGAGGGGTGCACTGGGGGAAAGAGGGAGAGAGACAGAAATGCAGAGAGAGAGAGGGGTGCACTGGGGGAAAGAGGGAGAGAGACAGAAAGGCAGAGAGAGAGAGAGGGGTGCACTGGGGGAAAGAGGGAGAGAGACAGAAAGGCAGAGAGAGAGGGGTGCACTGGGGGAAAGAGGGAGAGAGACAGAAAGGCAGAGAGAGAGAGGGGTGCACTGGGGGAAAGAGGGAGAGAGACAGAAAGGCAGAGAGAGAGAGGGGTGCACTGGGGGAAAGAGGGAGAGAGACAGAAATGCAGAGAGAGAGAGGGGTGCACTGGGGGAAAGAGAGAGACAGAAAGGCAGAGAGAGAGAGGGGTGCACTGGGGGAAAGAGGGAGAAAGACAGAAAGGCAGAGAGAGAGGGGTGCACTGGGGGAAAGAGGGAGAGAGACAGAAAGGCAGAGAGAGAGAGAGCGCGAGTACAGACACAAACTCAATGCATGAGCGCTCATGTGGGTTTGAGTCACAGGAGGCTGCTGAGGGGAGGATGGCTCATAATAATGGCTGGAACAGAGTAAATGGAATGGCATCAAACACATGGAAACCATGGAAACCTTGTGTTTGATGTATTTGATACCATTCCACCTATTCCACTCCAGTCATTACCACGAGCCAGTCCTCCCCAATTAAGGTGCCACCAACCTCCTGTGATTTGGGTTATGCCTTCTTGTGACATGCCAAACATTAATGAAGATGTGTAATTATCTTCTAGCCAAAGTTTGGCTTCATAGCAGACATTCACCAGTCCTCTCAGCTCTGTGAAGGCCAGGCCCAGTGGCCACAGATGACTCAGATTACTGACTCTTCCTCTGCAAGACCCATCAGCTCAGAATAAAATGCCCATGTTAAATTTGCAAATGGCCATACACCAAGATATCCCAAAAAGAGGATTGGGGAGGAATTTATCAGCCATCTATTTAGAATGACATGTCAAGATTCAAGGTTATGCAAGTCACCGGGGATCACTCTGTTGTGCCAATCAAAGTAGATAGAACCCAAGTGCCCTCACACACAAACAATCTCTCACACACACTTTTGACTGAGGGAAGCCAGGTCTGAGAGAGCCCTTCCTGCCCTGATCTTTGCTTTTGAGAATGTGCAGCAATAGCCACAGCAATGACTTCCCTTTCTATAAATAATATCTTATCAGAAAGTGCCATCTGCATGATGAGAGGCAGAGCAGAGCAGTGGGATGAGACAGGATGACAGAAGAATGAGAGGGGGAGGTGAACACAGAATAAGAGACAGTTATACACAGAGACAGAAAAGGATATGGGAAGATGAGAACATGAAAAAGAGAGAGGATATCAAATATCAAAATGTGTGTGTGTGTGTGTGTGTGTGTGTGTGTGTGTGTGTGTGTGTGTGTGTGTGTGTGTGTGTGTGTGTGTGTGTGTGTGTGTGTGTGTGTGTGTGTGTGTGTGTGTGTGTGTGTGTACATCCATCTGCACCAGAGAGTAGCAGCAGAACAGCAATCACAACACCACAGTGACGGTCTGGAGGGAAAACAAGTGGGAGAAAATGAGAGTGATGAAAGTAAAATGGAGACAGAATGACTGTTGGACAGTCAACACTGTCACACTTTGAAATAAGGAATGTCTCTGTGTTAGAGCTCAACGTGTAGTCGGATCACTCTGATGCTCCTAGGTGCCAGTGAAAGTGAACCTGTGGCCCCAGGCAGGACATGCACCTAGCAGACACATCTCAGCTCTAACCCCGGAGGGAGCACTACATCTAACAGTCACACTGAACATCTTGTAGCTCCAAATCACACACTGCAGAACCACGGCCAATCACTTTCACTAACAACAGCAGCTCGTTCTCACATTCCCCTCTTCTTCATAGCAATTATTGCTTAAGTTTTCCACCGACATGCTAACCAGAAACTCTTCACAAGACTGGGGGGGTAAGAGAGGGGAGATGGGTAATTTCACAAGACAAAGTGGTATCATTTTCTGGCTGCAGTCAAAACTGCATTTGACCTAATCTAATGATCTAATGGTCTAATGATCTAATGATGTAATTATCTAATGATCAAATGATGTAATGTAAACTGGAGCTGGAGGGAATAGCTAACATTTACAGTAGACTCCAGTTAATTCAGGAGGCCATCTTTATTTAACAGAAGGCCTTAACCTGTCTAGGATCAGCGTGCCGCTAGCGGCACTCCCCCCCCCCCCCCACTGAAAAACCAGTGCCGCGAAATTCAAAAAAAATATTTTTTTAAAATATTTAACTTTCACACATTAAAGTCCAATACAGCTAATGAAAGACACAGATCTTATGAATCCAGTCAACATTTCCGATTTTTAAAATGTTTTACAGGGAAGACACAATATGTAAAGATGTACATCTATTACCTAAAAACACATTAGCATATTCCACCATCTTTTATTTGTCCACCAACACCAGTAGCCATCACCAATTCGGCTAAACTAAGATATTTATAGCCCCTAACCAACAAAAAAACTCATTAGATGACAGTCTGATAACATATTTATGGTATGGGATAGGTTTTGTTAGAAAAAAGTGCATATTTCAGGTAGATGGCATAGTTTACAATTGCACCCACCATCACAAATGGACTAGAATAATTACAATGAGCAACGTGTTTACCTAACTACTAATCATCAAACATTTCGTAAAAATACACAGCATACACGAATCGAAAGACACAGATCCTGTGAATACAGACAATATTTCAGATTTTCTAAGTGTCTTACAGCGAAAACACAATAAATCGTTATATTAGCTTAGCACATAGCAATTAGCAGCCCAGCATTGATTCTAGCCAAAGTGAGCGATAAAAGTCAACATCGCCAAAAGATATTAATTTTTTCACTAACCTTCTCAGAATTCTTCCGATGACACTCCTGTAACATCACATTACAACATGCATATACAGTTTGATCGAAAATGTTTATATTTAGCCACCAAAATCATGGTTAGACAATGTGAAATGTAGACAAGCTGGTAAAGAAAACGTCCTTGCGCCACTTAGACAGTGATCTACTCTTATACATAAATACTCATAAACGTGACTAAAAAATATAGGGTGGACAGGGATTGATAGACAATTTAATTCTTAATACAATTGCGTTATTACATTTTTTAATTTATCCTTACTTTTCAATACAGTTTGCGCCAAGCGAAGCTACGTCAAAAAACATGGCGTCCTAAGCCACTAAAATGTTTCGACAGAAACACGATTTATCATAATAAAAATGTCCTACCTTGAGCTGTTCTTCCATCAGTATCTTGGGCAAAGGATCCTTTCTTGGGAGAAATCGTCTTTTGGTGGAAAGCTGTCCTCTTGCCATGTGGAAATGTCAACTACGTTCGGGATGAACTGAAAAGCGTGACCAACTTTTCACATCGTTGCAAAAATAAATGTCCCAAAATCGCACTAAACGGATATAAATTGCTATAAAACGCTTTAAATTAACTACTTTGTGATGTTTGTAACTCCTATAACGAGTGAAAAGATGACCGGAGAAATATAACAGGCTAAACTAATGCTTGGAACAGGAGAGGGTCGGTGTCTTCCACGCGCGTTACGCAGCAAGAAAAGACTTGCTAGCTAAAGGTTTTTTTCATTTGTAGGGCCTGTGAACGAGCAATCGAGCCCGTTGGAATCGTCATCACGTAAAGGCATCCAGGGGAAGACGTAAGAAGTGTCCGTATAGTCATAGCAACGACAGTGCCCGTTTAAATGACTTCAGAAAAGTGGCCAACGTTTCTCAAATCTGACTCCATGTCAGGGAAATTGCTGTAGAATGGGCTCTGTTCCACTTAGAGACAAAATTTCAACTCCTATAGAAACTATAGACTGTTTTCTATCCAATAATAATAATAATATGCATATTGTACGATCAAGGATTTTGTGGGAAGCCGTTTAAAAAATTAGCCACATTAGCATAAATAGTCTAAACAGCGCCCCCATCCCCAACAGGTTAATGAATGAATAATAGGAGACGAGAGACTAATAGTTGCATCATCAGTGGATGTTCAGTCAGTGGGCGTTGCTCTCACCTCTTTGGGGACAGGGTGCAGTCGATGGCAGGCCGCTTGGTTTTGGGGATGGCGTAAAGGGGGTAACGGTCGCCATGGCGAATCATCACCTGGACAGACAGCAGCTTGTAGTCCACAGGGCTGTGTCCTGAGAGAGGACCACACATTCATCATCACCATCAACACCTTCACCATCATCACCATCAACATCCTCACCACTGTCACCATCAACACCTTCACCATCATCACCATCCTCACCACTGTCACCATCATCACCTTCACCATCATCACCATCAACATCCTCACCACTGTCCCCATCAACACCTACACCATCAACATCCTCACCACTGTCACCATCAACACCTTCACCATCATCACCATCCTCACCACTGTCACCATCATCACCTTCACCATCATCACCATCAACATCCTCACCACTGTCCCCATCAACACCTACACCATCAACATTCTCACCAATGTCACCATCAACACCTTCACCATCATCACCATCAACATCCTCACCACTGTCACCATCAACATCTTCACCATCAACCCCATCATCACCATCAACCCCATCATCATCATCATCATCACCACAATCAACACCATCACTATCATCATCACCGCCATCATCATCACCACCATCAACATCATCGTCACCATCAACACCATCATGACATCATCATCATCACCATCATTACAACCATCAACACCATCACTATCATCACCATCAACAGCCACCACTGTCACCATCAACACAATCATCAGCATCAACATCCTCACCACTGTCACCATCAACACCTTCACCATCATCACCATCAACATCCTTACCACTGTTACCATCATCACCATCAACATCCTCACCACTGTCACCATCAACATCTTCACCATCATCACCATCAACCCCATCATCATCATCATCATCACCACCATCAACCCCATCATCACCACAATCATCACCATCAACACCACCACCACTATCATCATCACCATCATCACCACCATCACCATCATGACATCATTACCATCAACCCCATCATTACAACCATCAACACCTTCACTATCATCATCACCACAATCAACATCACCATCATCACCATCAACATCCAACATCATCATCACCATCAACATCATCAACATCATCACCACCACCATCATCATCATCACCACCACCATCAACATCATCATAGAAGTAGTAGTGGTTGTAGCTGTCATAGTAAGGCTAGTTACGGTAGTAATAGTGATGATTTATAATAAAATACATTCTTGGCTTGTTCTTGGTGTATTACACCAACACAACATCAGAGGAAGTGGTTTACAGATAACCTTGTAGTAGTATGTGATACAAGTGTGATACAACTCCAATCCTTATTGATATGAAGTGTTGCTGTCATGAGTTTGTGAGAGTGCATGGTTTGAATAAAGACTATAGTACCGTGCTCACTGACTGAATGAGAGACCAACCATTTAAGGAGTCAGATGTTCTTCGAGACCACAGTGGCCTTGAGTCGTCTGGCCTGTGCAGAAGACTCAAGGTTTGGTTTCGGTTCAACTATTTAAAAATAATAGTTTTCAATGTTGATAAAACATTTTTACCCTGGCCCTTTATCCTCCCTATCCTCAAACCCTGACCCTTTATCCTCTCTATCCTCTAACCCTGGCCCTTTATCCTCTCTATCCTCTAACCCTGACCCTTTATCCTCTCTATCCTCTAACCCTGGCCCTTTATCCTCTCTATCCTCTAACCCTGACCCTTTATCCTCTCTATCCTCTAATCATGACCCGTTATCCTCTCTATCCTCTAACCCTTTATCCTCTCTATCCTCTAACCCTGACACTTTATCCTCTCTATCCTCTAACCATGACCCTTTATCCTCTCTATACTCTAACCATGACCCTTTATCCTCTAACCCTGACCCTTTATCCTCTCTATCCTCTAACCCTGGCCCTTTATCCTCTCTATCCTCTAACCCTGGCCCTTTATCATCTAACCATGACCCTTTATCCTCTAACCCTGGCCCTTTATCCTCTCTATCCTCTAACCCTGACCCGTTATCCTCTAACCCTGACCCTTTATCCTCTCTATCCTCTAACCCTGACCCGTTATCCTCTAACCCTGACCCTTTATCCTCTCTATCCTCTAACCCTGACCCGTTATCCTCTAACCCTGACCCGTTATCCTCTAACCCTGACCCTTTATCCTCTCTATCCTCTAACCCTGACCCGTTATCCTCTAACCCTGACCCTTTATCCTCTCTATCCTCTAACCCTGACCCTTTATCCTCTCTATCCTCTAACCCTGACCCGTTATCCTCTCTATCCTCTAACCCTGACCCGTTATCCTCTAACCCTGACCCTTTATCCTCTCTATCCTCTAACCCTGACCCTTTATCCTCTAACCCTGACCCGTTATCCTCTAACCCTGACCCTTTATCCTCTCTATCCTCTAACCCTGACCCGTTATCCTCTAACCCTGACCCTTTATCCTCTCTATCCTCTAACCCTGACCCTTTATCCTCTCTATCCTCTAACCCTGACCCTTTATCCACTCTATCCTCTAACCCTGACCCTTTATCCTCTCTAACCATGGCCCTTAATCCTCTAACCCTGACCCTTTATCCTCTCTATCCTCTAACCCTGACCATTTATCCTCTCTAACCATGGCCCCTTATCCTCTCTATCCTCTAACCCTGACCCTTTATCCTCTCTATCCTCTAACCCTGACCCTTTATCCTCTCTATCCTCTAACCCTGACCCGTTATCCTCTAACCATGACCCTTTATCCTCTCTATCCTCTAACCCTGACCCTTTATCCTCTCTATCCTCTAACCCTGACCCTTTATCCTCTCTATCCTCTAACCCTGACCCTTTATCCTCTCTAACCATGGCCCCTTATCCTCTCTATCCTCTAACCCTGACCCTTTATCCTCTCTATCCTCTAACCCTGACCCTTTATCCTCGCTATCCTCTAACCATGACCCTTTATCCTCTCTATCCTCTAACCATGACCCTTGATCCTCTCTATCCTCTAACCATGACCCTTTATCCTCTCTATCCCCTAACCATGACCCTTTATCCTCTCTATCCTCTAACCATGACCCTTTATCCTCTCTATCCTCTAACCATGACCCTTTATCCTCTAACCCTGGCCCTTTATCCTCTAACCCTGACCCTTTATCCTCTCTATCCTCTAACCATGAACCTTTATCCTCTAACCCTGACCCTTTATCCTCTAACCCTGGCCCTTTATCCTCTCTATCCTCTAACCCTGACCCTGACCCTTTATCCTTTAACCCTGACTCTTTATCCACTATATCCTCTATCCATGGCCCTTTAACCTCTAACCCTGACCCTTTATCCTCTTTAACCTCTAACCCTGACCCTTTATCCTCTCTATCCTCTAACCATGACCCTTTATCCTTTCTATCCCCTAACCCTGACCCTTTATCCTCTAACCATGACCCTTTATCCTCTATCCCTTAACCATGACATTTTATCCTCTCTATCCTCTAACAATGACCCTCTATCCTCCAACTAACCATGAATCTTTATCCTCTCTATCCTCTAACCCTGACACTTTATCCTCTCTATCCTCTAACCCTGACCCTTTATCCTCTATCCTCTAACCCTGACACTTTATCCTCTCTATCCTCTAACCCTGACCCTTTATCCTCTATATTCATGACCATTTATCCTCTCTATCCTCTAACCATGACCCTTTATCCTCTAACCCTGACCCTTTATGGGGCGACAGGTAGCCTAGTGGTTAGATTGTTGGGCCAGTAACCAAAAGATTGCTGGATAGAATCCCCGAGCTGACAAGGTAAAAATCTATTGTTCTGCCTCTGAGCAAGGCAGTTAACCCACTGTTCCCCAGGCACCGAAGATGTGGATGTCGATTAAGGCAGCCCCCCACACCTCTCTGATTCAGAGGGGTTGGGTTAAAGACACTGTACTGTACTACTATGGCTGACTCTGTAAAACAACACATTTCACTGTAACGTGAAATCTGTACAAATGTGCGCAACCGCGACATTCAAACGAGGCTGCAAAGAAGACTAATGGGACTGTAGCGACTGTGTTGACTTCAAAATCTGGGGTGTGAACTAGGTTTCTATTCAAGCGTTGATCGACATGGTAATGGCTCTATAGTATTGGAGAAAAGTTGAGAAAACTGACCCTCCGTTACATTTTAGAGGCGATAAGGTGATAAGTTGGACAGATCGAGTGAAAAAAAGCTGTTTCCCCACATGACATCTCTCCTTCTCACTGTCACGCATTAGTTTCGCTTCCCCAACCGCCATTTTAAAAAGACCCGACGGTGCTCATTGCCTGCTTGAATTATGCAGAAACGGGCAGCGTGATGGTCTCGTCATGGATTCTGTTGGAAAGGGGAGAAATTGTGCTTTACAATGGTATTGACATTACAGTTGATCTGGAAGTATTATGTTTTTTGGGCGCTAAAATAAGGTCAATTGTTCAGACCAAGGCGATGTACAAGAGTGAGTTAGTTTACGTTACCTATTCAGTGTATGGGACAATAAAACATGTTTTTATTTTTTATTAACCCTCTCTATACTCTAGCTAACCATGACCCAACACCAGTCTATCAATTCTCTTTACATGACACAACACATCTAAATGTTCTGTATTTCTCCACATGGCTAAGTCTTCCTTGTTACTGACTGACTGACTCCATATGGTTCTGTTCTAAACCCTGAGCTTTGACCTGTGTTCACTGATTGGTTGAGCAAACGGCAAACACGCTAGCAGACTGCAGAGGACTGAAACATTGCTCTTTCTTCCCACTTACCAATGGAACAGCAGATTAGATTGTGTGCGTGTGTGTGCATGTATGTGTGTGTGAGTGAGTGTGTGACTGTCTCACCCTCCCAGGCCTGTTCAGAGCGGTTGGGGGTGTTGCAGTAACCATAAGCCTCTGAGATGGGGTCTGGATCAGGATCCTCTGTGGGGGGGACAGGGATCACTCTCTTCCTGCTCTTCCCCTGGCCCTGAACTTGACCCTGACCCTGGGGGGGGCGATCCTCACCCATGGGCGTAGTGGGGATTAGGTGCACTGGAGGTAGAGGAGAAAGGGGGGGGAGGGTCAATTCCTCAATGTTCAAGAGATTGTCAGGTAGAGAGAGACTGAATGAAAGAGCAGAGGAGGGATTGAGTGAGAGAGAAGTATAGAGAGAGAGAGAGAGAGAGAGAGAGAGAGAGAGAGAGAGAGAGAGAGAGAGGGAGGAAAGTTAGCAAAGAAACAACATCAAAGCAGACCTAACCGTAGTGACAAACACCACTGACATCCATTGCTCAAAGGACTCTCCTGTATAAAGATCTATAACATCTATTAGCCTCAGACCAGTCTTAGACCCAGCCTCCCCTCAGCTCAGTCCTAGCCCCAACCTCAGCCCAGTCTTAGGCCCAGCCTCAGCCCAGCCTTAGGCCCAGCCTCCCTTCAGCCCAGCCTTTGCCCCAGCCCAGCCTCTGCCCTGTCTTAGGCCCAGCCTCAGCCCAGCCTTAGGCCCAGCCTCCCCTCAGCCCAGCCTTTTCCCCAGCCCATCCTCTGCCCAGCCTCCCCTCAGCCCAGCCTTAGCCCCAGCCCAGCCTCTGCCCTGTCTTAGGCCCAGCCTCAGCCCAGCCTTAGGCCCAGCCTCAGCCCAGCCTTAGGCCCAGCCTCCCTTCAGCCCAGCCTTTGCCCCAGCCCAGCCTCTGCCCTGTCTTAGGCCCAGCCTCAGCCCAGCCTTAGGCCCAGCCTCCCCTCAGCCCAGCCTTTTCCCCAGCCCATCCTCTGCCCAGCCTCCCCTCAGCCCAGCCTTAGCCCAGCCTCCCCTCAGCCCTAGCCCAGCCTCAGCCCAGCTCATTTACATGTGAACAGCAGCAGAACCCTGTACAGAACCCCTAACCACTACCACAGGGTTGCCTTGACAACCATTAACCTGTGACCCCTGGGCCAGGTGACCCAAGGGGGAGAGCGGTGTGGGAACAACTGCAGTTCCATTCAGAAACACAGGATCCTGGGAATACACACACACACACACACACACACACACACACACACACACACACACACACACACACACACCTCAGAAGCCGGGCAGTGGAGTAGGTAAATATTACATCACTTTGCAAAGAGAGACAGAGCAAGACGCTTTCAAATCATCAAGGAGAGAGGCCCTTTCATTCCTATGACAAACTTTAAATAATCTCTCCCCAACAGACACACACACATACACTTGTACAGAACATAGAAACACACACACACACATACACACAGGCTCACATAACTCTCGCCCCCTCACACCAAAGCACACACACAGTTTCACCAGCTCCTCCCTCCAAGCTCCAGCTGAGATCATAAAGTCAACAGTGTTGCTGGACAGAACTGCTGGGTGTTGGGGATGGCTGGGGAGGTAGGGGATAGAGGTAGGAGGTAAGGGTGGGAGGTAGGGAGTAAGAGTAGGAAGGTAGGGGTAGGAGGTTGGAAGGTATGGGTAGGAGGTAACGGTAGGAGATAGGAAGGTAGGAGATGGATCGCAGGAAGAGTAGCTAGAGCAGCTAATGGGGATCCATAATAAATACAAATACAAAATTCCACCACGGGGTAAAGCAAAGCCACAGAGTGGAGTGGAAACGGGAAAGACATTTGAAGGTACAAAATTATATAGCATACGTAGAAATCCAATCCTCTGGTAAAACTCTTGGTCATAGATTAAGGTTAGAATGTTACTAGCAAAAGTTCACATCAGTCAGTTAACACCGATCAGTTAGCATCAGTATAGATGGTGAGTTAGCATCAGTATAGATGGTGAGTTAGCATCAGTATAGATGGTGAGTTAGCATCAGTATAGATGGTGAGTTAGCATCAGTATAGACGATCAGTTAACATCCGTATAGATGGTGAGTTAGCATCAATAGAGATGGTGAGTTAGCATCAATAGAGATGGTGAGTTAACATCAGTATAGACGGTGAGTTAGCATCAGTATAGATGGTCAGTTAGCATCAGTATAGATGGTCAGTTAGCATCAGTATAGATGGTGAGTTAACATCAGTATAGATGGTGAGTTAGCATCAGTATAGACGGTCAGTTAACATCAATAGAGATGGTCAGTTAGCATCAGTATAGATGGTGAGTTAGCATCAGTATAGATGATCAGTTAGCATCAGTATAGATGGTGAGTTAGCATCAGTATAGACGGTCTGTTAACATCCGTATAGATGGTAAGTTAACATCAGTATAGATGGTGAGTTAGCATCAGTATTGACGGTCAGTTAGCATCAGTATAGATGGTGAGTTAGCGTCAGTATAGACGGTCAGTTAGCATAAGTATATATGGTGACTTAGCATCAGTATATATGGTGAGTTAGCATCAGTATGGATGGTCAGTTAGCATCAGTATAGTTGGTGAGTTAGCATCAGTATAGATGGTGAGTTAGCATCAGTATAGATGGTGAGTTAGCATCAGTATAGACGGTCAGTTAACGTCAGTATAGACGGTGAGTTAGCATCAGTATAGATGATCAGTTAGCATCAGTATAGATGGTGAGTTAGCATCAGTATAGACTCACCGGTCAGTTAGCATCAGTATAGACAGTCAGTTAACATCCGTATAGACGATCAGTTAGCATCAGTATAGACTCACCGGTCAGTTAGCATCAGTACAGATGGTCAGTTAGCATCAGTATAGATGGTGAGTTAGCATCAGTATAGATGGTGAGTTAGCATCCGTATAGATGGTGAGTTAGCATCCGTATAGATGGTGAGTTAGCATCAGTATAGATGGTGAGTTAGCATCAGTATAGATGGTGAGTTAGCATCAGTATAGACGGTCAGTTAACATCCGTATAGATGGTGAGTTAGCATCCGTATAGATGGTGAGTTAGCATCAGTATAGATGGTGAGTTAGCATCAGTATAGATGGTGAGTTAGCATCCGTATAGATGGTGAGTTAGCATCCGTATAGATGGTGAGTTAGCATCAGTATAGATGGTGAGTTAGCATCCGTATAGATGGTGAGTTAGCATCCGTATAGATGGTGAGTTAGCATCAGTATAGATGGTGAGTTAGCATCAGTATAGACGGTCAGTTAACATCCGTATAGATGGTGAGTTAACATCCGTATAGATGGTGAGTTAACATCCGTATAGATGGTGAGTTAACATCCGTATAGATGGTGAGTTAACATCCGTATAGATGGTGAGTTAGCATCAGTATAGACGGTCAGTTAGCATCAGTATAGATGGTGAGTTAGCGTCAGTATAGACGGTCAGTTAGCATAAGTATATATGGTGACTTAGCATCAGTATATATGGTGAGTTAGCATCAGTATAGATGGTCAGTTAGCATCAGTATAGTTGGTGAGTTAGCATCAGTATAGATGGTGAGTTAGCATCAGTATAGATGGTGAGTTAGCATCAGTATAGACGGTCAGTTAACGTCAGTATAGATGATCAGTTAGCATCAGTATAGATGATCAGTTAGCATCAGTATAGATGGTGAGTTAGCATCAGTATAGACAGTCAGTTAACATCCGTATATACGATCAGTTAGCATCAGTATAGACTCACCGGTCAGTTAGCATCAGTACAGATGGTCAGTTAGCATCAGTACAGATGGTGAGTTAGCATCAGTATAGATGGTGAGTTAGCATCCGTATAGATGGTGAGTTAGCATCCGTATAGATGGTGAGTTAGCATCCGTATAGATGGTGAGTTAGCATCAGTATAGATGGTGAGTTAGCATCAGTATAGACGGTCAGTTAACATCCGTATAGATGGTGAGTTAACATCCGTATAGATGGTGAGTTAACATCCGTATAGATAGTGAGTTAACATCCGTATAGATGGTGAGTTAGCATCAGTATAGACGGTCAGTTAGCATCAGTATAGATGGTGAGTTAGCATCAGTATAGATGGTGAGTTAGCATCAGTATAGATGGTGAGTTAGCATCCGTATAGATGGTGAGTTAGCATCCGTATAGATGGTGAGTTAGCATCAGTATAGATGGTGAGTTAGCATCAGTATAGACGGTCAGTTAACATCAGTATAGATGGTGAGTTAGCATCAGTATAGACAGTTAGTTAGCATCAGTATAGATGGTGAGTTAGCATCAGTATAGATGGTGAGTTAGCATCAGTATAGATGGTGAGTTAGCATCAGTATAGATGGTGAGTTAGCATCAGTATAGATGGTGAGTTAGCATCAGTATAGATGGTGAGTTAGCATCAGTATAGACTCACCGGTCAGTTAGCATCAGTATAGACTCACCGGTCAGTTAGCATCAATATAGACAGTCAGTTACCATCCATATAGATGGTGAGTTAGCATCAGTATAGACTCACCGGTCAGTTAGCATCAGTATAGACTCACCGGTCAGTTAGCATCAGTATAGACTCACCGGTCAGTTAGCATCAGTATAGACAGCCAGTTAACATCCATATAGATGGTGAGTTAGCATCAGTATAGACGATCAGTTAGCATCAGTATAGACTCACCGGTCAGTTAGCATCAGTATAGACAGTCAGTTAACATCCATATAGATGGTGAGTTAGCATCAGTATAGACGATCAGTTAGCATCAGTATAGACTCACCGGTCAGTTAGCATCAGTATAGACTCACCGGTAAAGAGGAAGAGGAGGAAGAGGTGTGTGTGAGCGAAGGAGAGCATTCTGAGATCTGTAATGTAATGTAATGCTCACTGGATAGAGGGCCAGACACACACTGGAACACATTCACTGAACTGGTCCCCCTCTCCCCACACACACACTCACCGAAAAACACACACACTGGAACCCATTCACCGAACTGGTCCCCCTCTCCCCGCACACCCACTCACCGTTAAACACACACGCGCCTGCGTACTTGGCAGACCCACGGCCCAATTGGAGGCATGCTCACTGCCCTGGTCTGCCACAGTCGCCCACACAAAGGGCCTTTTGTAACAGGCAACAGACTACCTCAGACTAGGAGCACACACACTGAAGAAACACACACACACACACACACACACACACACACACACACACACACACACACACACACACACACTGAAGAAACACACACACACACACACACTGAAGAAACACACACATACACACACTGAAGAAACACACACATACACACACTGAAGAAACACACACACACTCACGCACACACACACACACTGAAGAGAAGTAACACACACACACAAGCCCAGGGCATCATCGCCAACTCACACACCCGCAAACACACAGTTGTTTACATGCCTGGAGCATGAACACACACACACACACACATAAACACAGGGTATACTACCAAAGCAATACACATGCAAGCCTAAGGCATCTTCCTACAGTACACACACAACATCAATGTCTACATCAAGGTCTACGCAACAACTAGCTGGCCTTAAGAAACGTACAGCAGGGCCAGTAATTAGGGGTTTAGCAGGTAGTTCTGACTGTATGCATTGGCTGAGAGTTGAAAAAGGTGAGCCCATTACACTGATGAGGGCTTCCTTCCAGCCTTACACCTCAGTGTTTTACACCACCTGTACTGTGGTAAAGAGTCAGCTGCTACAGTAAACCTTAAACACAGGATGGACCACGACTGCTCTTCCTCCCTCCATCTCTCCCACCAGAGAATTAAAACAGGTCTACAACAATACCACACACTACTGTCACAACCAATACCACACACTTCTGTCACGACCAATACCACACACTACTGTCACGACCAATACCACACACTTCTGTCACGACCAATACCACACACTACTGTCACGACCAATACCACACACTACTGTCACGACCAATACCACACACTACTGTCACGACCAATAACACACACTACTGTCACGACCAATAACACACACTACTGTCACGACCAATACCACACACTTCTGTCACGACCAATACCACACACTACTGTCACGACCAATACCACACACTACTGTCACGACCAATACCACACACTACTGTCACGACCAATACCACACACTACTGTCAGGACCAATACCACACACTTCTGTCACGACCAATACCACACACTTCTGTCACGGCCAATACCACACACTACTGTCACGGCCAATACCACACACTACTGTCACGGCCAATACCACACACTACTGTCACGGCCAATACCACACACTACTGTCACGGCCAATACCACACACTACTGTCACGATCAATACCACACACTACTGTCACGACCAATACCACACACTACTGTCACGACCAATACCACACACTACTGTCACGACCAATACCACACACTTCTGTCACGACCAATAACACACACTACTGTCACGACCAATACCACACACTACTGTCACGACCAATACCACACACTACTGTCACGGCCAATACCACACACTACTGTCACGACCAATACCACACACAAAAGCCGCGGCCCTTGCAGAGCAAGGGGAAACACTACTTCTAGGTTTCAGAGCAAGTGACGTAACTGATTGAAACGCTATTAGCGCGTACCCGCTAACTAGCTAGCCATTTCACATCCGTTACACTCACCCCCCTTTCAACCTTCTCCTTTTTCCGCAGCAACCAATAATCCGGGTCAACAGCATCAATGTAAAAGTATAACTTTAAACCGTCCCTCGCCCCGACCTCGGGCGCGAACCAGGGACCCTCTGCACACATAAACAACGGTCGCCCACGAAGCATCGTTACCCATCGCTCCACAAAGGCCGCGGCCCTTGCAGAGCAAGGGGAACCACTACTTCAAGGTCTCAAAGCGAGTGACGTCACCGATTGAAACGCTATTAGCGCGCACCACCGCTAACTAGCTAGCCATTTCACATCCGTTACACATGTATGATCTGTCTGTCTGCTTCTACTCCCCATGGTCTATCTGTCTGTCTGCCTCTACTCCCCGTGGTCTATCTGTCTGTCTGTCTGCCTCTACTGCCCGTGGTCTATCTGTCTGTCTGTCTGCCTCTACTGCCCGTGGTCTATCTGTCTGTCTGCCTCTACTCCCCGTGGTCTATCTGTCTGTCTACCTCTACTCCCTGTGGTCTGTCTGTCTGCCTCTACTGCCCGTGGTCTATCTGTCTGTCTGCCTCTACTGCCCGTGGTCTATCTGTCTGTCTGCTTCTACTCCCTGTGGTCTATCTGTCTGTCTGCCTCTACTCCCCGTGGTCTATCTGTCTGTCTGCCTCTACTCCCCGTGGTCTATCTGTCTGTCTGTCTGCCTCTACTGCCCGTGGTCTATCTGTCTGTCTGTCTGCCTCTACTGCCCGTGGTCTATCTGTCTGTCTGCCTCTACTCCCCGTGGCCTATCTGTCTGTCTGCCTCTACTCCCTGTGGTCTGTCTGTCTGCCTCTACTGCCCGTGGTCTATCTGTCTGTCTGCCTCTACTCCCCGTGGTCTATCTGTCTGTCTGCCTCTACTCCCTGTGGTCTATCTGTCTGTCTGCCTCTACTCCCTGTGGTATATCTGTCTGTCTGCCTCTAATCCCTATGGTCTGTCTGTCTCCATGTCACTGACTCATAGCTATCCTCCAAAACACGTCGCTGTTAGTTTGGCTTTCGTTCCTGTATTCTCTCTCTCTGCCTATTCCTTTCTCTCCCCCTCTCTATTTCCTCTGTTATATCTCTCTTCATCTCTGTGGATTATTCTCTCCCCTCTCTCTATTTCCTCTGATGTTATATCTCTCTTCATCTCTGTGGATTATTCTCTCCCCTCTCTCTATTTCCTCTGATGTTATATCTCTCTTCATCTCTGTGGATTATTCTCTCCCTCTCTCTATTTCCTCTGATGTTATATCTCTCTTCATCTCTGTGGATTATTCTCTCCCCTCTCTCTATTTCCTCTAATGTTATATCTCTCTTCATCTCTGTGGATTATTCTCTCCCCTCTCTCTATTTCCTCTGATGTTATATCTCTCTTCATCTCTGTGGATTATTCTCTCCCCTCTCTCTATTTCCTCTGTTATATCTCTCTTCATCTCTGTGGATTATTCTCTCCCTCTCTCTATTTCCTCTGATGTTATATCTCTCTTCATCTCTGTGGATTATTCTCTCCCGCTCTCTATTTCCTCTGTTATATCTCTCTTCATCTCCGTGGATTATTCTCTCCCCTCTCTCTATTTCCTCTGATGTTATATCTCTCTTCATCTCTGTGGATTATTCTCTCCCCTCTCTCTATTTCCTCTGATGTTATATCTCTCTTCATCTCTGTGGATTATTCTCTCCCTCTCTCTATTTCCTCTGTTATATCTCTCTTCATCTCTGTGGATTATTCTCTCCCCTCTCTCTATTTCCTCTGATGTTATATCTCTCTTCATCTCTGTGGATTATTCTCTCCCCTCTCTCTATTTCCTCTGTTATATCTCTCTTCATCTCTGTGGATTATTCTCTCCCCTCTCTCTATTTCCTCTGATGTTATATCTCTCTTCACCTCTGTGGATTATTCTCTCCCCTCTCTCTATTTCCTCTGATGTTATATCTCTCTTCATCTCTGTGGATTATTCTCTCCCTCTCTCTATTTCCTCTGTTATATCTCTCTTCATCTCTGTGGATTATTCTCTCCCTCTCTCTATTTCCTCTGTTATATCTCTCTTCATCTCTGTGGATTATTCTCTCCCCTCTCTCTATTTCCTCTGATGTTATATCTCTCTTCATCTCTGTGGATTATTCTCTCCCTCTCTCTATTTCCTCTGATGTTATATCTCTCTTCATCTCTGTGGATTATTCTCTCCCTCTCTCCATTCTTCTCATTATATACATGTATTTTCCTCCATCACGCTCTCTCTCTCTGCTCTCCTTTCATCTTCTCTTTTATCTTCCCTTCAATTCCTGTAGTCCATATTTTCCTGTATTGCTCTGTTGATGTTATTGCCTCCCCCTCTCTCCTCTTCCATTCCCTCTCCTGTCATCTCTCTCTTTGTCTCTCCTTTCCTCTATTCTATCTCTCTCGCCATATCCCTCCTCCTGTTTTTGTTTCCCTCCTTCTCCGTCCTCTGTTCCGCTAAGCTTCACACCTCTCTTACTGTGGGACTCCCTGCCGCTTGTCAAACAGGTGTCACGCCTCTGCTGCCATGGCGACCCCAGTCCAGATTTCAGAGAGGTCGTAGAGGCAGGCAGAGTGTCAGAGTCATGGCAAACCATCTGTTATTGCCTGTCTGGATCACACACCGTAATCAATCAAGTTTCAGCAAACAAATTGAAAACCACACAAACAAATTCAATACACTGACTTCTTCTCCCAATGTTCAAAATAATCAGAAAGAAAAGAAGGAGGGAAGGAAGGAGGGAGGGAGTAAGAGAGGAAAAGTGAGAGAAGTAGCGTAAGAAAGAACAGACCAAAACAGGAAGATAACAGTCAGAGGCTAAAATAGAAAAAGAGAAAGATAACTTAAGCAGAAAACCGATAAGAGAGGGAGGGAAAGTGGAGGAGAAAGAAGGATGACAATCAACGGAACATGAAGTGCTGCTGTCCCACTGGGCCTTCCCCTGTAGTAGAGGATAATGACTTGCAGACTGATGAATAAATTATGACAGCCTCTCTCCAACACACAGACAACCTACAGATCACATGACAGGGAAGGAGAGGACGCTAACACAGACCATACTTTGGTTACATAAATCCCATGTTGCCTCAAGTGATCGAGAAATCAATCAAGACACATTCTCAATGACAAAGTAAGGGACCCATACGAGCCTAGACACACGCATGCACGCACACACTCAATGGTAACAATTTACAGTGGGATTTCATTCAGCATAATCTTTTATTGCCTTTCGTATTAGCTAAAGGAGAAGATTAGAGGGCAGGAGCAGAGAATGGTTTTAAGTAGTGCATTAAAGTTACTTCAGCCTACAATCCTCCTCAGACAGACACACACCTCTGCTTTTGAGGGAGATGAGTGATGGCAACAGGGTCACACAGTTCACACATTTTCAATGCAGAGTTAAGACACACTCACAGAATTGCAATCTCTTCTGGCGTCTGTAAAGACTTGAAGCAAGAGAGCAGGGTACAGAGAGAGAGAGAAAGGTACGCACTATACAGCATATTTCATACCCAACATAATCTGGGACTAGGATTTTTCATTCAAATATGGATGTTATTTTTGCAGCTCAATAATATTCTCCAGTCTAGCCTTCTTTCTAATTATGTTATTTCCATATAACAGCAAAAGGACTCTTCCATCCACCCACAGTAAGTGTCTTACGCAACAAATCGACTTGGCCTGTTTCCTTGTATTTATTACCATCGAGAACACAGAATTTTTTTCTATGCACAGGAGAGAGATACACTTAAGAGTATCTCAGGGTATCATAGTGGATAGGACTGGTCTATATATAGAATGTCTCTAGAGGACCTGTCTTTGTTTCCATGTAAATGGGTCGCTTGGAGTGGAAAACACTAGTGGTCAGATATAATACACACACACCGTGTGATCATACACAAACAGACCTGGATATACACACCAAACGATCACACACAAATTCCAACCACAAATAATGGCAGCTGTAGAGACACTACAATACACTACACACAGTTTACTTACAGAATTGGAGGCTGAGACTCACGATGGCCAGCACCGCCCCCACCACCACCAGGAGGATGAAGCGGTTCCGAGCAAGCATCCTGACAAGTGATTGGTCCGTCTCCCTGTCAGTCAACCACCCACACCTTGCCCCATTCCTGCTGTCTAAATAGGCACAACAAAGACAAGCAACATTATGAAACAAACATGCCTATAACACGCCTCTAAACCAATAGAAGAAAAAACTTTGCTGCACACAATGAACCACACAAATGAACTAAAGAAAGTTGTCAGCGACAGTTTGTAGCATGTTCCACTATACAGCCTGCCTTCTATGAATAGATCTATGAGAGAGCAGGGATTTCAGAACAATCTGGGAGGGGAAAGCAGAAAGAACATGTAAAAAACCCACCATTTACGTCAGTTATACACAACGCAACCCTGCTATTAGACAGACTAAAAATAAGAGATGAGGTAAAAATGGTGCTTCAATAATTATCCTCAATCACCTCCCCTCAGAAACGGTCTACATGACTTGAGATGTTCACTCAAAACATGTTCATGCAAATATGAAACAATTATAAGGTTAATAGTTGGATAAACTAAACTGTCTCAAAAATGTTTATGCTTCTCAATGTATAAATGTTATTATATGTAGCTAACCTGTATGCATCATAATGTGGTGAAACTCTTCTGTGGAACTCCTGTAGTGATTAACGTTACTGAAACATTGTAGAAGGCTACCTGCGAGGAGATACTATTTCATGATGATTGCACTAATTAAAACAATGTTGACGCATTGTGACAGCTTGTCTGCTCGTCTCGGCTACAATGCTATGCTGACCAGCTAGCTACAAGGGAAGGGATTATTTGTTAGCTAGCGAACTGGCTATCTAGATAACTTTCATATTGTTATATCGAACACATGCACAATAGTAGCATCAATGCTTCCGGTATAACAGCTAAATTTACAGCTTGTAAAGCTAAATATGTGGTAGTAAACTTGTCGACTTTTTTGCAGAATCGAATGTTTTCGGTGAATTCGTAGCTACCTTAATAACACCGTTATTACAAAACGCCAAGCCTTTGTTTACAATGTACCTACTCAGGACAAACTCGTGGGAAAATGATAAGTAGCTAAACTGCCTAATTAACATATTTGCTGGTCGTTTATTTCGGATCATCTTACCAAGTAGCGAGCCTCAATCAGAACTTGAATCCACCCAGCGCCGTGCCGGCTTTTACTCCTCTGAACTACCTATCCGTGTGGCTGTCCTGGGTCCTGCTTACTTACTGACTCCACTTTGCTGTGCTAACCTCCTACTCCCTTTTTCATATGCAACTGAAACTACTCCACTTTTGTCTCGCATCTCCACTATTCTGGTGTGAAACGTGGAGGATCATCCTGTCATCACCATTATTCTATGGCCATCAACCGATATGATGTTGTGATAAAATAAGTTATTCTAAACGATTGCATCAAAATAGGAATAATTTTGCAGAGAAACAGCTTGAAGGTTATTTTCCCCGGCCCATAGCTCTACGTATACTAGGGCGATAATCAGTCGATGCTTTTGACAGTGGTGGAAAAAGTACCCAAAAGTCATACTGTAGTAAAAGAAAAGATACCTTAATAGAACACGACTCAAGTAAAAGTGAGAGTCACCCTGTAAAATATTATTTGAGTAAAAGTCTAAAAGTGTTTGGTTTTAAATATACTTAAGAATCACAAGTAAAAGTATTAATAATTTCAAAATCCTTATATTATGCAAACCAGACAGGACAATGTAATTATTTATTTTTTACTTTACGGATAGCCAGGGGTACACTACAACACTGACATGTATTTACACATTTATAAGAGGCAGTAGGGATGACCAGGGATGTTCTCTTGATAAGTGTATGAATTGGACCATTTTCCTGTCAAAATGTAACAAGTACGTTTTGGTGTGAGGGAAAATGTAAAAAGTACATTATTTTCTTTAGGGATGTAGTGAAGTTAAAGTAAAAGTTGTCAAATTTCAAAAGTAAAGTACAGATACCTCAAAAAACTATTTAAGTAGTACTTTTAGTGAAGTACTTTACACCGCTGGCTTTTGATGATGATGATGATGTAGAAGAGGTGATCCCCTGGCTGATGAAGAAAGGAGGGAAATGAGGACAGGTGAGAGGGGGTAGAAGAAAAGCAGCAAGAACATCAAGGGTAGAAGATGATAATATTGGGAAGTTGTTAGAAATGCACACAGTCACACACAGACTAACAGAGACAGAGAGACAGAGAGAGAGACAGAGAGAGAGACAGAGAGAGAGACAGAGAGAGAGACAGAGAGAGAGACAGAGAGAGAGACAGAGACAGAGACAGAGACAGAGACAGAGACAGAGACAGAGACAGAGACAGAGAGAGAGAGAGAGAGAGAGAGAGAGAGAGAGAGAGAGAGAGAGAGAGAGAGAGCCAAAGGAACTGAATAATGTTAAGAAATGCTATAGATTGAAGGAATGTAGTGTGGAAACCTAGCAAAAAACAATTAGGCAACAACAAATTCAATCCCTTTTAGACAACTCCCTGAACAAAACATTTCACTGTAATAGTTGTAACGATTGTCGTAATATTCTGCCTCCTCCTCCTACGGACGAGGAGAGGAGAGAGGGATCGGAAGACCAAAATGCAGCGGGTTGTGAATACATAATGATTTATTAACACAAAGACGAAACACGAAAACAAACACTTGGAAGGATTACAAAAATAACAAACCGACCTAAACAGACTTAAACTTAAGAACTTACATGTAACACGAAGAACGCACGGACAGGGAAAACAGACTACACAAAAACCGAACGAACAAACATACCAAACAGTCCCGTGTGGCGCAACATACACAGACACGGAAGACAACCACCCACAACAAACAATGTGAAACAACCTACCTTAATATGACTCTCAATTAGAGGAAACGCCAAACACCTGCCTCTAATTGAGAGCCATACCAGGCAACCCATTAACCCAACATAGAAAAACACATAACATGGACTACCCACCCAAATTCACACCCTGACCAATTAAACACATACCAAAACAACAGAAAACAGGTCAGGAACGTGACAATAGTGAAGGTGTAAACTTGGCAGTAGAAAACCTAAACAGTATATTTGACCTCTCAGCTTCCCTATCAAATACAAACATTTCACACAGAAATCCAAAGAAAATGAACAACAATGGCAAAGGATTTTATGAAGAATGCAAAAACCTAAGAAAGAAATTGAGAAACCTATCCAACCAAAAACATATAGACCCAGAAGACCTGAGTCTACGCCTTCAATACGGTGAATCACAAAAAAAACAGAAATAAACTACGGAAAAAGAAGGAACAACACGTCAGAAACCAGCTCAATGTAATTGAAGAATCCATAGACTAACCACTTCTGGGAAAATTGGAAAACAAAAATATCTATCCAAAATGGAGATGTATGGGTAAACCATTTCTCCAATCTTTTTGGCCCTATAACAAAGAACAAACAGCAAAAACATATACATGATCAAATACAAATCTTAGAATCAACTATTTATTAAGAACCCACTGGATTCTCCAATTACATTGAATGAACTACAGGACAAAATACAAACCCTCCAACCCAAAAAGGCCTGTGATGTTGATGGTATCCTCAATGAAATTATAAAATATACAGACAACAAATTCCAATTGGCTATACTTAAACTCATTAACATCCTCCTTAGCTCTGGCATCTTCCTCCATATTTGGAACCAAGGACTGATCATGCCAATCCACAAAAGTGGAGACAAATTAGACCCCAATAACTACCGCTGGGACATGTGTCAACAGCAACTTTGGGGAAATCCTCTGCATTATCATTAACGGCAGACGTGTACATTGCCTCCGTTAAAAAAATGTGCTGAGCAAATGTCAAATTGGCTTTTTACCAAATTACCGTACGACAGACCACATATTCACCCTGCACACCCTAATTGACAAACAAAACAAACAAAACAAAGGCAAAGTCTTCTCATGCGTTGTTGATGTCAAAAAAGCCTTTGAGTAAATTTGGCATGAGGGTCTGCTATACAAATTGATGGAAAGTGGTGTTGGGGGAAAAACATACGACATTATAAAATCCATGTACACAAACAACAAGTGTGCGGTTAAAATTGACAAAAAACACACATTTCTTTCCACAGGGCCGTGGGGTAAGACAGGGATGCAGCTTAAGCCTCACCCTCTTCAACATATACAGTTGAAGTCGGAAGTTTACATACACCTTAGTCAAGTATATTTAAACTCAGTTTTTCACAATTCCTGAGATTTAATCCTAGTAAAAATTCCCTGTCTTAGGTCAGGTAGGATCACCACTTTCTTTTAAGAATGTGAAATGTCAGAATAATAGTAGAAAGAAATGTATTTCTTTATTTCTGCTTTTATTTATTTAATTTTACATTTACATTTAAGTCATTTAGCAGACGCTCTTATCCAGAGCGACTTACAAATTGGTGCATTCACCTAATGACATCCAGTGGAACAGCCACTTTACAATAGTGCATCTAAATCTTTTAAGGGGGGGGGGGGGCAGAAGGATTGCTTTATCCTATCCTAGGTATTCCTTGAAGAGGTGGGGTTTCAGGTGTCTCCGGAAGGTGGTGATTGACTCCGCTGTCCTGGCGTCGTGAGGGAGTTTGTTCCACCATTGGGGTGCCAGAGCAGCGAACAGTTTTGACTGGGCTGAGCGGGAACTGTACTTCCTCAGTGGTAGGGAGGCGAGCAGGCCAGAGGTGGATGAACGCAGTGCCCTTGTTTGGGTGTAGGGCCTGATCAGAGCCTGAAGGTACTGAGGTGCCGTTCCCCTCACAGCTCCGTAGGCAAGCACCATGGTCTTGTAGCGGATGCGAGCTTCAACTGGAAGCCAGTGGAGAGAGCGGAGGAGCGGGGTGACGTGAGAGAACTTGGGAAGGTTGAACACCAGACGGGCTGCGGCGTTCTGGATGAGTTGTAGGGGTTTGATGGCACAGGCAGGGAGCCCAGCCAACAGCGAGTTGCAGTAATCCAGACGGGAGATGACAAGTGCCTGGATTTGGACCTGCGCCGCTTCCTGTGTGAGGCAGGGTCGTACTCTGCGGATGTTGTAGAGCATGAACCTACAGGAACGGGCCACCGCCTTGATGTTAGTTGAGAACGACAGGGTGTTGTCCAGGATCACGCCAAGGTTCTTAGTGCTCTGGGAGGAGGACACAATGGAGTTGTCAACCGTGATGGCGAGATCATGGAACGGGCAGTCCTTCCCCGGGAGGAAGAGCAGCTCCGTCTTGCCGAGGTTCAGCTTGAGGTGGTGATCCGTCATCCACACTGATATGTCTGCCAGACATGCAGAGATGCGATTCGCCACCTGGTCATCAGAAGGGGGAAAGGAGAAGATTAATTGTGTGTCGTCTGCATAGCAATGATAGGAGAGACCATGTGAGGTTATGACAGAGCCAAGTGACTTGGTGTATAGCGAGAATAGGAGAGGGCCTAGAACAGAGCCCTGGGGGACACCAGTGGTGAGAGCGCGTGGTGAGGAGACAGATTCTCGCCACGCCACCTGGTAGGAGCGACCTGTCAGGTAGGACGCAATCCAAGCGTGGGCCGCGCCGGAGATGCCCAACTCGGAGAGGGTGGAGAGGAGGATCTGATGGTTCACAGTATCGAAGGCAGCCGATAGGTCTAGAAGGATGAGAGCAGAGGAGAGAGAGTTAGCTTTAGCAGTGCTGAGCTCCTCCGTGATACAGAGAAGAGCAGTCTCAGTTGAGTGACTAGTCTTGAAACCTGACTGATTTGGATCAAGAAGGTCATTCTGAGAGAGATAGCAGGAGAGCTGGCCAAGGACGGCACGTTCAAGAGTTTTGGAGAGAAAAGAAAGAAGGGATACTGGTCTGTAGTTGTTGACATCGGAGGGATCGAGTGTAGGTTTTTTCAGAAGGGGTGCAACTCTCACTATCTTGAAGACGGAAGGGACGTAGCCAGCGGTCAGGGATGAGTTGATGAGCGAGGTGAGGTAAGGGAGAAGGTCTCCGGAAATGGTCTGGAGAAGAGAGGAGGGGATAGGGTCAAGCGGGCAGGTTGTTGGGCGGCCGGCCGTCACAAGACGCGAGATTTCATCTGGAGAGAGAGGGGAGAAAGAGGTCAAAGCACAGGGTAGGGCAGTGTGAGCAGAACCAGCGGTGTCGTTTGACTTAGCAAACGAGGATCGGATGTCATCGACCTTCTTTTCAAAATGGTTGACGAAGTCGTCTGCAGAGAGGGAGGAGGGGGGGGGGGGGGGAGGAGGATTCAGGAGGGAGGAGAAGGTGGCAAAGAGCTTCCTAGGGTTTGAGGCAGATGCTTGGAATTTAGAGTGGTAGAAAGTGGCTTTAGCAGCAGAGACAGAAGAGGAAAATGTAGAGAGGAGGGAGTGAAAGGATGCCAGGTCCGCAGGGAGGCGAGTTTTCCTCCATTTCCGCTCGGCTGCCCGGAGCCCTGTTCTGTGAGCTCGCAATGAGTCGTCGAGCCACGGAGCGGGAGGGGAGGACCGAGCCGGCCTGGAGGATAGGGGACAGATAGAGAGTCAAAGGATGCAGAAAGGGAGGAGAGGAGGGTTGAGGAGGCAGAATCAGGAGATAGGTTGGAGAAGGTTTGGGCAGAGGGAAGAG
Source organism: Salvelinus fontinalis (assembly GCF_029448725.1). Classification (NCBI taxonomy): domain Eukaryota; kingdom Metazoa; phylum Chordata; class Actinopteri; order Salmoniformes; family Salmonidae; genus Salvelinus; species Salvelinus fontinalis. Next base: position 34,314,635 of record NC_074688.1, read on the forward strand.
ATGATAGGATGGAAGAGGAGAGAGTAGCGGGGGAGAGAGAGCGAAGGTTGGGACGGCGCGATACCATCCGAGTAGGGGCAGTGTGGGAAGTGTTGGATGAGAGCGAGAGGGAAAAGGATACAAGGTAGTGGTCGGAGACTTGGAGGGGAGTTGCAATGAGGTTAGTGGAAGAACAGCATCTAGTAAAGATGAGGTCAAGCGTATTGCCTGCCTTGTGAGTAGGGGGGGAAGGTGAGAGGGTGAGGTCAAAAGAGGAGAGGAGTGGAAAGAAGGAGGCAGAGAGGAATGAGTCAAAGGTAGACATGGGGAGGTTAAAGTCACCCAGAACTGTGAGAGGTGAGCCGTCCTCAGGAAAGGAGCTTATCAAGGCATCAAGCTCATTGATGAACTCTCCAAGGGAACCTGGAGGGCGATAAATGATAAGGATGTTAAGCTTGAAAGGGCTGGTAACTGTGACAGCATGGAATTCAAAGGAGGCGATAGACAGATGGGTAAGGGGAGAAAGAGAGAATGACCACTTGGGAGAGATGAGGATCCCGGTGCCACCACCCCGCTGACCAGAAGCTCTCGGGGTGTGCGAGAACACGTGGGCAGACGAAGAGAGAGCAGTAGGAGTAGCAGTGTTATCTGTGGTGAGCCATGTTTCCGTCAGTGCCAAGAAGTCGAGGGACTGGAGGGACGCATAGGCTGAGATGAGCTCTGCCTTGTTGGCCGCGGATCGGCAGTTCCAGAGGCTACCGGAGACCTGGAACTCCACGTGGGTCGTGCGGGCTGGGACCACCAGGTTAGGGTGGGCGCGGCCACGCGGTGTGAAGCGTTTGTATGGTCTGTGCAGAGAGGAGAGAACAGGGATAGACAGACACATAGTTGACAGGCTACAGAAGAGGCTACGCTAAAGCAAAGGAGATTAGAATGACAAGTGGGCTACACGTCTCGAATGTTCAGAAAGTTAAGCTTACGTTGCAAAAAATAAATAAAATAAAAGATCTTATTGACTAAAATGATATAGTACTGCTGGCTGGTGAAGTAGCCTGGCTAGCAGTAGCTGCGTTGTTGAAAGTGAAGCTGGCTAGGTGACCTCGACAATTTCTCTAAATTTCTCTAAACTACACAATTATCATGGATACAAGGACAGCAAAGACAACTAGCTAACACTACGCTAATCAAGTCGTTCCGTTGTAATGTAAGTTTCTACAGTGCTGCTATTCGGTAGAAGTTGGCTAGCTAGCAGTGTTAGCTAGCAGTGTTGGCTAGGTAGGAGGACGGCAGCGCGGCAGGCGAAAATAGCTGGCTAGCTAGCCGATAATTACTCAAAGCTACACAATTATCTTAGATACAAAGCTAGCAAAGAAAACTATGTAGCTAGCTAACACTACACAAATCAAGTCGTTCCGTTGTAATGTAATCGTTTCTACAGTGCTGCTAATCGGTGGCTAGCTGGCTAGCTAGCAGGGTTGACTACCTTACGTTACGTTAGGACGAGAATACCTGGCTAGCGAACCTCAGCGAACCTCGATAACTACACAATTATCTTTGATACAAAGACGGCTATGTAGCCAGCTAAGTAGCTAGCTAAGATCAAACAAATCAAAGATAGCAAAGACAACTGTGTAGCCAGCTAACACTACACTAATCAAGTCGTTCCGTTGTAATGCACTCGTTTCTACAATGCTGCTATTCGGTGGCAAGCTGGCTAGCTAGCAGTGTTGGCTACGTTGCGTTACGTTAGGAAGAAAATAGCTGGCTAGCGAACCTCAATAACTACGCAATTATGTTTGATACAAAGACGGCTATGTAGCTAGCTAAGATCAAACAAATCAAACCGTTGTACTGTAATGAAAATGAAAATCAGACCGTTGTACTATAATGAAATGTAATGAAAAGTTATACTACTATTCGGTAGACGGTGGACGTTTGCTAGCTGCTGGGCAGATAGCAGTGTGGACTACGATAGACGACGAAATACGATAATTACGCAATTATCTTTGATACATAGACGGCTATGTAGCTAGTTAAGGAGAAATTGCTAAGGTTGGACAAATTAAACCGTTGTACTATAATGAAATGTAATGAAAAGTTATACTACCTGCAGAGCGAATGCAAATGCGACCGCTCGCTCCAAACCGGATGTCACGATCGCTCGTTTAATCACATTCCCAGTGGGTCAGAAGTTTACATACTCTCAATTAGTATTTGGTAACATTGCCTTTAAATTGTTTAACTTGGGTCAAAATTTCAGGTAGCCATCCACAAGCTTCCCACAATAATTTGGGTGAATTTTGGCCCATTCCTACAACTGAGTCAGGTTTGTAGGCCTCCTTGCTCGCACATGCTTTTTTAGTTCTGCCCACAAATGTTCTATAGGATTGAGGTCAGGGATTTGTGGATGGCCACTCCAATACCTTGACTTTGTTGTCCTTAAGCCATTTTGCCACAACCTTGGAAGTATGCTCGGGGTCATTGTCCATTTGGAAGACCCATTTGCGACCAAGCTTTAACTTTCTGACTGATGTCTTGAGATGTTGCTTCAATATATCCACATAATTGTCCCTCATCATGATGCCATCTATTTTGTGAAGTGCACCAGTCCCTCCTGCAGCAAAGCATCCCCACAACATGATGCTGCCACCCCCATGCTTCACGGTTGGGATGGTGTTCTTTGGCTTTCAAGCCTCCCCCTTTTTCCTCCAAACATAACGATGGTCATTATGGCCAAACAGTTCTATTTTTGTTTCATCAGACCAGAGGACATTTCTCCAAAAAGTCTGATCTTTGTCCCCATGTGCAGTTGCAAACCTTAGTCTGGCTTTTTTATGGCGGTTTTGGAGCAGTGGCTTCTTCCTTGCTAAGCGGCCTTTCAGGTTATGTCGATATAGGACTCGTTTTACTGTGGATATAGATACTTTTGTACCTGTTTCCTCCAGCATCTTCACAAGGCCCTTTGCTGTTGTTCTGGGATTGATTTGCACTTTTTGCACCAAAGTAGGTTCATCTCTAGGAGACAGAATGCGTTTCCTTCCTGAGTGGTAGGACGGCTGCGTGGTCCCATGGTGTTTATACTTGCATACTATTATTTGTACAGATGAACGTGGTACCTTCAGGTGTTTGGAAATTGCTCCCAAGAATAAACCAGACTTGTGGAGGTCTACAATTCTTTTTCTGAGGTCTTGGCTGATTTCTTTTGATTTTCCCATGATGTCAAGCAAAGAGGCACTGAGTTTGAAGGTAGGCCTTTGAAGGTAGGCCTACAGGTGCACCTCCAATTGACTCAAATGATGTCAACTAGCCTATCAGATGCTTCTAAAGCCATGACACCATGTTCTGGAATTTCCCAAGCTGTTTAAAGGCACAGTCAACTTAGTGTATTTAAACTTCTGGCCCACTGGAATTGTGATACAGTGCATTATAAGTGAAATAATCTGTCTGTAAACAATTTTTGGGGAAATTACTTGTGTCCTGGACAAAGTAGATGTCCTAACCGACTTGCCAAAACTATAGTTTGTTAACAAGAAATTTGTGGAGTGGTTGAAAAACGAGTTTTAATGACTCCAACCTAAGTGTATGTAAACTTCCGACTTCAACTGTATATCAATGAAATGGTGAGGGCACTAGAACAGTCTGCAGCACCCGGCATCACCCTACTAGAATCTGAGGTCAAATGTCTGCTGTTTGCTGATGATCTGGTGCTTCTATCACCAACCAAGGAGGTCCTACACCAGCACCTAGATTTTCTGCACATATTCTGTCAGACCTGGGCCCTGACAGTAAATCTCAGTAAGACAAAAATAACGGTGTTCCAAAAAAGGTCAAGTCGCCAGGATCACAAATACAAATTCCATCTAGACACCGTTGCCCTACAGCACACAACAAACTATTCATACCTTGGCCTAAACATCAGAGCCACAGGTAACTTCCACAAAGCAAGAAGGGCCTTCTATGCCTTCAAAGGAACATCAAATTCGACATCCCATTTAGGATCAGGCTAAAAATACTGGAATCAGTTATAGAACCCATTGCCCTTTATGGTTGTGAGGTCTGGCGCCCGCTCACCAACCAAGAATTCACAAAATGGGATAAACACCAAATTTAGACTCTGCATGGAAAATTCTGTAAAAATATCCTCTGTGTACAACGTAAAACACCAAATAATGCATGCAGAGCAGAATAGGCCGATACACGCTGATTATCAAAATCCAGAAAAGAGACGTTAAATTCTACAACCACCTAAAAGGAAGTGATTCCCAAACCTTCTATAACAAAGCCATCACCTACAGAGAGATGAGCCTGGAGAAGAGTCCCCTAAGCAAGCTGGTCCTAGGGCTCTGTTCACAAACTCAAACAGACCCCACAGAGCTCCGGGACAACAACACAATTAGACCCAACCATATTATGAGAAAACAAAAAGAGAATTACTTGACACAGTGGAAAGAATTAACAAAAAACAGAGCAAACTAGAATGCTATTTGGCCCTAAACCGAGTGACTGACCCAAACTTAAGGAAAGTTTTGACTATGTACAGACTCAGTGAGCATAGCCTTGCATAGCCTTGTTTCTATGTGGACAAAGTTTAAAACAACATGTTAATGAGATAAAGTATGACCATAGAGAATGATAGATGCCTCTAGTGCTCAAAAGCCAGCATGGGCAGAGCCATTTTGAAGTGGTCAACTGTGTGGGACTTCCTATGGGTTAAGGAAGGATCATATAATTCCTTCCAGGTCATCAGGAGGGATTAGCCAATGAATTGCATTCGTGAGCAAACATTCCATAACTGCAGGTGGCAGTAAATTGCCTACCTTGTCTTTATACCTGTTTAGAAACACACTCCAGGTGGCAGTATGCACCTTTTCAGATTGTTCACCAACTCTTAGTAGTAGTAAAATAAGAAAATGGACTACTTCAAAATGGAGATGGCCTCAATGGCGCTGCCTGTGTGCTCACAGATGCCATAATGGGATAGCTACAAAGGAAAGTCCTCTATTGTTCTCTATGGGTGTGACTGTTATTTCAAGGATTCTCGCAATAAGGGTCATAGTAGACCCTGTATTTGACCTTGCCTTGGCGAACGCATGTGTTCTTCTACAAAGCCCTTTTGGGTCAACTCCCACTTTACCTCTGTTGTCTGGTCTCCTTCACCACCAGCAGTTACCATACCCAGTAAGCTAGGTGGTTACTATTTTTTTTATTTTTTTATTTTTTTTTTTATCCCATTTTCTCCCCAATTTTCGTGGTATCCAATCGCTAGTAATTACTACCTTGTCTCATCGCTACAACTCCTGTACGGGCTCGGGAGAGACGAAGGTCGAAAGCCATGCGTCCTCCGAAGCACAACCCAACCAGCCGTACTGCTTCTTAACACAGCGCGCCTCCAACCCGGAAGCCAGCCGCACCAATGTGTCGGAGGAAACACCGTGTACCTGGCCCCCTTGGTTGGCGCGCACTGCGCACGATGAGACAAGGATATCCCTACCGGCCAAACCCTCCCTACCCCGGACGACGCTATGCCAATTGTGCGTTGCCCCACGGACCTCCCGGTCGCGGCCGGCTGCGACAGAGCCTGGGCGAGAACCCAGAGGCTCTTGTGGCGCAGTTAGCACTGCGATGCAGTGCCCTAGACCACTGCGCCACCCGGGAGGCCCGGTGGTTGCTACTTAAAGTCCCCAGGACATTCACAGTATTAGGCAAGACTGCCTTTTCTTCTTGTGTATCAGATGCATGGAATAGTCTACAATCCATGCTTCATTTAGATATGTTAGTGCCACTGAATGAATTTAAAATATTGACGGGAGACTGTTACAGAGGAGTGAAATGCTTTTCTTAGGCTGGATCATGTTGTTGTATTGGTGTATGATTTAATTCTGTAATGTATTGATTGTTGTATGTTTTAATTCTGTAATGTATTGATTGTTGCTGCCTTCTTGGCCAGGTCTCCCTTGAAAAAGAGACTCTGGGTCTCAATGGGCTTTTCCTGGTTAAATAAAGGTTAAATAATATATATATATACCCTGCAACCTTGACCTTACAGATAATTAATCACCTACCAGTAGACACAACATATCTCCATCAGGCAGAACTATCTAGAGGCAATTGTTTCTTTTGGAGGCAATTTGTTATATCTTAATAATAGAAGCTGGTGGGAGGAGCTATAGGAGGATGGGTTCATTGTAATGGCTGGTATGGAATTAATGGAACGGTATCAAAAACGTTTGACTCTGTTCCATTAATTCCATTCCATTAAGAGGAGCTCCTCCCATCAGCCTCCTCTGCTTTATAATGACCTGAAACATTTTTTAGGTAATGACATCATAATGTACATGTATTGTGTTGTGTGTCTACACACTGTGTCTTTATTTGATGTTCAGGGCTCCCCACAGCTCCCTCTGCTGGGATCTCTTGAATGGGCCAATATTTACTGGGAATTTATAATGATGCCCACCTGTGAGGTAAAGTTGTTGTGATATTGATTGCCATTTCCTTGCATGCTGAAGAAGGGCTCATACCCAAAACATTTGTGCGGTAATTAAATGTCAATTTAAGTTTATTTACCGGAGTGCTGTCCTATTTCTGTTCTTCTAATGACCTGCAGACCCCTCTATGTCTTTTGGTGTGTTTTCACAGACTTTATCTGTTTGCAGATATTTTTATTTATTTATACAGGTTAGTCTCATTGAGATAAAATCTCATTTTCAAGAGAGACCTGGTCCAACCAAGACAGCAGCAGGTTGGATATAGAATTATACTGTTTCTACTCCATTCTACTATACTTTTATTGTAACAGTAGAGCTGACCATTAGAATTAAACGGTTGGTTAGAAGAACATCATTGTCAAATCAACTTTTCGGCAAAAAGATAAGGGGTGGATAGACGATGTAGGCTACCTTTTAGTGAGCATCAGTATTTTTAAGTGGTATATTGTCTGTGACTAGCCTCCTACGAACAATCCGGATCTCGTAACCTTACATTCTGTACGAGGCTAATCCGGGACAGCACCGATCTGACAAAAAAGAACAAATGTTATTTAATTTGCTCTGTTCTTTCACGTCAGGGTAGGTGAAGGATGGGGAAACAATGAAACAAAGGGATTTAAGATATGATTCATTTTGAAGTCCTTTGAATGAGAACTGCTTTGTTAGAGCTCAACCTTGTGGACACATTGAACTTTGACAGCACTGATTATGTTGCTTGGCAGAGCAACTTTCCATAGTTAATCACTCTATTCTATTACAATGCGAATCAAACAAGGGAGATTACAACGATCTTCTGAGTTCTGGTTTTCAAAACCAAGTATCTGTGTCTGTCACAACGGAAGAACGCCCACTCTGGAGTAAGACATGTCCTATGTGGCTGGATGGCGCATAGAAATATACTGAACAAAAATATAAACGCTACATCCAACAATTTCAAAGATTTTACTGAGTTACAGTTTATAAGGAAACCAGTCCAATTGAAATAAATTCATTAGGTGCCAATCTATGGATTTCACATGCACATTTGTGGCCTGCTGGAGGTCATTTTGCAGGGCGCTGGCAGTGCACCTCCTTGCACAAAGGCGGAGGTAGCGGTCCTGCTGCTGGGTTGTTGCCCTCCTACGGCCTCCTCCACGTCTCCTGATGCACTGGCCTGTCTCCTGGTAGCGCCTCCATGCTCTGGACACTACGCTGACAGACACAGCAAACCTTTTTGCCACAGCTCGCATTGATGTGCCATCCTGGATGAACTGCACTACCTGAGCCACTTGTGTGGGTTGTAGACTCCGTCTCATGCTACCACTAGAGTGAGAGCACCGCCAGCATTCAAAAGTGACCAAAACATCAGCCAGGAAGCATAGGAACTGAGAAGTGGTCTGTGGTCACTACCTGCAGAATCACTCCTTTTTTGGGGGTGTCTTGCTAATTGCCTATAATTTCCACCTTTTGTCTATTCCATTTGCACAACAGCATGTGAAATCTATTGTCAATCAGTGTTGCTTCCTAAGTGGACAGTTTGATTTCACAGAAGTGTGATTGACTTGGAGTTACATTGTGTTGTTTAAGTGTTCCCTTTATTTTTTTGAGCAGTGTATATGAGCCGTCCTCCGCTAAGCAGCCTCCACAGCTTAAATACCTTCTATATTGTACTGAGGTCACTGAGTGTCTATTGATCATACCATATCATGATAATGTAGCTTCACATGCAAGCTTCTTGAAAATGACAATAACAATGTCTGATAACACTAGGCCTGTTTCACTGAACCACTTCATGCATATCATGTTGGTGATCTCATTGCTGGTTATAGTATAAAATATGCAAATGTTTGATTTATTTCTTGCTGTTTTTATCGTGTGATTTGAACAGCCCATCTATTTGACCTGGTAGGACCCCTAACTAAGGAGCATCCCTGCAGTCCCGTGACTCTCAGATGGCCCCTCGTGGGCCCCTTCCTGGGGCCAGGGTACAGAGTGCAGCAAGCAGGTCTCTGATTATTGATGATTGAATCAGGCGTTGGTTCAGTGGAGGCCTGTCTGTCTCAAATTCCTGGGTCTGTTCCTGCAGTAATATCTGAAGGTATGACAGTCACATGAGCCAAGTTGCCTGCTAAACGTGCCTCCACTTAGAGAGGCCTCTTCCACAGGCCCATACGGCAATAAGAGTCATGGGATGGGGAGGGTGTGTGTGATTGGAAGTAGTGTGTGTGTGTGTGTTTCTTATATAGGCCTAGTCAGTATCTAATAATTGTTTTAATTGAGAGTATATCTGCATCATGACACAAATGTTTAGTTTTATGACTGGTGTCACACTGTTTGTATTTTGCACTGCAAAAAATGTTGATCTTTTGGATTTGTATTTATTATGGATCCCAATTAGTTCCTGTCAAGGCAGCAGCTACTCTTCCTGGGGTCCAAACACACCAAAGCACCCACATTACATATAAAACAACAGATAACGCAGGGAACTATGTTTGTACTGAATGAGCTAAAGATAAAACAGTACATCATATAACATCCCTACACCACCACATATCCACAACACAACATGTTCATTACCACCATACAACAATATCACAATGTGTCTGTACCTTTGTGTGTGTCTCTTCACAGTCCCCGTTGTTCAATAAGATGTATTTTTACCTGCTTTTAAATCTGATTCTACTGCTTGCATCAGTTATCTGATGTGGAATAGAGGTCCATGTAGTCATGGCTCTATGTAGTACTGTGCGTCTCCCATAGTCTGTTCTGGACTTGGCAACTGTGAAGAGACCTCTGGTCGCATGTCTTGTGGGGTATGCATTGGTGTCCGAGCTGTGTGCTAGTATTTTAAACAGCTCATTACATTCACCTCTTACAAAAACAACTAACGATGAAGTCAATCTCTCTTCCACTGTGAGCCATGAGAGATTGACATGCATGTCATTAACGTTAGCTCTCTGTGTACTTTTAAGGGCTAGCCGTGCTGCCCTCTTCTGAGCCAACTGCAATTTTCCTAAGTCCCTCTTTGTGGCACCTGACCACACTACTGAACAGTAGTCTAGGTGCGACAAAACCAGGGCCTGTAGGACCTACCTTGTTGATAGTGTTGTTAAGAAGGCAGAGCAGAGCTTTATTATAGACAGCTGCCCTGGGGAATTCCTGATTCTACCTGGATTATGTTTGAGAGGCTTCCATTAAAGAACACCCTCTGTGTTCTGTTAGTCAAGTAACTCTATCCACATTATAGCAGGGGGTGTAAAGCCATATCACACACGTTTTTCCAGCAGCAGACTATGATCGATAATGTCAAAAGCCGAACTGAAGTCTAACAAGACAGCCCCCACAATCATTTGATCATCTATTTCTCTCAGCCAATCATCAGTAATTTGTGTAAGTGCTGTGCTTGTTGAGTGTCCTTCCCTATAAGCGTGCTGAAAGTCTGTTGTCAATTTGTTTACTGTGAAATAGCATTGTATCTGGTCAAACACAATTTTTCCAGAAGTTTACTAAGGGTTGGTAACAGGCTGATTGGTCGGCTATTTGAGCCAGTAAAGGGGGCTTTACTATTCTTGGGTAGCGGAATGACTTTAGCTTCCCTCCAGGCTTGAGGGCACACACTTTCTAGTAGGCTTTAATTGAAGATGTGTTAAATAGGAGTGGCAATATTGTCCGCTATTATCCTCAGTAATTTTCCATCTAGATTGTCAGACCCCGGTTGCTTGTCATTGTTGATAGACAACAATAATTGTTTCACCTCTTCCACACTGACTTTACAGAATTCAAAAGTACAATTCTTGTCTTTCATAATTTGGTCAGATATACTTAGATGTGTAGTGTCAGCGTTTGTTGCTGGCATATTATCCCTATGTTTGCTTATCTTGCCAATGAAAACTCAAGGTAGTTGACAATATCAGTGGGTTTTGTGATAAATGAGCCATCTGATTCAATGAACGATGGAGCCGAGTTGGCTTTCTTTCCCAAAATGTCATTGAAGGTGCTCCAAAGCTTTTTACTATCATTATTTATAACATTTATCTTTGTTTCATAGTATAGTTTATTTGTATTTTTATTTAGCTTAGTCACAAGATTTCTTAAATTTGCAGTACGTTTGCCAATCAGTTGGGCTGCCAGACTTATTTGCCATACCTTTTGCCTCATCCCTCTCAACCATACCATTTTTCAATTCCTCATCAATCCATGGGGATTTAACAGTTTTTCCAGTCATTTTCTTAATGGCTACGTGCTTATTAGTAACTGGAATAAGCAATTTCATAAATGTGCCAAGTGCAGTGTCTGGTTGCTGCTCATTACACACAGACCAGCAAATACCACAGACCAGCAAATATTATTTACATCATCAACATATGAATCACTACAAAACTTATTGTATGACCTCTTATTCAGTGGCAAGAAAAAGTATGTGAACACTTTGGAAATACCTGGATTTCTGCATAAATTGATCATAAAATTTGATCTGATCTACATCTAGGTCACAACAATAGACAAACACAGTCTGCTTAAACTAATAACACACAAACAATTATACATTTTTATGTCTTTATTGAACACACCGTGTAAACATTCACAGTGCAGGGTGGGAAAAGTATGTGAACCCTTGGATTTAAAAACTGGTTCACCCTCCTTTGGAAGTAATGACCTCAACCAAACTTTTTCTGTAGTTGCGGATCAGACCTGCACAACGGTCAGGAGGAATTTTGGACCATTCCTCTTTACAAAACTGTTTCAGTTCAGCAATATTCTTGGGATGTCTGGTGTGAACTGCTCTCTTGAGGTCATGCCACAGCATCTCAATCGAGTTGAGGTCAGGACTCTAACTGGGCCACTCCAGAAGGCGTATTTTCTTCTGTTGAAGCCATTCTGTTGTTGATTTACTTCTGTGTTTTGGGTCTTTGTCCTCTTGCATCACCCAACTTCTGTTGAGCATCAATTGGTGGACAGATAGCCTAACATTTTCCTGCAAAATGTTTTGATAAACTTGGGAATTCATTTTTCCGTTGATGATAGCAAGCTGTCCAGGCCCTGAGGCTGCAAAGCATCCCCAGACCATGATGCTCCCTCCACCATACTTTACAGTTGGGATGAGGTTTTGATGTTGGTGTGCTGTGCTTTTTGTTCTCCACACATAGTGTTGTGTGTTCCTTCCAAACAACTCAACTATAGTTTCATCTGTCCACAGAATATTTTACCAGTAGCGCTGTGGAATATCCAGGTGCACTTTTGCAAACTTCAGACGTGCAGCAAAGTTTTTTTTGGACAGCAGTGGCTTCTTCCATGGTGTCCTCCCATGAACACCATTCTTGTTTAGGGTTTTACATATCGTGTACTCATCAACAGAGATGTTAGCATGTTCCAGAGATTTCTGTAAGTCTTTAGCTGACACTCTAGGATTCTTCTTAACCTCATTGAGCATTCCGCGCTGTGCTCTTGCAGTCATCTTTGCAGGACGGCCACTCCTAGGGAGAGTAGCAAAAGTGCTGAACTTTCACCATTTATAGACTATTTGTCTTACCGTGGACTCATGAACATCAAATATTTTAGAGATACTTCTGTAACTCTTTCCAGCTTTATACAAGTCAACAATTCTTAATCTTAGGTCTTCTGAGATCTCTTTTGTTTGAGGCATGGGGTTCACATCAGGCCATGCTTCTTGTGAACAGCAAACTAAAAGTTTGTGAGTGTTTTTTACAGGGCAGGGCAGCTCTAACCAACATCTACAATCTTGTCTCTTTGATTGGACTCCAGGTTAGCTGACTCCTGACTCCAATTAGCTTTTGGAGAAGTTATTATCCTAGGGGTTCACATACTTTTTCCATCCTATACTGTGAATGTTTAAATTATGTATTCAATATAGACAAGAAAAATACAATAATTTGTGTCTTATTAGTTTAAGCACACTATGTTTGTCTATTATTGTGACTTAGATGAAGATCAGATAACATTTGATACCTGGATTTCTGCATAAATTGGTTAATTCCAAAGGGTTCACCTACTTTTTCTTGCCACTGTACACTATATTAGGGCCAGCCTTTGGAATGTTGGTTTTCCTCGATATGGCTATTATATTGTGATCACTACATCCTATGGATTTAGATACTGCTTTAAAGCAAATTTCTGCAGCATTAGTAAATATGTGATCAATACATGTTGATGATTTAATTCCTGTGATGTTTATAACTACCCTGGTAGGTTGACTGACTACCTGAACCAGGTTGCAGGCACTGCTTACAGTTTGAAGTTATTTCTTGAGTGGGCAGGTTGATGAGAGCCAGTCAATATTTAAATCACCCAGAAAATATACTATTCTGTTGACATCACATACACTATCAAGCATTTCACACATTCACGCCTCAGTGCTAACAGTGTAACTCTGGATCATGATGATTACTGCATACAATAGCTGTAGGATCAACAGAGGTATTCAGGGCAATTAGGGGGACATAAATTAAGTTATTTACATTGTGTCTGCCAACGCCCCTAGGGTAATGTACATTTGATTCCGCATTATGATGACTCATTGTCACAATGGTAGGGATTAACTGAGCTGATCTTGGGTCATTGATAAGTCCTGTTTCAACGCAGCCTTGAAATGCGTCCAGGAGTCCAGGAGCCAAGATGATTTGGATGGACTCCGTCATTCCTGTAGAGTGTCTTCTGTTTCCAGAAGGTGTCAAAGTTATCTATAAAAGTGACTCCAGCAGAGCTACGGTAGTCTTTTAGCCAGATGTGTAATGCCAGCAGTCTGCTGAATCTTTCACACCCGCGGCCCAACGATGGTACTGGACCTGAAATGATTGGCAGTTTTTTGGAGTCTTTTAATGCTAAAATCAGTTCTTTAAAATCAATTTTAAAATGTTCAGAGTTATCCCTCCTGATGTCGTTTGACCCCACATGGACTACGACAGTGTCAGCTCCCAGCATGTGTGGTAGAACAGTAGGAAGCAGCCTTGTGATGGTCTGTACTCGTGCTCCTGGGTAGCACAGTGTTTTTGCCTTGGGGACCGAGAGGTTTCTCACCATAGAGCTGCCTATGATGACAGCTGGTGATGTTGAATGGGCCGGTTTCTCAGGCAGCCTCATTGTCTGATAAGGTTGGGAGCTCCGAGGATCTGAACCCGAGGTAGAAGCCCCCGGAGAGGGAGACAGAACAGAGGACAAAGACGTAGGTACCTCCGGATCCGATCTTGAATGGGAAGCGCTGGAACCTCTGGATCCAGGGCGGCAAAGCAGTTTCTGGTCTGTGTCAGGTCTGGGCTCATCTTACCTAGATATCTCTTACCATTAGAATGCATTTACTTGACATCTTACCAAGGTCATTTGCCATGGTAATGGAGTTACGCTGAGACTCCGTTTCTTCACTTTACAATTAAGAATCAATGTTTTCTGAGTCTCAGCGTAATTCCGTTACCATGGAATTGCCGTGACCCATTTTATTTTTTCGTCATTTGGAGGCCTCCACAAGTTCTTCAAACTACAGTGTGTACTTTTAACTCTCATGTCACTGTGGTTCAGTCTGTGTCTGGGTGCCCAGACACACGTGAGCAGCAGAGAATGCTGGGAAAGGACCCCTTTCTTCCAGGTCAACCAGTACCATATGTGGCATGAGGAAAAACCCAGCACCTGCGAAGGGTTAAAGTTTAACATTGCCACTGGTGCACACACAAACACACACACACTGTAAAATACACACAGATATATTAATAGCAGCTGCTCGGTATGAAGGTCAGTTCAAAAAGAGGTTCAGGAGCCAACTGGCTAGAGATATTAGTTGATCATTGATCATTGTCTCTGCAGACATATCTCTGGTTCAAGAAAAACACATTTTCAAAAGAGTAAGTGATCAGAAAAGTTTTCCAAATCAACCTGTACTTGAAGGTACAGGTTAGTTAATACGTAGGTGAGGTGGTAATATAGAGAATTGGGTGAAAGGTTAAGTTCCAAATTTGGTGAAATGGTAAGGAGTTCAAGATATAATTTACAGTATAAGAATGATTCAGCTCAGTATTAGGTCTAGACAACATTTTTAACAGAAATGCACTTTATTCGTGTCCTAAGCATTTCCACATATTTACATGAACAAAGACATACCTGTAAAATATGGGGATCCCACCACTGGCTGTAAGGATATCCCTCCATGCCGTGACAGTCTCCTTATATGGTGGATGTGACACAAACACACCTCAGCTACTTTACACACATGGGCCTTCCCAGGTATTCCCCAAATCAATTATCTATGTAAGGGACCACCCTAACATGGCAGAGCACCCTAATATGGTCGACACACTGACACAACTCACCTCTCCCAAATATAGCGGGAAAAGGAACCTAGACGTTCCCTTCTCTTCAGTCAGCTGGAGGAACGTCAACCATAGTGAACTGAAACTAACTTCTGGCAAACCAATTTTAGAGCATTGTTTATCATTCAATTGTCATTTTATTTCAGTTAAAGACATTGTATTTATATGTACATTTGTGTGTATAAGATAGTTGTTGTGAATTTGTCAGATTACTAGCTAGATATTACTGCATTGTCGGAACTAGAAGCACAAGCATTTTGCTACACTCGCATTAACATCTGCTAACCATGTGTATGTGACCAATAAAATTTGATTTGGACAGAGAGCTAAAGATCCTATTTAAAAAAATATTTATGAGTAACATGTGTCTACTAGAGTAGACCACTGGTTCAGGGAATGTTATTTAACTAGGCAAGTCAGTTAGGAACAAATTCTTATTTACAATGACAGTCTACCCCGGCCAAAAATGGTCCAATTGTGTGCCACCCAATCACGGCCAGAAGTGCTGCAGCGTGGATTTGAACCAGGTACCACAGTGATGCCTCATGCACTGAGATGCAGTGTCTTAGACCACTGCACCACACAGGAGCTCCAACACTTGTGAAGAGCTGTGGGTTCTCATGATACATCTGGTTTGATCATTTTGACTTCTGAAACAAACTGGTCGTCCCTGCCAAGTTGTGTCTGACACTAGATCAATACAAGCACATGACTTTATGTCACAAAGGCTATTAGACTGACTGTTGGTTGACAATACTGTAGATTGCTATTTTACATCCAGATGCATCTGTTTTATCATTGAGTGAGGAGTTAAGCGTATATTTACTCTATCCAGTACTGTAATGGCATTTAACAGTGAATTGCTTTATTTTAACAACTTCTCCCTCAACATCAGTAAGACCAAGGAGCTGATCGTGGACTACAGGAAATAGGGAGGCAAGCACGCCCCCATCCACATCGACAGGGCTGTAGTGGAGCGGGTCAAGAGCTTCAAGTGATCTACACACACCCACACAGTTGCGAAGAGGGCACGACAGCTCCTCTTCCCCCTCAGAAGGCTGAGAAGAATTGGCATGGGCACTCAGATTCAAAAAGTTATCCAGCTGCACCATTGAGAGCATCTTGACTGGCTGCATCACCGCTTGGTATGGCAACTGCACCGCGCTCAACCGCTAAGCGCTACAGAGGGTGGTGCGAACAGTCCAGCACATCACTAGGGCCGAGCTCCCTGTCGGGACATCTATATCATTTAGGTGCGGCAAGTAGCCTAGTGGTTAGAGTGTTGGGCCAGTAAACAAAAGGTTGCTGGATTGAATCCCTGAGCTGATAAGGTAAAAAGCTGTTGTTTGTCCACTGAACAAGGCAGTTAACCCACTGTTCCCCGGTAGGCCATCATTGTAAATAAGAATTTGTTCTTAACTGACTTGCCTAGTTAAATAAAGGTTCAATAAAAAATAATATCAGGTGGTGTCAGAGGAAGGCCCAAAAATGGCAGAAGTCATAGATTCCTTTTTAGACCAAGAGCCATAAGAGAACTACTACACTGTACCCACATCCACACACTGGTTACAGTGTATTCCCAAAACACTGGGGAAGATCATGGGATATCGTAGTGAGTCTTGGCAGAAGGACTAGGAAGCTGTAATCTTATTCTGATGATGGGAACAAATTCTCAAGCTCTCCCTTTGGCTTATAGCAAGGCTATGCTCACTGAGTCTGTACATCATCAAATATTTCCTTCATTTTGGGTCAGTCACAGTGGTTAGGTATTCTGCCACTGTGTACCCTCTGTTTAGGGCCAAATACCATTCTAGTTTGCTTTATTTTTTGGTAAATTCTTTCCAATGTGTCAAGTTATTATCTTTTTGTTTTCTCATGATTTGGCTGTGTCTAATTGTGTTGCTGTCCTGGGGCTCCGTGGGGTCTGTTTGTGAACAGAGACCCAGGAAAAGGCTAGTAATGTCATCTGGGAGATCAGGCAATAGGTTGATAACATGAAATCCGATAGGCTAAAGTACAGGCAGGCAAAAACTATCATACACGTAAGGCATAAATCACGAAAAACCAACGCTCCAAATAGAAGTGTGTCACAAAACAAACAATACCTCACAATGATGGGGTGCAAAGAACTGAACTAAATACTGTGTGACAATGACATACAGGTGTGTGAACAGGTGATCAGAATTCAGGTGATTGGGATCTGGAGAGTGAGCTGCGTTCAGGGGATCTATGTGTTTGAGAGTGTGAGCTGGAAAGTGGCCTGGAAAGTGAGCTGCGTTCAGTGGATCTACGTGTTTTTAGAGTGTGAGTTGGAAGCAGACGTTACAGGGGTTTTGCGTTGTACACGGAGGATATTTTAGCACACAGGTGTCAAACTCATTCCATGGAGGGCCGAGTGTCTGCGGGTTTTCGCTCCACCCTTGTACTTGATTGATGAATTAACATCACTAATTAGTTAGGAACTCCCCACACCTGGTTGTCTAGGGCTTTATTGAAAGGAAAGACCAAAAACCTGCAGACACAAGGCCCTCCGTGGAATGAGTTTGACACCCCTGTTTAGCAGAATTCTGCATGCAGAGTCACAATTTGGTGTTTGTCCCATTTTGTGAATTATTGATTGGTGAGCAGACCCCAGACCTCACAACCATAAATGGCAATGGGTTCTTGTTAGTGGAATTAAATAATTCCTCTAATGTACATTAGAGGAATTATTTAATTCCACTAACAGTTATATAACTCAGTTATAGAATCTAAGTATTTTTAGCCAAATCCTAATTGGTATGTCAAATTTTATGTTCCTCTCGATAGCATAGAAGGTCTCTCTCTCTCTCTCTCTCTCTCTCTCTCTCTCTCTCTCTCTCTCTCTCTCTCTCTCTCTCTCTCTCTCTCTGAAAGCAGTCAGTCAGTAAGGTGATTAGCATAGAGCACCATAAGGCACATGATCTGGCCTTGTGTTATAAAACCAAGTGGCGTATTCATTTCATTCTCTAGCTCAAATGAGAACACTGCATTTTCTCCTTAATGCCAGGATGGCTCAAGTCACCTCCCAGATACAGTTAACTTCCGCACGCACGCACACACAAACAAACAAATAGAGGCTAAATCAATTTTAGCATGCTATACCAACGTTGTGGTCACCAATGTCCCAATTCATCCTACACATGCATAAGTTGCATGCTACCACCATATACTTATTCCCAAAACCCACGTTATGTTTGTTTTATGTGCAAAATATCCTAGTTGGTTACATAACAGAGTTCCATGAGGGAGATCAATATTATTGTGTGTTTGTGTGAATGACACTCCCTCTGCGCTGAACTCTTGGTAAATGATGCCAAGGTTGTCCTTTTTTCTCACTGGCCACTACAACAAGGACCTTTTCAAGGTAGCCATGTTGTTTTGGTTGTTAGTAGTGCATCTGAAATGTTTACATAGGACCACACAGTCAGACTTACTTTCCAACCACTAACTTCAAGAATGCGGTAAGAAGGATATTGCATTGCAAAACACTGACATGCATAACATTTCACTTTAGTGATCTTTCTCCTTACTCAAGAAGTTCTCTTTGCTTTCACCTACCTCTAAATTAGAGGCATCACAAGCCTGATACACACTCATTCTAAATAAGAACTACCCTGCATTTCAACTTCAATGTTCATGTCAGTTACGTACTTACAAAGAATAGGAGTTGCAGCAGTTCAGGGACATGGATGTGTACAAACAGACCAGCTATGCCCTCCATTAGGCAATCAACGAGGCAAAACAACAACACATGGACAAAGTGGAGTCGTAATTCAACATATGTGGCAGGGACTCCAGACAATCACGGATTATAAAGGGAAAGCCAGCCATGTCGCGGACACCAACGCCTCACTCCGGACAAGTTAAACACCTTCTTCGCCCGCTTCAAGGAAAACACTGAGCAGCTGACACGGGCCACCGACGCTCGCGGGGACTGAGAGCTCTTGTTCTCTGTGGCTGACGTGCGTAAGACATTTAACGTTCGCAAGGCTGCCGCCCAGACGGCATCCCAAGACGCATCCTCAGAGCATGTGCAGACCGGCTGGCTGGAGTGTTTATGTACATATTCAATCTCTACCTATTAAAGTCTGTTGTCCCCACATGTTTCAAGATGTCCACCATTGTTCCTGTACCCGAAAAAGCGAAGGTAACTTAACTAAATGACTATCACCCTGTAGCACTCGCTTCTGTCATCATGAAGTGCTTTGAGAGGATAGTTAAAGATCAGTTAAGGACTTCTACCATGTACAACCCCAAATCCGTAAACACGGGCACCCTCAGATATCATCATCCTGACCAACCTGCCCTCCAAATACACCTCTGCTGTCTTCAACCAGGATCTCGGGCGATCACTGCCTCATTGCCTGTGTCCGTAATGAGTCTGCGGTCAAACGACTACCTCTCATCACTGTCAAACGCTCCCTAAAACACTTCAGCGAGCAGGCCTTTCTAATTCACCTGGCCCGGGTATCCTGGAAGGATCTTGACCTCATTACGTCAGTAGAGGATGCCTGGTTATTCTTTAAAAGTGCTTTCCTCACCATCTTAAATAAGCATGCCCCATTCAATAAAAATAAAAAACTGGAACAAATATAGCCCTTGGTTCACTCCAGACCTGACTGCCCTTGACCAGCACAAAAACATCCTGTGGCGTACTGCATTAGCATCGAATAGCCCCCGCGATATGCAACTTTTCAGGAAAGTTAGGAACCAATATACACAGGCAGATAGGAAAACAAAGGCTAGCTTTTTCAAACAGAAATTTGCATCTTGGAGCACAAACTCCAAAAGTTCTTGGACACTAAAGTCCATGGATAATAAGATCACCTCCTCCCAGCTGCCCACTGCTCTGAGGCTAGGATAAATCCACGAAAATTTAGAATTTCAATAAGCATTTCTCTACGGCTGGCCATGCTTTCCACCTGGCTACCCCTACCCCGGTCAACAGCCCTGCACCCCCCACAGCAACTTGCCAACCCCCCCCCCCCCCCCCCCCCCCCCTCATTTCCCTTTCACCCAAATCCAGATAGCTGATGTTCTAAAAGAGCTGCAAAATCTGGACCCCTACAAATCAGCCTGGCTAGACAATCTGGACCCTCTTTCTAAAATTATCTGCCGCAATTGTTGCAACCCCTATTACGAGCCTGTTCAACCTCTCTTTCGTATCATCTGAGATCCCCAAAGATTTGAAAGCTTTCGCGGTCATCCCCCTCTTCAAAGGGGGAAGACACCCTAGACCCAAACTGTTACAGACCTATATCTATCCTACCCTTCCTTTCTAAGGTCTTCGAAAGTTAACAAACAGATCACCGACCATTTTGAATCCCACCGAACCTTCTCCGCTATGCAATCTGGTTTCCGAGCTGGTCATGGGTGCACCTCAGCCAACATCAAGGTCCTAAACGATATCATAACCACCATCGATAAAAGACAATACTGTGTCCGGACCTCTGGCAGTCTCTATGGCGGTGCCACAGGGTTCAATTCTCGGACCGACTCTCTTCTCTGTATACATCAATGATGTCGCTCTTGCTGCTGGTGATTCTCTGATCTACCTCTACGCAGACGACACCATTCTGTATAACTCTGGCCCTTCTTTGGACACTGTGTTAACTAACCTCCAGATGAGCTTCAATGCCATACAACTCTTCTTCCGTGGCCTTCAACTGCTCTTAAATGCAAGTAAAACGAAATGCATGATATTCAATCAATCACTGCCCGCACCTGCCCGCCTGTCCAGCATCACTACTCTGGACGGCTCTGACTTAGAATATGTGGACAACTACAAATACCTAGGTGTCTGGTTAGACTGTAAACTCTCCTTCCAGACTCTCATTAAGCATCTCCAATCCAAAATTAAATCTAGAATCGGTTTCCTATTTCGCAACAAAGTATCCTTCACTCATGCTGCCAAACATACCCTCGTAAAACTGACCATCCTAACGATCCTTGACTTCGGCGATGTCATTTACAAAATAGCCTCCAACACTCTACTCAGCAAACTGGATGCAGTCTATTACAGTGCCATCCGTTTTGTCACCAAAGCCCCATATACTACCCACTACTGCGACCTGTATGCTCTTGTTGGCTGGCCCTCACTTCATATTTGTCGCCAAACCCACTGGCTCCAGGTCATCTATAAGTCTTTGCTAGGTAAAGCCCCGCCTTATCTCAGCTCACTGGTCACCCCCAAAACCAATTCCTCTTTTGGCCGCCTTTCCTTCCAGTTCTCTGCTGCCAATGACTGGAACGAATTGCAAAAATCACTGAAGCTGGAGACTCATATCTCCCTTACTAACTTTAAGCACCAGCTGTCAGAGCAGCTCACAGATCATTGCACCTGTACTGAGCCCATCTGTAAATAGCCCATCCAGCTACCTCATCCCCATATTGTTCTTTTGCTCCTTTGCACCTCAGTATCATCTTCTGCACATCTATCACTCCAGTGTTTAATTGCTATATTGTAATTACTTCGCCACTATGGCTTATTTATTGCCTTACCTCCCTAATCTTACCTCAATTGCACACACTGTATATAGACTTTTCTATTGTGTTATTGACTGTACATTTGTTTATTCCATGTGCAACTCTGTGTTGTTGTTTGTGTCGCACTGCTTTGCTGTATCTTGGCCAGTTCGAAGTTGTAAATGAGAACTTGTTCTCAACTGGCCTACCTGGTTAAATAAAGGTGAAATATATATATTTTTAAACGGACACCCTAGACCCACTTCAATTTGTATACCGCCCCAACAGATCCACGGATGACGCATTCGCCATCACACTGCACACTGCCCTATCCCATCTGGACATGACGAATACCGTCGACTACAGCTCAGGGTTCTGAACCCTGCCTTGTGCAACTGGGTCCGTGACTTCCTGATGGGCCAACCCCCGGTGATGAAGGTAGGCAACAACACCTCCGCCGTGCTGATCATCAACATGGGGGCTCCACAAGGGTGCTTGCTCAGGCCCTTCCTGTAGTACCACTGCGTGGCCTCGCACGTCTCCAACTCAATCATCAAGATTGCTGACGACACCACAGTAGTAGGCCTGATTACCAACAATGACGAGAGAGCCTACAGGGAGGAGGTAAGGGCCCTGGCAGAGTGTTGCCAGGAAAATAACCTTTACCTCAACATCATCAAAAAAAGGAGTTGATCATGGACTTCAGGAGATAGCAGAGAGAGCACACCCCCATCCACATTGACGGGGCCGCAGTGGAGAGGGTGAAAAGCTCCAAGTTCTTCGGCCTGCACATCACTGGCAACCTGAAATGGTCCATTCACATAGACAGTGTGGTCAAAAAGGCACAACAGCGCCTCTTCAACCTCAGAAGGCTGAAGAAATTTGGCTTGGCCCCTAAGACCCTCACAAACTTCTACAGATGCACCATTGAGAGCATCCTGTTGGGCTGTATCCCCGCCTGGTACAGCAATTGCACCGTCCATAACCACAGGGCTCTCCAGAGAGTGGTGCAGACAGCCCAACGCATCACTGGGGGAACACTGCCTGTCCTCCAGGACATAAACAGCACACGGTGTCACAGTACCCTGCCCTGAACTTAATCACTGTTATTAGCCGGCTACCATCCGGTACTCTACCCTGCACCTTAGAGACTGCTGCCCTATGAACATGGTCATTGAACACTAGTCACCTTAATAATGTTAACATATTGTTTTACCTACTTCATATGTATATACTTTAGATGCCATTATAAGACACATCATTATATATAATCACTAAATTGACTGTCACTCCCAAACAGAAGACAACTGCATTGGTACCAAGTTATTTTTTAAATGTATCAACTGAAATATCCCTGGAACACCTAACTTTACAAGACACACACTACCCATTTGGACAACAGCAGAAATTACTAATTCCAATGGTACATCATGAGTAAGATCTTGGAGTAAGATCTTTCAGATACAAAGGCCAACTAACTGGAATAATTTACCTATAGGAATCAGGACATTAAAATCACACAGTGTTTGTAAATATGTATGTACAGTATGTATACACTGAATATCCAAAACATTAGGAACGGCTTCCTAATATTTGGTTGCACTCCCTTTTGCCCTCAGAAAAACCTCAATTGTCAGGGCATGGACTCTACAAGGTGTTGAAAGGATTCCACAGGGATACTGGCCCATGGTGACTCCAATGCGTCCCATAGTTGTGTCAAGTTGGCAAAATGTCCTTTGGGAAAGGACCTTTCTTGATACACAAGGGAAACTGTTGAGCATGAAAAACCCAGCAGTGTTGCAGTTCTTGGCACAAACCAGTGCTCCTGGCACCTACTACCACATCCCGTTCAAAGGCACTTTTCCATGTCCAGACGCTGTCCTTGTTTGTTTCTTGTCGGGTTTTATTACATTTTCACTCCCTGTACTTGCTTCTCGTCTCCCAGCGTCTGTCCTTGCAGAATGCTGACACCACAATGTGAAGCATCAGGGAGTTTTTTGTTTTTGCTGGTGATGTCGGGTCCGGATGCCGCTGCCGGAGGAACCGGGAGTGCCTCAGCTGGCTCGTCGGGCTTCCACACTTTAGCTGGCTCGAGAGGCTTCCTTGCTTCGGTTGGCTCGGCACGCTCCCATCCCACGTAATGCCTCAGCCGTCTCGCTGGGCTCCCACGCCTCAGCCAGCTCATCAGGCTTCCACGCTTCAGCCCGCTCGTTGTGCTCCCACGCCTCAGCAGGCTCATCAGGCTCCCATCCCACGTCACGCCTCAGCTGGCCTGTTGGGCTTCCACGCCTCAGCCGGCCTGTTGGGCTTCCACGCCTCAGCCGGCATGTTGGGCTTCCACGCCTCAGCCGGCCCGCCAGGTGGGAGGAGGGGGAATAGGGTCCAGTATGCAGCTTGAAGGTTTAAAGGCCATGATTATTTTCATCAATTTGTCAAGAGATATACTACTAAAAAACTTGAGTGTCTACCTTGATCCTAGGTCCTGGCAGAGTTGTGCAGACTCAGGACAACTGCTCTTTGGAGGAATACGCAGATTTAAAGAGGAGTCCGTAATTTGCTTTCTAATGATCATGATCTTTTCCTCAAAGAAGTTAATGAATTTATCACTGCTGAAGTGAAAGCCATCCTTTCTTGGGGAATGCTGCTTTTTAGTTAGCTTTGCGACAGAATGAATTTCTTTGGGGGATTGTTCTTATTTTCCTCAATTAAGTTGGAAAAATAGGATGAACAAGCAGCAGTGAGGGCTCTTTGATACTGCACAGTACTGTCTTTCCAAGCTAGTCGGAAGACTTCCAGTTTGGTGTAGCGCCATTTCCGTTCCAATTTTCTGGAAGCTTGCTTCAGAGCTTGGGTATTTTCTGTATACCAGGGAGCTAGTTTCTTATGACAAATATTTTTTGTTTTTAGGGGTGCGACTGCATCTAGGGTATTGCGCAAGGTTAAATTGAGTTCCTCAGTTAGGTGGTTAACTGATTTTTGTACTCTGACGTCCTTGAGTAGGCGGAGGGAGTCTGGAAGGGCATCTAGAAATCTTTGGGTTGTCTGAGAATTTATAGCACAACTTTTGATGATTCTCGGTTGGGGTCTGAGCAGATTATTTGTTGCAATTGCAAACGTAATAAAATGGTGGTCCGATAGTCCAGGATTATGAGGACAAACATTAAAATCTACAACATTTATTCCACAGGACAAAACTAGGTCCAGAGTATGACTGTGGCAGTGAGTAGGTCCGGAAACATGTTGGACAAAACCCACTGAGTCAATGATGGCTCCGAAAGCCTTTTGGAGTGGGTCTGTGGAGTTTTCCATGTGAATATTAAAGTCACCAAAAAATTGAATATTATCTGCCATGACTTCAAGGTCCGATAGGAATTCAGGGAACTCAGTGAGGAATACTATGTACGGCCCATGAGGCCTGTAAACAGTAGCTATAAAAAGTGATTGAGTAGGCTGCATAGATTTCATGACTAGAAGCTCAAAAGACAAAAACTTATTTTTTAAATTTTTTATTGAAATTTGCTATCGTAAATGTTAGCAACACCTCTGCCTTTGCGGGATGTGCGGGGGATATGTTCACTAGTGTAACCAGAAGGTGAGGCCTCATTTAACACAGTAAATTCATCAGGCTTAAGCCATGTTTCAGTCATGCCAATCACATCAAGATTATGATCAGTGATTAGTTCATTGACTATAACTGCCTTGAAGTGAGGGATCTAACATTAAGTAGCCCTATTTTGAGATGTGAGGTATCACAATCTCTTTCAATAATGGCAGGAATGGAGGTCTTTATTCCAGTGAGATTGCTAAGGAGAACACCGCCATGTTTAGTTTTGCCTAACCTAGGTCGAGGCACAGACACGGTCTCAATGGGGATAGCTGAGCTGACTACACTGACTGTGCTAGTGGCAGACTCCACTAAGCTGCCAGGCTGGCTAACAGCCTGCTGCCTGGCCTGCACCCTATATCATTGTGGAGCTAGGGGAGTTAGATCCCTGTCTATGTTTGTAGATAAGATGAGAGCACCCCTCCAGCTAGGATGGAGTCCGTCAAACCTCAACAGGCCAGGCTTGGTCCTGTTTGTGGGTGAGTCCCAGAAAGAGGGCCAATTACCTACAAATTCTATCTTTTGAGAGGGGCAGAAAACAGTTTTCAACCAGCGATTGAGTTGTGAGACTATGCTGTAGAGTTCATCACTCCCCCTAACTGGGAGGGGGCCAACATCAATTACTCGATGCCGACACATCTTTCTAGCTGATTTACACGCTGAAGCTATGTTGCGCTTGGTGACCTCTGACTGTTTCATCCTAACATCGTTGGTGCCGACGTAGATAACAATATCCCTATTCTCGCCAGTTTTAGCTTTAGCCAGCACCATCTTCAAATTAGCTTTAACGTCGGTAGCCCTTTCCCCTGGTAAACAGTGTATGATCGCTGGATGGTTCGTTTTAAGTCTAATACTGCGGGTAATTGAGTCGCCAATGACCAGGGTTTTCAATTTGTCAGAGCTAATGGTGGGAGGCTTCAGCGTCTCAGACCCCGTAACGGGAGGAGTAGAGAACAGAGAAGGATCGGCCTCTGACTCGCTGCTTAATGGGAAGAACCGGTTGAAAGTTTTTGTCGGCTGAATGAGCGACACCGGTTGAGCATTCCTACAGCCTTTCCTTCCAGAAGCCATGAGAAAATTGTCCGGCTGCGGGGACTGTGCGAGGGGATTTATACTACTAGCTGTACTTACTGGTGGCACAGACGCTGTTTCATCCTTTCCTACACTTAAATTGCCCTTGCCTAACGATTGCGTCTGAAGCTGGGCTTGCAGCACAGCTATCGCCATAAGGCGAACGTTCTCCTGTATATTATAGCGACTGGAATTAGAAGGCATCATGTTAATGTTACTATTTAGCTTCGGCTGGTGGAGGTCCTGACGAACCACGTCCAGATAAAGCGTCCGGAGTGAAAAAGATGAATGAAAATAGTCGAGCGAGGGAAAAACAAAAAATATAAACGGTAATTAAAAAGTAAAAACAGTAAAGTTGCCAGGTAGCAAAGTAACGTAAACTCACTCACTTTTGTACATCGCCTTGGTCCGTATAATTGACCTTATTTTTGCGCCCAAAAAACGTAATACTTCCAGATCGACTGTAATATCAATACCAATGTAAAGCACAATTTCTCCCCTTTCCAACTAAATTAATGACGAGACATTCATGATGCCCATCTCTGCATAATTCAACAAGACAATGAGCTCCGTCGGGTCTTTTTAAAAATGGCGGGTGGGGAGCGAAGGCTACGAAGTGATCTTGAAAGAGGGAAATATGTTGTGTGAAGAAAACAGTTCTTTCACCCGATTTGTCCAACTAATCAACTTTAAAATGTAAATAAAACGTAAAGAGTTTATGTAATGTCTCATCACATACCTGTTTGAAGGTTTGTGTCGAATTTGAAGAGGGGTTTAGGGCTGCGCTAATGTTAGCCTCACAAGTGAACTGCAGCTGTTCCGGCTTTTGAGTGTCATGATGGCTCCCAGCAATGACTCGCAAAAAAATGCAATTGGCACCCTAGTCGTGAAATATTAGCTTAATATTATCAATAATTATATTAATTTAAACAAAAATAATGACGTTTTCTTACAAGTGTATATGGTTAAGCATGATTTTAATCTGCGAGAGAAGGGCTGGTGGAAAAAGGGCTGGTGGAAAGAGGTTGTACGGCACAAAATTAGTTGCAAATGCGTGCCGTACGTTACGTAGTGACATGTCACGATGTAACGTACAGCATCAGAAGGGTTCGTTTTTTTATCTTTTATCCAATACTGTTAGCCCATTACCATGTCAATCAACGCTGAATCGAACATAGTTTCACACCCCGGATTTTGATGCCAACACAGTCCCATTCGTTTTCATTGCAGCCTTGTTTGAATGCCGCGGTTACGCACATTTGTACGGAATGGGGTGAGTTCACGTTAAGGTTAGCAACAAAACGCAAAACAGCAGGTAAACAAGTCTACAAGTTGTGACCGGAAAGGGCGCAGTGGTCTAGGGCACTGCATCGCAGCGCTAGCGGTGCCACCAGAGACTCTGGTTTCGCGCCCAGTCTCTGTCGCGTCGTCTGCGTTAGGGAGGGTTTGGCCGGTAGAGATATCCTTGTCTCATAGTGCACCAGTGACTCCTGTGGTGGGCCGGGCGCAGTGCAGGCTAACCAAGGTCGCCAGGTGCATGGTGTTTCTTCCGACACATTGGTGCGGCTGGCTTCCGGGTTGGATGCGCTGTGTTAAGCAGTGCAGCTTGGTTGGGTTGTGTTTAGGAGGACGCATGGCTTTCGACCTTCGGTCCTCCGGAGCCCGTACGGGGGTTGTAGTGATGAGACAGGATAGTAACTACTAACAATTGGATACCACGAAATTGGGGAGAAAAACTGGGTAAAAAGAAAATTGTGACCGGAAATTAACACCATCAAATACATATTTATTCCAGACTCTGACATTACTCGTTCGGATATTTCTTAATATCTTTATTTCATTGTTTTGGATTTCTGTGTATTGTTTTGTATGTTAGGTATGCTGCACTTTTGGAACTAGAAACATAAGCATTTCGCTGCACCTGCGATAACATCTGCAAAATACTTCGCGACCAATAAAAATGTTATTCGATTTGATTTAAGCTTGCTGTATCACCAGCTTGCAAAGCTTCCATTCAAAGTCTGATCACGTGAAAAAGTAGTTACGGGGCGGGATTTAATGACGTACTTCTACACATCCGCCAATCACAGCCTTTGTTTTGCGACTTCCCTTTGGATGAAAACTATTCTGTCTTGTCGCTGTAACGTTCAGTGTGGAACGGCTTGACGGTGAGGAATGTGTCGGGGTATAAGTGTATCGATTATATAACGATTTTCATTTATTCACTAGAAAAATAGTATCCCTGTTAACACAGAAGAGACGCAAAGTTACTGTCGAGACCGAGAGGTTTTTAATCGGGGGAAGGCAACTATTAGCTTGGGAAGCTAACGTTACATATACTCGTTTTTGCTAGCAACTGACCTCCACCATAACACGGCGCATTGGACTAGTGATCAATAAGTTACAAATTCCTTTGTCGTCCGCCCTCCTACCAACCCAAAGTGGTGCCTTGCGTACGGGTCCTGTGAATATGAGACAGAATGAGTCAGAGAGATACCCTGGTTCATCTGTTTGCTGGAGGGTGAGTATCATGGATAATCGCTTGCTAGTAATACAGTCCACTGTAACAGTATCTAACATAATGGAATAGAATATGAAGCTAGCTAGCAAACGATACAATTCAAATATGTCTAGTTAGCTAGTTATCAATTAGTTGCTGTTATTCTGGACTCCTTCCTGATGATGTGCCTTTAACAGATGTTTTGCTAGCTTGCTAACTAGCTAATATTAGCTAGCTAAATTCAATGTCATAACTGACCCTGTCTGGTTTTGGTAGGACCATTTATTTTGCGGCGTTATGTATAAGTTTTATTGTATACGAGTTTTTCTATTGCTATTCTCTAAATACTAACTTGATATATTGTCCGACTATTAGCCATAACCCACGCTGATACACTCGTTTTAGCACGTGCGCTCGGATGCCATTGTTTTGACCTTATTTCACATTCTAACGTCAGCTAATCTTAACGTTGCCTGTCATCCCTTACTATCAAATTATTTAGCTACTCATGCAACTAATGCACCATTAACGCTCAAAAGAGGACGTCTAATATTGTGGTAAGCTCTAAACTATCCGGTTTCTCTCACTGAGGTGTAAGTATTGTATCTCATAGTGGCATCTGATCAAGATGCGGCTTCAGAACCAAAACAAATGCTCTCCAAGGTCGTACCATGGCCAGCTAGCTATACATTACCTGAACTGCCGCAGCCGATGGGGAACTCTTCTCCAATTAAACATATACAGCCCAAGGTTGTAATCGTAAATAGTCATGATGCCCACACTGTCAGTGTCACATTGAAGCGAGCAATGACTGATAGTATGAGGACTAGACCAAGATGTGCTCAGAAGGAGCCTAACGTTACCATTACACCTTAAGGTCCAAGGTATATGTTATTTTCAGAGGTAGACTTGCTTTGGCAGCCAAAACAACCAAATACTCCACCTAAACGTAAATTGATTCTAAATTGCCATACGGTTCTAAAAACTTAAATCCCTCTACTTTCATATCACATCAAAATAATTCCACAAATGCAAAATACACACTTACTTGTTCACTGTTTTAACCGGCTTTATGACAGTTGCAGCCAAAAGTATTTTTCAGTGACAACACATTTCTGGCAGCCTTCTTCTGTTACACCCAGGTGTTTGGAGCATGCGAATTAGCACAGGTGGTCCTTCTTCCTTCCGTAAAGCCACACTGTAACACGGAGATATGGTAGTGTGGGAACACAAACCCTATAAAGGTATCAATTCAACCTTTTGTTTTTAGAAAAGTATTTCTCTTTGATATGAAAGATAAGATCCTTATGCTTCTCAAACTGTACCACAAGTGATGCGTGTTATTGTTCAGACCAAGCCCCAGGGCTCTTAACAAAATTTCCACATACAGAAGACCCCTCTTCCAATGACTCTTATGTGTAATGGAACTTAAACTTAGAGTCATAATCAAGGGCTAGATGAGGATTTTATTTATAAATAACCGCAACATGCAAGGGCTGTAGAAAAAGAATATCCAGACTCTTACTATGCACATTCATATGGTCAATAGAGTGAAACAACAGATGAGATGCTTTCAAGATTATGTTAAAGATTTCAGGACTCACATTTCAGCTGGGTTGCTATTGTGTGTGTGTGAAGGCGCATGTCAAGCTTGAGGCTGCAAGGCAAGAAGCATTCCTGCATGTGTTACTCACAGACTCATGGAAAAAGGACAAGATGGATCAATACAGAGCAAGAGCGCTCCTTAATTCTTGTAAACAAAGGCACATGGCCAATTATTTTTATTTATTTTAATCGTTTTTTGTTTTCACGATATAACAATGCAATTGAATTACATTTATCACTGAACAATAAATTGGCAGACATTAATATACAGTACCAGTCAAAAGCCTGGACTCACCCAACCACTCATTTGAATGGTGTGTCCAAATCCCCGACCGGCACCACACATACAATAAAAACGAGGAAACTATCTTCTAATTTTTCACCCCCTCATGCATAACTATTATAACAAAAGGAAAAACGAAACAAACAAAACAAAAATCCCTGCCCCTACCAGTCATCTCTGTATGTCTGTAGTCTATCAGGCCTTTACACATTGTTTTCTCTTTCTATCGCTGAGAGAAAATGTCCCCAGATATCAATACAATTATTGAGTTGACAATACATTTTATAAATCAATCTTTCATATGAAGCTGTTTCTGCCAAGTCTATGTACCATTCCTTATATGAGGGAGGGTCCTTCTCCCTCCAGTGTCTCAATGTGACTCTTTTGGTTGTGGTTAGAGTCCAGTAAATCTTATTGAACACTTTAAATTGAATCAGTTTGAACCAGGCATCTCTCATTCCTCCTCTCTAAAATTATCTCCAGGTCTTTTTTCCATACGGCCTTCAAGCCCTTACAAGTTCCATTAAAACCACCTATAAGGTGGCTATATGTAAGCCCTGCGGTATTTGAGAATCCTTTGCAAATTTACATTTGAGGTCAGAAGTTTACATGCACCTTAGCCAAATACATTTAACCTGTTTGGGCTGCAGGGACAGTATTGAGTAGCCGGATAAAAGGTGCCCATTTCAAATGGCCTCGTACTCAATTCTTGCTCGTACAATATGCATATTATTATTACTATTGGATAGAAAACACTCTAGTTTCTAAAACCGTTTGAATTATATCTGTGAGTAAAACAGAACTCATTTTGCAGCAAACTTCCTGACAGGAAGTGGAAAATCTGAAATCGATGCTCTGTTCTAGGGCCTGCCTATAAAGGTCCTTGATATTTATTAGAATACATGCACTTCATACGTCTTCCACTAGATGTCGACAGGCAGTGAGAGAAGAAATGGAGTGTATAACTTGATCTGGAGTCGAATAAAAGCTCTCGGCATGACGTGTCACCAGTTTCCTGTTTTCTGGAGAGCGCGTGAAGGGACCTGGTTTTGCCTTCTGATAAGCTGTTGTTATAGACGACTAATATCTCCGGCTTTGATTTTATTTGATACATGTGACAATATCATCGTAAAGTATGTTTTTTCAATATAGTTTTATTAGGTTATTGAAATTTATTCGGGACGTTAGGCGTGTTGCGTTGTGTGCCTTTGTTCAGGAAGGAGAGCTTCGCGCTACTTTGCTAGCTTTCCGTGCTAATTGACTGGAGAAGAGGACATTCTAAATCCAAACAACGATTGTTCCCGACAAAGAACCCCTTGTACAACATTCTGATGAAAGATCATCAAAAGTAGGACCCATTTTATGATGCTATTTCATATATCTGTCGAACATGTGAAATAGTCGTTTGCGCCCAGATTTTGGGTACTCTCTCGCTATACCTAAGCTGGATGTCATAATGAAGTTATTTTTAGAATTCTAACACGGCGATTGCATTAAGAACTAGTTTATCTATCATTTCCTATACAACATGTATTTTTTAGTAACGTTTATGTATAGTTATTTGGTCAGAATAGTTGGGTGCCATAAAAATATCCGCACATTCTGGGAAAAAGATGCTACGTTAGCACAATGTATAACCACTGATTTCAGCTCTAAATATGCACATTTTCGAACAAAACATAAGTGTATGTATAACCTGATGTTATAGGACTGTCATCTGATGAAGCTTATCAAGGTTAGTCAAAAATAATATCTTTTGCTGGTTTATTCGCTATCGCTAACGTGCCTATTGCTATCGCTAACGTGCCTTGATGAATGAATGCGGTAGTGTGGTAGGCTATTGTAGTAAGCTAATATAATGCTATATTGTGTTTTCGCTGTAAAACACTTAAAAAATCTGAAATATTGGCTGGATTCACAAGATGTTTGTCTTTAATTTGCTATACACCATCGATTTTTCAGAAATGTTTTATGATGAGTATTTAGGTATTTGACGTTGGTGTCTGATTACTCTGGCTGCTTCGGTCCTATTTGTGACGGTAGCTGTGATGGTAGCTGCAATGTAAAACTGATTTATACCTCAAATATGCACATTTTTCGAACAAAACATAGATTTATTGTATAACATGTTATAGGACTGTCATCTGATAAAGTTGTTTCTTGGTTAGTTTGGTTGTTTCTTGGTTAGTTAGGTTGGCTTTGTGCATGCTACCTGTGCTGTGAAAAATGTCTGTCCTTTTTTGTATTTGGTGGTGAGCTAACATAAATATATGTGGTGTTTTCGCTGTAAAACATTTAAAAAATCGGACATGTTGGCTGGATTCACAAGATGTTTATCTTTCATATGCTGTATTGGACTTGTTAATGTGTGAAAGTTAAATATTTCTAAAAAATATATTTTGAATTTCGCGCCCTGCACTTGAAGTGGCTGTTGTCATATTGTGCCCGGCTTCGGGCTTGTAGCCCAAAGAAGTTAAACTCAGTTTTTCACAATTCCTGACATTTAATCCTAGTAAAAATGCCCTGTCTTAGGTCAGTTAGGAGGATCACCACTTTATTTTAAGAATGTGAATTGTCAGAATAATAGCAGAGAGAATGATTTATTTCAGCTTTTATTTCTTGCATCACATTCCCAGTGGGTCAGAAGTTTACATACACTCAATTAGTATCTGATAGTGTTGCCTTTAAATTGTTTAACTTGGGTCAAATGTTTCGGGTAGCCTTCCACAAGCTTCTCACAATAAGTTGGGTGAATTTTGTCCCATTCCTCCTGACAGTGCTGGTGTAACTGAGTCAGGTTTGTTGGCCTCCTTGCTCGCACATACTTTTTCAGTTTTTCCACAAATGTTCTATAGGATTGAGGTCAGGGCTTTGTGATGGCCACTCCAATACCTTGACTTTGTTGTCCTTAAGCCATTTTGACACAACTTTGCACGTATGCTTGGAGTCATTGTCCATATGGAAGACCCATTTGCGACCAAGCTTTAACTTCCTGCCTGATGTCTTGAGATGTTGCTTCAATATATCCACATAATTTTCCCGACTCATGATGCCATTTATTTTGTGAAGTGCACCAGTCCCTCCGGGCAGCAAAGCACCCCCACAACATGATGCTGCCACTCCCATGCTTCACGGTTGGGATGGTGTTCTTCGTCTTGCAAGCGTCCCCATTTTTCATCCAAACATAACAACGGTCATTATGGCCAAACAGTTCTATTTTTGTTTCCTCAGACCAGAGGACATTTCTCCAAAAGGTACAATCTTTGTCCCCATGTGCGGTTGCAAACCGTAGTCTGGCTTTTTTATGGTGGTTTTGGAGCAGTGGCTGCTTCCTTGCTGAGTGGCTTTTCAGGTTATGTCGACATAGGACTCGTTTTAATGTGGATATAGATACTTTTGCAGCTGTTTCCTCCAGCATCAGAACAGCAGCATCTCCAGCGTCCTTTGCTGCTGTTCTGGGATTGATTTGCACCTTTCACACCAAAGTACGTTCTTCTCTAGGAGACAGAACACGTCTCCTTCCTGAGCGCTATGACGGCTGTGTGGTCCCATGGTGTTTATACCTGCGTACTATTGTTTGTACAGGTGAACGTGGTACCTTCAGGCATTTGTAAATTGCTCCCAAGGATGAACCAGACATGTGGAGGTCTGCAATTATTTTTCTGCGGTCTTGGCTGATTTTTTTTTGATTTCCCCATGATGTCAAGCAAAGAGGCACTGAGTTTGAAGGTAGGCCTTGAAATACATCCACACGTACACCTCCAATTGACTCAATGATGTCAATTAGCCTATTAGAAGCTTCTAAAGCCATGACATCCATTTTCTGGAATTTTCCAAGCAGTTTAAAAGGCACAAAAAATAAAAGGCACAGTCAACTTAGTGTATGTGAACTTCCGACTTCAACTGTACATCTTAACACTTATATCAGAATGTACAGAGAATTTATTGTTACTCTGGACTACCTTGAACATACAATCTCAAAGTCTTGTTTCTGTTAATTATATTTGGACCTTAGTTCTTTAAAAAAGCTAGCGAGTTTTCTTGATATGGACAACCGATGTTCTTTATCCCCTTTCTATACAAATCTTTCCAGAAAACCATGTGTCCCCCTTTTTTCAGTTTAGGGTTGTTCCATAACGAAGCAGAGGTGAATATTTCTCTCTTATGAATCTGACTCCATATATTTTTCGTATGGGACATTATTTGATTCTGCAGTCCCACCTTTTGTTTAATCTGATGCTTCGGCTAATGGTTCTAATGCTATAATAAATAGGAGAGGCGAGAGACGGTCACCTTGTTTCGTGCCTCGTCCAACTGAAAATGGAGATGATCGTAGTCTGTTATTGACTACTATTGATTTGGGGTTGTACATACATTTAGTAATATCCTGAAAGCCCTGTCCAAATTAGAGGTCGACCGATTAATCGGAATGGCCGATTTTAATTAGGGACGATTTCAAGTGTTCATAACAATCGGCATTTTTGGACACCAATTATGGCCGATTACATTGCACTCAACGAGGAGACTGCGTGGCAGGCTGACTACCTGTTATGCGAGTGCAGCAAGGATCCACGGTAAGGTGCTAGCTAGCATTAAACTTATCTTATAAAAAACAATAAATCTTAACATAATCACTAGTTAACTACACATGGTTGATGATATTACTAGTTTATCTAGCTTGTCCTACGTTGCATATAATCGTTGTGGTGCCTGGTAATTTATCATTGAAACATAGACTACTTCGCCAAACGGGTGATTTAACAAGCGCATTTGTGAAAAAAGCACTGTCGTTGCACCAATGTGTACCTAACCATAAACATCCATGCCTTTCTTAAAATCAATACACAAGTATATATTTTTAAACCTGCATATTTAGTTAATATTGCCTGCTAACATGAATTTCTTTTAACTAGGGAAATTGTGTCACTTCTCTTGCGTTCTGTGCAAGCAGAGTCAGGGTATATGCAGCAGTTTGGGGCGCCTGGCTCGTTGCGAACTGTGTGAAGACCATTTCTTCCTAACAAAGAACGTAATTAATTTGCCAGAATTGTACAGAATTATGACATAACATTGAAGGTTGTGCAATGTAACAGCAATATTTAGACTTAGGGATGCCACCCGTTAGATAAAATACGGAAGGGTTCCGCATTTCACTGAAGGAATAAACGTTTTGTTTTCGAAATGATAGTTTCCGGATTTGACCATATTAATGACCTAAGGCTCATAATATAATTAGTCTATGATTTGATAGAGCAGTCTGACTGAGCGGTGGTAGGCAGCAGCAGGCTCGTAAGCATTCATTCAAACAGCACTTTCCTGCATTTGCCAGCAGCTCTTCGCTGTGCTTCAAACATTGCACTGTCATAGTTGAAGTGTACCTATGATGAAAATTACAGGCCTCATCTTTTTAAGTGGGAGAACTTGCACAATTGGTGGCTGACTAAATACTTTTTTGCCCCACTGTATATGTATATATATATATCAAATCTGACGATTTAATCGCTATCGGCTTTTTTTGGTCCTCCAATTATCGGTATCGCGATGGAAAATCAGAATCGGTCAACCTCTAGTCCAAATCCAAATGTTTTTATAGTATAATGCAGGTAGTCCCAGCCCACCCTATCAAAGGCTTTCTCTGCGTCTAAGGATAAGGCTGCCACTGAAGCATCCAAATCTTTTGCCTTCCAGATGACATGCAATAGGCGTTTAAGATTGTCAGATGAAGTTCTGCCTTTCACAAATCCCACCTGGTCTGGATTTATGGTTTTCTTAATGATATGATTCAAATCAAATCAAATTTTACACATGGTTAGCAGATGTTAATGCGATTGTAGCGAAATGCTTGTGCTTCTAGTTCCGACAATGCAGTAATAACCAACAAGTAATCTAACCTAACAATTCCACAACTACTACCTTATACACACAAGTGTAAAGGGATAAAGAATATGTACATAAAAATATATGAATGAGTGATGGTACGGAACGGCATAGGCAAGATGCAGTAGATGGTATAGTGTACAGGTATGTAAACATAAAGTGGCATAGTTTAAAGTGGCTAGTGATACATGTGTTACATAAAGATGGCAAGATGCAGTGGAGGATATACAGTACAGTATATACATATACATATGAGGTGAGTAATGTAGGGTATGTAAACATTATATTAAGTGGCATTGTTTTAAAGTGGCTAGTGATACATTTTTACATAATTTCCATCAATTCCCATTATTAAAGTGGCTGGAGTTGAGTCAGTATGTTGGCAGCGGCCACTAAATGTTAGTGGTGGCTGTTTAACAGTCTGATGGCCTTGAGATAGAAGCTGTTTTTCAGTCTCTCGGTCCCTGCTTTGATGCACCTGTACTGACCTCGTCTTCTGGATGATAGCGGGGTGAACAGGCAGTGGCTCGGGTGGTTGTTGTCCTTGATGATCTTTATGGCCTTCCTGTGACATCGGGTGGTGTAGGTGTCCTGGAGGGCCGGTAGTTTGCCCCCGGTGATGCGTTGTGCAGACCTCACTACCCTCTGGAGAGCCTTATGGTTGTGGGCGGAGCAGTTGCCGTACCAGGCGGTGATACAGCCCGACAGGATGCTCTCGATTGTGCATCTGTAGAAGTTTGTGAGTGCTTTTGGTGACAAGCCGAATTTCTTCAGCCTCCTGAGGTTGAAGAGGCGCTGCTGCGCCTTCTTCACAACACTGTCTGTGTGGGTGGACCAATTCAGTTTGTCCGTGATGTGTACACCGAGGAACTTAAAACTTTCCACCTTCTCCACTACTGTCCCGTCGATGTGGATAGGGGGGTGCTTCCTCTGCTGTTTCCTGAAGTCCACAATCGTCTCCTTTGTTTTGTTGACGTTGAGTGTGAGATTATTTTCCTGACACCACACTCCGAGGGCCCTCACCTCCTCCCTGTAGGCCATCTCGTCGTTGTTGGTAATCAAGCCTACCACTGTAGTGTCGTCCGCAAACTTGATGATTGAGTTGGAGTCGTGCATGGCCACGCAGTCGTGGGTGAACAGGGAGTACAGGAGAGGGCTCAGAACGCACCCTTGTGGGGCCCCAGTGTTGAGGATCAGCGGGGTGGAGATGTTGTTACCTACCCTCACCACCTGGGGGCGGCCCGTCAGGAAGTCCAGGACCCAGCTGCACAGGGCGGGGTCGAGACCCAGGGTCTCGAGCTTGATGACGAGTTTGGAGGGTACTATGGTGTTAAATGCTGAGCTGTAGTCGATGAACAGCATTCTCACATAGGTATTTCTCTTGTCCAGATGGGTTAGGGCAGTGTGGTTGCGATTGCGTCGTCTGTGGACCTATTGGGTCGGTAAGCAAATTGGAGTGGGTCTAGGGTGTCAGGTAGGGTGGAGGTGATATGGTCCTTGACTAGTCTCTCAAAGCACTTCATGATGACGGAAGTCGTTTAGCTCAGTTACCTTAGCTTTCTTGGGAACAGGAACAATGGTGGCCCTCTTGAAGCATGTGGGAACAGCAGACTGGGATAAGGATTGATTGAATATGTCCTTAAACATACCAGCCAGCTGGTCTGCGCATGCTCTGAGGACGCGGCTGGGAATGCCGTCTGGGCCTGCAGCCTTGCGAGGGTTAGCACGTTTAAATGTTTTACTCACCTCGGCTGCAGTGAAGGAGAGCCCGCAGGTTTTGGTAGCGGGCCGTGTCAGTGGCGCTGTATTGTCCTTAAAGCGAGCAAAAAAGTTATTTAGTCTGTCTGGGAGCAAGACATCCTGGTCCGCGACGGGGCTGGTTTTCTTTTTGTAATCTGTGATTGACTGTAGACCCTGCCACATGCCTCTTGTGCCTGAGCTGTTGAATTGCGACTCTACTTTGTCTCTATACTGGGACTTAGCTTGTTTGATTGCCTTGCGGAGGGAATAACTACGCTGTTTGTATTCGGTCATGTTTCCGGTCACCATGCTCTGGTTAAAAGCAGTGGTTCGCGCTTTCAGTTTCACGCGAATGCTGCCATCAATCCACGGTTTCTGGTTTGGGAATGTTTTAATCGCTGCTGTGGGTACGACATCGTCAATGCACTTTCTAATGAACTCGCTCACCGAATCAGCATATTCGTCAATGTTGTTGTTGGACGCAATGCAGAACATATCCCCATCCACGTGATCGAAGCAGTCTTGAAGGGTGGAATCAGATTGGTCGGACCAGCGTTGAACAGATCTGAGCGGGGAGCTTGCTGTTTTAGTTTCTGTTTGTAGGCTGGAAGCAACAAAATGGAGTGGTGGTCAGCTTTTCCGAAAGGAGGGCGGGGGAGGGCCTTATATGCGTCGCGGAAGTTAGTATAACAATGATCCAAGGTTTTACCAGCTCTGGTAGCACAACCGATATGCTGATAGAATTTAGGGAGTTTTGTTTTCAGATTAGCCTTGTTAAAATCCCCAGCTACAATGGATGCAGCCTCAGGGTGTGTGGTTTCCAGTTTACAGAGAGTCAGATAAAGTTCGTTCAGGGCCATCGATGTGTCTGCTTGGGGGGGGGATATATACGGCTGTGATTATAATCGAAGAGAATTCCCTTGGTAGATAATGCGCTCGACATTTGATTGTGAGGAATTCTAAATCTGGTGAACAGAATGACTTGAGTTCCTGTATGTTGTTATGATCACACCACGTCTCGTTGATCATAAGGCATACACCCCCGCCCCTCTTCTTACCAGAAAGATGTTTGTTTCTGTCGGTGCGATGCGTGAAGAAACCAGCTGGCTGCACCGACTCCGTTAGCGTCTCTTGAGTGAGCCATGTTTCCGTGAAGCAGAGAACGTTACAGTCTCTGATGTCTCTCTGGAATGTTACCCATGCTCGGATTTCATCAACCTTATTGTCAAGAGACTGGACATTGGCGAGTAGTATGCTAGGGAGTGGAGCGCGATGTGCCCGTCTCCGAAGCCTGACCAGGAGACCTCTTCGTTTGCCCCTTTTACGGCGTCGTTGTTTAGGGTCGCCGGCTGGGATCAGATCGATTGTATTGGGTGGAAGGCAAGACACAGGATCCGCTTCGGGAGAGTCATATTCCTGGTTGTAACGATGGTGAGTTGACATTGCTCTTATATTCAGTAGTTCCTCCCGACTGTATGTAATGAAACCTAAGATTACCTGGGGTACCAATGTAAGGAATAACACATAAAAAAACAAAATACTGCATAGTTCCCTAGGAACGCGAAGCAAGGCGTCCATCTCGGTCGGCGCCGGAAGTAGTCTCCCTCATAGCCAGATGTTTTGTAATCAATGTGTTAAATGTTTTCAATATTTCTTTGCTAAGGTGCTTTGCAAACCTTTTATAGAAACCACTGGGTATCCCAGGATGGGATGGGATAGTGGCCAACAGTTTTCCTGCCTTCACCTGATTCTTACTATCTCTGCTTCAGCCTGAACAGGAAATATTCCGCTTTTTTACTGAATAAAGTATTCAGCTCCTATTTAGTTTGTCAGGTTTACCAGAGAAATGTTGTTAGGATTGGACCAATATTCCCTCTCCAGAGTTTTGAGCTCTGTTTCAAGTTGATACATTTTCTGTTAATCTAATTTCTTAATAGTAGCTGATTGTTGTATCATTACTCCACATATGTATGCTTTAAAATCTTCCCAGGCATGTACCTGTTTCGCACATGTGCCTGTTTTGTAGTGTGTTCTGGCACAAAGGAATTCACAAAACACCTTGTCATGTAAGAGGCTGGTGTTCATTCTCCAACATTAACATTTTTCTCTTCTCCTATTCCAACAGTCAGATCAATGGGATTATGAGCTGTCATAGTTATGATGTCCACACTGCAAGCACCCACTTTATCTATGAGAGAGTGTGAGATCAGAAAATAGTCGGTGCGTGAATAGACAGTGTGCCTATTTGAAAATAATGATTAATCACAAGTGGTTGGATTGATCAGTCTCCATATCATAAAGACCAGCATCCTCACATTGTTTAAATTGCTTCTTGAGTTTTGGAGGTCCTGGTTACAACAGTTTTGGATTTATCAAAAAATGCACCAGGGGCCTGATTTTATAATCCCGATTTATAATGTAAATATACTACTACTAAAACGTGACGACTGTTAGAATATTTGAAATCGATGCTTAGAGAATCAAAGAAAGTGAACGACTGGTAGTGCACCCCATATAGAACACTAAACTTCCCATTGAACAAATGTCATAAACATATCCCAAACCCACAAGATACAGAAATCCCCCTCCCCCTAAACCAGGCTTTCATCCGTGTGAAGTGTCCCGAGGTCTTCCCAGCACTGACGCTCCAACCAAAATAAGAACGTTTTACCAATGCCAAATATAGGCATGACCATATACATTTTGAAACGACAGCGATGACATGTCATAGAAAAAACATTGAACCTAACGACAGGCTGATCATTATACTCAGAGAAGTTATTACCTTTCTCAAGAACTGTCTAATTCCATAAGGCAGCAATGTAAGCAGAGAATAAACACCAAAGGGAGACTTGTATAGGTCATAATAATGATAAAATAAACGTACACTTTGGGTTGTGCCCATCATGCATGGCCCAAACACGCCTGTTGAAGCCTATATTGACCAGCTATTGCTGTTATGATACGAGTGAAAACTTAAAAGAATAGATATGTTTATTCCTTCTATGACCGTAAAACAGAATGATGTGCTTGGACTAAAATCCTGCGCAATCTAGTACTATAATGATATCAACTGTAAACCAGAAAGATACATTGTAGGCAACATTCACAGCATAAACACTCCGTGAGACTGCTTACAACATAGGAAGTTCTATCAGCTTAGGGAAAAATGGTAGTCCATCCCTGATGAACCACCCCCATCATGTGGATTTTCCATAGCCTACCACGCTACTCAGATTATTCAGCCTCATTGACGTCCGCAACACCCTTCTTTGGGTCTGTAAGAACGACGTAGTGATCCTCTCACAGTAACCCAGAACACGGAAGGGTATTGCAAGGAGTATTTTAGTCTCCTTTTCATGCACATACGTCTTACCTCCGTGAACGCATTTCTCTTGTCCTTGGAAAAGTCAGGGAAAAACTCCACCTTTGTCTCTTTGCAGCGAAAAGTCCTGAGTTATTTTGCTTTGAGCAGGAACTTCTCCCTGTTGGTGTATGGTAAAAATTTCACCAGGATAGGCCGGGGGTTACGTGGGACTGGTCCGGGGCATGGTGTCGCCAGTGTCCGATGTGTTCTCTCAATGGTCATGTTGTTAAAATCCTCCTGTGTGTCCTCATAGATTACGTAAAATGTCTTTCACACAATCCACCGAATTTATGTGGATTTCGGGAACACCACTGTTCCGAAGTGTATTTTTCCGACTTTCTCAGATTTTCCTGGTATTGAAGTCATTCTTCCAGTTTTTCGTGCATAGTCTCCATTTTTTCAACAGTGTGGTTTAGGTGTGTGTTCTTGTCCTCCAATGTTGATATCCTTTCTTCGGGGTTTAACTTGGTTGTCGAGAGTGTCCGCTGTATATTTAATTTCAGCCAAATCTTCACCCACTTTCGCAATTTTCTCTGCGATTTTTGTTGCCGGAAGTACGCACATGGCCAATTCCAGCTGAGACAACCAATTGTGAAATATGTCAGGGAGGGTTGGAAGACCCCTACTGTATGAGGGTGACTTGACACCAATACATCAAATGTATTTATATAGCCCTTCTTACATCAGCTGACATCTCAAAGTGCTGTACAGAAACCCTGCCTAAAACCCGAAACAGCAAGCAATGCAGGTGTAGAACCACAGTAGCTAGGAAAAACTCCCTTGAAAGGCCAAAACCTAGGAAGAAACCTAGAGAGGAACCAGGCTATGAGGGGTGGCCTGTCCTCTTCTGGCTGTGCTGGGTGGAGAATATAACAGAACATGGCCAAGATGTTCATAAATGACCAGCATGGTCAAATAATAGTAATCACAGTGGTTGTCGAGGGTGCAACAGGTCAGCACGGCCAGGTGGACTGGGGACAGCAAGGAATCATCATGCCAGGTAGTCTTGAGGCATGGTCCTAGGGCTCAGCTCCTCAGAGAGAGGGAAAGAGTTAGAGAGAGCATAATTAAATTCACACAGGACACCGGATAAGACAGGAGAAGTACTCCAGATATAACAGACTGACCCTAGCCCCGCCGACACATAAACTACTGCAGCATAAATACTGGAGGCTGAGACAGGAGGGGTCAGGAGACACTGTGGCCCCATCCGATGATACCCCCAGACAGGGCCAAGCAGGCAGGATATAACCCCACCCACTTTGCCAAAGCACAGCCCCCACACCACTATATGAGTGAACCATTCTGGAAGGAATAGAGGTAATTGTTAGTTTATGATGGGCAGTAGCCTAATCAACAGGGCTGGGTTTTTCTGCTTCCTAGCCGACTAAACTAAACTCCACAATTTCCAATGGAGTTGATCTGTGACTAGTGTGGGCAGACTGGAGTTCCGACTTTGCATTAACAGATTTCAACACCCAAAGAATAGCCTGCATTTACACAGGACAATGTCTTGTGTAAATGCTCTGCTCTGTCGCATGTGTAAATGCTCATGCTCTGTCGCATGTGTAGACATGCGCAGTCCACATGTGCCAGGCGTGCATGTTTAGCTGGTGGGCTTCCCTATGTCTTTTTACTGTGGCCATCTCCCTCAATAGAAGTATGGATTAATGATCAACCACCATATCTGTCATTTACTGGGGCTTGGCTGAAAAGATTCCCTCATATCTTTTTTTAAAATTATTTTTAAAATATTTTATGATACAACACAGGGCAATTGCTCAGGGCTAGGTTATAAACACGTACTTTCTACTTGCCATATTGCCCCCAAAGGACTCGTAGAATGTAGGCTTCTTCTTTCAAATCATCCCACTTCCATTGCGGTCAAAACCATGATGTATTCATGAGTTCATAAAAGAAGCTTAGACTCGCAGTCATAGACATTTGTGGATGTCTGATAGTATTTCTGGTATTTGTGTGCTTTTGGAAAGCATTAGGTCAAATTAGATGTGTGAAAGGTACTTGCACAAAGTGTTTGTTATTGCAATGATTAATTCCAGACGAGAACAGTTTTTTCCACAGACGGGACACTACTGTGCTGACTCTCCAAAGCCAAGCCTCTCCGAGTCCCCACACTGCTCCACAAGCCTCTCCTAGTCCCCACACTGCCCCACAAGCCTCTCCTAGTCTCCACACTGCCCCACAAGCCTCTCCTAGTCCCCACACTGCTCCACAAGCCTCTCCTAGTCCCCACACTTCCCCACAAGCCTCTCCTAGTCTCCACACTGCTCCACAAGCCTCTCCTAGTCCCCACACTGCTCCACAAGCCTCTCCTAGTCTCCACACTGCCCCACAAGCCTCTCCTAGTCTCCACACTGCCCCACAAGCCTCTCCTAGTCTGCCCCACAAGCCTCTCCGAGTCCCCACACTGCCCCACAAGCCTCTCCGAGTCCCCACACTGCTCCGCAAGCCTCTCCGAGTCCCCACACTGCTCCGCAGGCCTCTCCGAGTCCCCACACTGCTCCGCAGGCCTC
This sequence comes from Salvelinus fontinalis, assembly GCF_029448725.1. NCBI lineage: Eukaryota > Metazoa > Chordata > Actinopteri > Salmoniformes > Salmonidae > Salvelinus > Salvelinus fontinalis. Next base: position 34,358,463 of record NC_074688.1, read on the forward strand.
TCCGAGTCCCCACACTGCTCCGCAGGCCTCTCCGAGTCCCCACACTGCTCCGCAGTCCTCTCCGAGTCCCCACACTGCCCCGCAGGCCTCTCCGAGTCCCCACACTGCCCCGCAGGCCTCTCCGAGTCCCCACACTGCCCCGCAGGCCTCTCCGAGTCCCCACACTGCCCCGCAGGCCTCTCCGAGTCCCCACACTGCCCCGCAGGCCTCTCCGAGTCCCCACACTGCCCCGCAGGCCTCTCCGAGTCCCCACACTGCCCCGCAGGCCTCTCCGAGTCCCCACACTGCCCCGCAGGCCTCTCCGAGTCCCCACACTGCCCCGCAGGCCTCTCCGAGTCCCCACACTGCCCCGCAGGCCTCTCCGAGTCCCCACACTGCCCCGCAGGCCTCTCCGAGTCCCCACACTGCCCCGCAGGCCTCTCCGAGTCCCCACACTGCTCCGCAGGCCTCTCCGAGTCCCCACACTGCTCCGCAGGCCTCTCCGAGTCCCCACACTGCTCCGCAGGCCTCTCCGAGTCCCCACACTGCTCCGCAGGCCTCTCCGAGTCCCCACACTGCTCCGCAGGCCTCTCCGAGTCCCCACACTGCTCCGCAGGCCTCTCCGAGTCCCCACACTGCTCCGCAGGCCTCTCCGAGTCCCCACACTGCTCCGCAGGCCTCTCCGAGTCCCCACACTGCTCCGCAGGCCTCTCCGAGTCCCCACACTGCTCCGCAGGCCTCTCCGAGTCCCCACACTGCTCCGCAGGCCTCTCCGAGTCCCCACACTGCTCCGCAGGCCTCTCCGAGTCCCCACACTGCTCCGCAGGCCTCTCCGAGTCCCCACACTGCTCCGCAGGCCTCTCCGAGTCCCCACACTGCTCCGCAGGCCTCTCCGAGTCCCCACACTGCTCCGCAGGCCTCTCCGAGTCCCCACACTGCTCCGCAGGCCTCTCCGAGTCCCCACACTGCTCCGCAGGCCTCTCCGAGTCCCCACACTGCTCCGCAGGCCTCTCCGAGTCCCCACACTGCTCCGCAGGCCTCTCCGAGTCCCCACACTGCTCCGCAGGCCTCTCCGAGTCCCCACACTGCTCCGCAGGCCTCTCCGGGTCCCCACACTGCTCCGCAGGCCTCTCCGGGTCCCCACACTGCTCCGCAGGCCTCTCCGGGTCCCCACACTGCTCCGCAGGCCTCTCCGAGTCCCCACACTGCTCCGCAGGCCTCTCCGAGTCCCCACACTGCTCCGCAGGCCTCTCCGAGTCCCCACACTGCTCCGCAGGCCTCTCCGAGTCCCCACACTGCTCCGCAGGCCTCTCCGAGTCCCCACACTGCTCCGCAGGCCTCTCCGAGTCCCCACACTGCTCCGCAGGCCTCTCCGAGTCCCCACACTGCTCCGCAGGCCTCTCCGAGTCCCCACACTGCTCCGCAGGCCTCTCCGAGTCCCCACACTGCTCCGCAGGCCTCTCCGAGTCCCCACACTGCTCCGCAGGCCTCTCCGAGTCCCCACACTGCTCCGCAGGCCTCTCCGAGTCCCCACACTGCTCCGCAGGCCTCTCCGAGTCCCCACACTGCTCCGCAGGCCTCTCCGAGTCCCCACACTGCTCCGCAGGCCTCTCCGAGTCCCCACACTGCTCCGCAGGCCTCTCCGAGTCCCCACACTGCCCCGCAGGCCTCTCCGAGTCCCCACACTGCCCCGCAGGCCTCTCCGAGTCCCCACACTGCCCCGCAGGCCTCTCCGAGTCCCCACACTGCCCCGCAGGCCTCTCCGAGTCCCCACACTGCCCCGCAGGCCTCTCCGAGTCCCCACACTGCCCCGCAGGCCTCTCCGAGTCCCCACACTGCTCCGCAGGCCTCTCCGAGTCCCCACACTGCTCCGCAGGCCTCTCCGAGTCCCCACACTGCTCCGCAGGCCTCTCCGAGTCCCCACACTGCTCCGCAGGCCTCTCCGAGTCCCCACACTGCTCCGCAGGCCTCTCCGAGTCCCCACACTGCTCCGCAGGCCTCTCCGAGTCCCCACACTGCCCCGCAGGCCTCTCCGAGTCCCCACACTGCTCCACAGCCAGTTTGTCTGCTGCTTTTCTCGAGCAGCTGAGTGATATGTGCTGCCACCTCAGAAAATCCCTCTGTTTTCTTCCCCACTGTGTTCTCTCTCCCCCTCTCCTCCTCTAGGTGTGGGGGAACGGTAGGAGCCATCCTGACCTGTCCCCTGGAGGTGGTGAAGACCAGACTACAGTCATCCCACATCACACTCTACGTGTCTGAGGTGCAGCTCAGTACCGTCAATGGGCCCAGCGTAGCACGCATGTCCCCTCCAGGACCTTTACACTGCCTCAAGTGGGTATTATATTCAGCCTGCACAACTTGATTTACTAGCATTGTCATTAGAGCTGGGTGATATGATGATTTATATCGTGGGACGATATAGAAAAACGTCTTATCGTTTCATATTATGCTCTGTTTATTTCGTTGTGTCCCAAATCAAACACTTTACGGCAATATTTTTCGTCAAATTGACGATGCTTTGCGTTCTTCCACACTGAAATTTGCAACACGAACTAACATGGAGAGTGAACGTGACACTGAGCTCGTACCTAAAAGAGGGGCTACTTCGTTTGCATGGACGTGGTTTGGGTATGAGTCTGACATGGACCAGAAAACTGACCTCTGCAAAATCTGCCGCAGGCCGGTCCTGACAACAGGCTCAAACACCATTAACCTCTTTTACCACCTATGCAAGAATTACGTGAAACAGTACGGAGCGTGTCTATTGATGAGATCCCAAAAGTACAGTCTAGTGCTCAAAACAAACCCCCGACTCCGACGTTCCAAGAGGCTTTTGCCCGCGGCACACCGTATGGCAAAGAATCACGAAGATGGAAGGAGATAACAGCTGCTGTTACAACTTACATCTGCAAGACATGGCCCAAATTTACACAGTTTCGTGACACTCGACCCAAGGTACCAAATGCAAATTGATATGTGACACGCATTAATGCCAAAATGACATGCAAAACAGACAAGCCCTCAAAAATATATATTTTAGGCATATATTTATTTTCTTTGCAAGTTTAGTTGAGGTGTTTTCTATTTACCTTTTTAGATTTTATACATTAATATTTTATATTTTGTTAGTGCTTAATTGAAAATTTGTACAAGGGTTCTAAATAAAAGGAGAAATAATAAAATATGAGTAAGTACCTTTTTATTTGTTGAGTATAATTCAAAATGTAATAAGAAATAGGCCTTTACATGTTGTCATTTTAATTAAACTATTTATTCATTGAATTTACAGAAAGTGTGCTATATTGTGATATGTACAGTCGAAGTCGGAAGTTTACATACACCATAGCTAAATACGTTTAAACTCAGTTTTTTCACAATTCCTGACATTTAATACAAGTACAAATGTCCCGTCTTAGGTCAGTTAGGATCACCACTTTATTTTAAGAATGTGAAATGTCATAATAATAGTAGAGTGATTTATTTCAGCTTTAATTTCTTTCATCACATTCCCAGTGGGTCAAAGTTTACATACACTCAATTAGTATTTGGTAGCATTGCCTTTTAAATTGTTTAACTTGGGTCAAATGTTTCGGGTAGCCTTCCACAAGCTTCCCACAATATGTTGGGTGAATTTTGTCCCATTCCTCCTGACAGAGCTGGTGTAACTGAGTCAGGTTTGTTGGCCTCCTTGCTCGCACATGCTTTTTCAGTTCTGCCCACAAATGTTCTATAGGATTGAGGTCAGGGCTTTGTGATGGCCACTCCAATACCTTGACTTTGTTGTCCTTAAGCCATTTTGCCACAACTTTAGAAGTATGCTTGGGGTCATTGGCCATTTGGAAGACCCATTTGCGACCAAGCTTTAACTTCATGCCTGATGTCTTGAAATGTTGCTTCAATATATCCACATAATTTTCCCGACTCATGATGCCATCTATTTTGTGAAGTGCACCAGTCCCTCCTGCAGCAAAGCACCCCCACAACATGATTCTGCCACCCCCGTGCTTCACGGTTGAGATGGTGTTCTTTGGCTTGCAAGCCTCCCACTTTTTCATCCAAACATAACGATGGTCATTATGGCCAAACAGTTCTATTTTTGTTTCATCAGACCAGAGGACATTTCTCCAAAAAGTATGAACTTTGTCCCCATGTGCAGTTGCAAACCGTAGTCTGGCTTTTTTTATGGCGGTTTTGGAGCAGTGGCTTCTTCCTTGCTGAGCGGTCTCTCAGGTTATGTCGATATAGGACTCGTTTTACTGTGGATATAGATACTTTTGTACATGTTTCCTCCAGCATCTTCACAATATCCTTTGCTGTTGTTCTGGGATTGATTTGCACTTTTCACACCAAAGTACGTTCATCTCTAGGAGACAGAACACGTCTCCTTCCTGAGCGGTGTGATGGCTGCGTGGTCCCATGGTGTGTATACTTGCGTACTATTGTTTGTACAGATGAACGTGGTACCTTCAGGCATTTGGAAATTGCTCCCAAGGATGAACCAGACGTGTTGAGGTCTATACTTTCTTTTCTGAGGTCGTGGCTGATTTATTTTTATTCCCCCATGATGTCAAGCAAAGAGGCACTGATTTTGAAGGTAGTTCTTGAAATGCATCCACAGGTACTCCTCCAATTGAGTCAAATGATGTCAATTAGTCTATTAGAAGCTTCTAAAGCCATGACATCCATTTTCTGGAATTTTCAAGTAGTTTAAAAGGCACAGTCAACTTAGTGTATGTAAACTTCTGCCCCACTGGAATTGTGATACATTGAGTTATAAGTGAAATAATCTGTCTGTAAACAATTGTTGGAAAAATTACTGCACATGCTACATGCACACAGTAGATGTCCTAACCGACTTGCCAAAACTATAGTTTGTTAACAACAAATTAGTGGAGTGGTTGAAAAACTAGTTTTAAAGACTCCTACCTAAGTGTATGTAAACTTCCGACTTCAACTGTATATATCTTTATCGGGATAAGAAATTACCTATATCGTGATATCTATCTTTATCAGGATATGAGATCAGCTCACAAAATCAAACAGGCATAGGCCTATATTCCAATGTCTAGTTATGTTTGTTAACCATCAAACTATACAAATACAATACTTTATGCTTGTGTTATTGGTTTTGATAGTTTGGGATATATTACTGTCATTGCCCTCCAGCTTTGCACATTAAACTTCACAGTAAACAGTCCTAAGTAGCCTAATGTGTAGAAGTCTCAAGAAACCAGAGTGAAAATGAGCTGGTGTTTACACACCCTCCTATCCTCTTGTGGGGTTTGGCAGCAGGATCCCTCCCTCACGAAACCCTATGTTGTTTGCTCTGATTCATGTCTCCTCGGCAGGCAGTGCCATGTGGACTGAAATCCAACTCCTAGCTCGTCTCTCTCTCCTCTACCTTCAGGGAAAGGCCTGTCTGGGGATCTGTAGCATACCCCAGCAGCAGGATGTATCATATCGTTTCAAACTACTATCATACTTCATGTTGTTTTTTCTACAAGTTGTTGTTACAACCCAGCAAGGCTTTCAGCAGACCCTACTTCATTGTTATGAACTCCGCTGAAGTTTAACTGAAAAGAATGTGAATATTTGTGAGTGGTGGGTAAGATGTTGTGTTTTTGTCTTCAGGTTGATTCTTGAGAAAGAAGGAGCCCGCTCTCTGTTCAGGGGTCTGGGGCCTAACCTAGTGGGCGTGGCCCCCTCCAGGTAAGCACCCAACATTACTTAAAACATTTTAGATTAAATTCTTACGGCTGAGACCCGTTAACGGGATCGATATAACAACAGCCAGTGAAAGTGCAGGGTGCCAAATTCAAACAACAGAAATCTCATAATTAAAATTCCTCAAACATACAAGTATTTCACACCATTTTAAAGATAAACTTGTTGTTAATCCCACCACAGTGTCCGATTTGAAAAAGGCTTTACGACGAAAGCATACCATGCGATTATGTTAGGTCAGCACCTAGTCACAGAAAAACAGCCATTTTTCCAGCCAAAGAGAGGAGTCACAAAAAGCAGAAATGGAGATAAAATTAATCACTAACCTTTGATCTTCATCAGATGACACTCATAGGACTTCATGTTACACAATACATGTATGTTTTATATTTATATCCAAAAATCTCAGTTTACATTGGCGTGTTATGTTCAGTAATGTTTTGCTTCCAAAACATCCGGTGATTTGGCAGAGAGCCACATCAATTTACAGAAATACTCATAATAAACATTGATAAAAGATACAAGTGTTATGCAAGGAACTTTAGATAAACTTCTCCTTAATGCAACCGCTGTGTCAGATTTCAAAAAAGCTTTACGGAAAAAGCACACCATCTGAGTACAGTTCGACAATAAATGTTTGTTTTGTTCGATAAAGTCCATTTATGTCCAAATACCTCCTTTTTGTTCACGCGTTTAGTTCACAAATCCAAATTCACGAGGCGCAGGCCAGACGAAAAGTCAAAAAAGTCCATTATAGTTCGTAGAAACATGTCAAACGAAGTATAGAATCACTCTTTAGGATGTTTTTAACATAAATCTTCAATATTGTTTAAACCGGAGAATTCCTTTGTCTTTAGAAAGGAAAAGGAATGTAGCTGCCTCTCACGGGCGCGCACCTGACTGAGCTCATGGCATTCTGCCAGACCTCTTACTCAATCAGCTCTTATTCTCTCCTTCACAGTAGAAGCCTGACACAAGGTTCTAAAGACTGTTGACATCTAGTGGAAGCCTTAGGAAGTGCAATATGACTCCATAGATACTATCTTCGGTAGGCAATGAGTTGAAAACCTACAAACCTCAGATTTCCCATTTCCTGGTTGGATTAACTAATATATATGCATATTAGTATTGGATAGAAAACACTCTGAAGTTTCTAAAACTGTTTGAATTATGTCTGTGAGTATAACATAACTCCTATGGCAGGCAAAAACCTGAGAAAAAATCCAAACATTAAGTGGAAAATCTGAGATCCCATTGAAATCACAGTGAGATATGAATGAGTATTCACTTCCTATGGCTTCCACTAGATGTCAACAGTCTGTAGAACTTTGTCTGATGACTCTAATGTGAAGGGGGCCCGAAGGAGACAGGAATGAGTCACCACTGCCATGAGGTGAACATTCTTTGACCACGCGCGTTCACGTGAGAGGCAGCTCCGTTCCATCGCTCATCTGAAGTCAATGTAATTCTCCGGTTGGAACGTTATTCAAGATATATGTTAACAACATTCTAAAGATTGATTGAATAGATTTTGACATGTTTCTACTGACTGTTACGGAACTTTTGGACATTTTGTCACGTTTTAGTGAACACGCTTCGTGACTTTGGAATTGTTTACCAAACGCGCTAACCAAAGTAGCTAATTAGACATAAATAACGGACATTATCGAACAAATCAATCATTTATTGTGGACCTGGGATTCCTGGGAGTGCATTCTGATGAAGTTCATCAAAGGTAAGGGAATATTTATCATGTAATTTCTGGTTTCTGTTGACTCCAACATGGCGGCTAATTTGGCTATTGTTCTGAGCTCCGTCTCAGATTATTGCATGGTTTGCTTTTTCCGTAAAGTTTTTTTGAAATCTGACACAGCGGTTACATTAAGGAGAGGTATGTCTATAATTCCATGTGTATAACTTGTATTATCATCTACATTTATGATGAGTATTTCTGTTGAAACGATGTGGCGATGCAAAATCACTTGATGTTTTTGGAACTAGTGATTGTAATGCGCCAATGTAAACTCAGATTTCTTTATATAAATATGAACTTGATCAAACAAAACATACATGTATTGTGTAACATGAAGTCCTATGAGTGTCATCTGATGAAGATCATCAAAGGTTAGTGATTCATTTTATCTCTTTGTGCTTTTTGTGACTACTATCTTTCGCTGGAAAAATGGCTGTGCTTATTGTGGTTTGGTGTGACCTAACATAATTGTTTGTAGTGCTTTCGCTGAAAAGCATATTTGAAATCGGACACTTTGGTGGGATTAACCACAAGATGACCTTTAAAATGGTATAAAACACATGTATGTCTGAGGAATTTTAATTATGAGATTTCTGTTTTTTGAATTTGGCGCCCTGCACTTTCACTGGCTGTTGTCATATCATCCCGTTAATGGAATTGCAGCCATAAGAAGTTAAGGTAAGAGTACGGGTTAGGGAAAGAGGACTTTGAATGGGACTGAAATGTGTGTCCCTACAAGGTTAGCTGTACAAGACTCTGTGTGTGTGTGTGTGTGTGTGTGTGTGTGTGTGTGTGTGTGTGTGTGTGTGTGTGTGTGTGTGTGTGTGTGTGTGTGTGTGTGTGTGTGTGTGTGTGTGTGTGGCCTATATAGGCTATATACACACACTACATGAACAACATTTTATGGACACCTGCTCGTCAAACATCTCATTCCAAAATCATGGGCATTAATATGGAGTCCATGCCCGTGAGCTTTACACCACTCCAGCCGACGCTTGGCATTGCGCATGGTGATCTTAGGCTTGTGTGTGGCTGCTCAGCCATGGAATCCCATTTCATGAAGCTCCCGATGAACTGTTCTTTTGCTGACGTTGCTTCCAGAGGCAGTTTGGATAATAAAAAATAATAAAATCGGTAGCGAGTGTTGCAACCAAGGACAGTCGATGAGTTTGTGTGGCCTATCACTTTGCTGCTGAGCCGCTGTTGCTCCTAGACATTTCCACTTCACAATAATAGCATTTACAGTTGACGGGGCAGCTCTAGCAGGGCAGAAATATTACAAACTGACTTGATGGAAAGGTGACACCGTTTGACGGTGCTACGTTTAAAGTCACTGAGCTCTTCAGTACAGGCCATTCTACTGCCAATGTTTGTCTATGGAAATTGGATGACTGTGTGCTCGATGTTATTCAACTGTCAGCAACGGGTGTGACTGAAATAGCTGAATCCACATATTTGAAGTGTTGTCTACATACTTTTGGCCATGTAGTGCATTTCGTGTTGGATCAGAGGCCCAGGTGATTTGACTCTGCATCAGCGTGTACCCTGACAGTGTCAACAAAGCTCTCCACATACACATACACTTAGCACAAGCTCTTGTTAGACATAGCATTAGCTAGCTTCTACCATTAGCTACCACTTAGACGGATCGTCATCAGCAGGCCAGGGGATAATTAGCGTTAGTAGCAATTTAGCAACAAATCTTTTCTCTCACTCCTACAGATGGTTAGCTCACTGGCTGCCTACAGTACAGTGCCTCTCTGAGCACTGATCATTGTAGCTGTGATCGGCTTCTATCTCTCACTCAGAAACCCTAGTTTGGTTGTTCTCTCCTTTTATCCTCCACAGTGACCGACAGTTATGTAACAGCATTAAGACTGTGGGATGGACAGCCTGATGCAGTGCATTAGTGCTGTTTGTCCAGTCTAACACGGAACTCAAACTGGCTGCGCACGTGCGCGATCGTGCATAAATGTAGTTTGTCCCCCCACACCAAACACGATCACGACACACAGGTTAAAATATCAAAACAAACTGAACCAATTACATTAATTTGGGGACAGGTCAAAAAGCATTAAACCTTTATGGCAATTTAGCTAGCTTGCTGTTGCTAGCTAATTTGTCCTGAGATATAAACATTGAGTTGTTATTTTACCTGAAATGTACAAGGTCCTCTACTCTGACAATTAATCCACACAAAACCGTCAACCGAATCGTTTCTAGTCATCTCTCCTCCTTCTAGGCTTTTTCTTCTCGACTTTATATTGCGATTGGCAACTATCATAAATTATGTGCATTACCGCCACCAACATCATTTGTCTTTCAGTCACCCACATGGGTATAAATAATGAGATGGCACGTGAGTACCTGCTTCTATAAACCAATGAAGAAATGGGAGAGGCAGGACTTGCAGCGCGATCTGCGTCAGAAATAGAACTGACTTCTATTTTAGCCCTTGGCAACACAGACGCTCATTGGTGCAATAATTGAATAATATAGGATTTGGACATTTATTTTGCAACGCTCTCGGCCGTGACGCGAGCGGTGTATTCAGCCTGCAACAGATGGACAATGAATGAGAATCACAGTGATTGTGACAGATTCACTATGACAGTGATTGACTGATTCACAACTCCTCTCTGTAAAAGTACAATTGTAAGATGTAAAATGGACCCCCGTCAACTTGTGACATAGTAACTTCCCAGAACCCTTTGACTATTAACCACAGCAACAAAGTGACCACTCAGACATTCCTACACAACAACTGAGAACTCAGACTCCAGTGCTAACATCCACTGTGTGTGTGTGCACGCAGTTGACCTCCAGTGGGTCAATGTCAGATAATGTTAATAGTAGCTCCTTCCACATAGGATAGGCTAGATTAGGGTTGTCAAGGGAGGGTATATTACTGGAAACTTTTGAAGTTTACCAGTAAACTACCAGATTTTTGGTATCTTCCAAGGATTTTATGTGATCTATCACAGGTCATCTAACTTTTTCAGCTGTTTTGGTACCCTGGCTACCATGCTGTGAACAGCGTGAAACAAACCCCTGCACATGCGGAGATACCATGTGTGACTGTGAGAGCGAAGTGTTGCATCTCGCTCATCTCAATATCTCCGGTGCTGCTTGTGGAAATGGAATTTCACATAGTCTACCTTTTTAATATGAGGGTTTCAGCATGAAATATCTTAGATATTACATTTTTTACAAACAATTTTTATTATGCCTATGTATTTGTTGTCAATGTATTGTCGTCAAACTGGTGGCAGTTGTGGAAAAAATCATGAGCTGGAAGAGTTGCAGAGTCAATTGTAAATCATGTCATTGTTGATTAGATGCTTTTTTCCAATAATTAGGCCATTCTTTTCTTGAAACAAATGGTCTATCTACTAGAAACTCATGGACACAGAATTAATTCTATCTATTATATTTATCTATGAATTAGTTTTTTTGTGATAGGGCTGTCTATCTTGGTCAACCAAGAGTAGTCTTTTCTTTCGACCAATCAATTGGTCGACATTTTTAAAATGTGTATTTTTCCATGTGTTTTAATAAAATCATCTAAACTTAGCAAAAAAAGACGTCCTCTCACTGTCCACTGCATTTATTTTCAGCAAACTTAACGTGTGTAAATATTTGTATGAACATAAGATTCAACAACAGACATAAACTGAACAAGTTCCACAGACATGTGACTAACAGAAATGGAATAATGTGTCCCTGAACAAAATCAAAAGTAACAGTCAGTATCTGGTGTGGCAACGAGCTGCATTAAGTACTGCAGTGAATCTCCTCATGGACAGCACCAGATTTGCCAGTTCTTGCTGTGAGATGTTACCCCACTCTTCCACCAAGGCACCTGCAAGTTCCCGGACATTTCTGGGGGGAATGGCCCTAACCCTCACCCTCCAATCCAACAGGTCCCAGACGTGCTCAATGGGATTGAGATCCGGGCTCTTGGCTGGCCATGGCAGAACACTGGCATTCCTGTCTTGCAGGAAATCACGCACAGAACGAGCAGTATGGCTGGTGGCATTGTCATGCTGGAGGGTCATGGGGAAGGGTACCTCATGAGGGAGGAGGATGCCTTGCCTGTAGCGCACAGCATTGAGATTGCCTGCAATGACAACAAGCTCAGTCCGATGATGCTGTGACACACCGCCCCAGACCATGACGGACCCTCCACCTCCAAATCAATCCCGCTCCAGAGTACAGGCCTCGGTGTAACGCTCATTCCTTCGACGATAAACGCGAATCCGACCATCACCCCTGGTGAGACAAAAATCGCGACTCGTCAGTGAGCACTTTTTGCCAGTCCTGTCTGGTCCAGCGACGGTGGGTTTGTGCCCATAGGCAACGTTGTTGCCAGTGATGTCTGGTGAGGACCTGCCTTACAACAGGCCTACAAGCCCTCAGTCCAGCCTCTTTCAGTCTATTGCGGACAGTCTGAGCACAGATAGAGGGATTGTGCGTTCCTGGTGTAACTCGGGCAGTTGTTGCCATCCTGTACCTCTCCCGCAGTTGTGATGTTTGGATGTACCGATGCTGTGCAGGTGTTGTTACACGTGTTCTGCCGCCGCAAGGACGATAAGCTGTCCATCTTGTCTCCCTGTAGCACTGTCTTTAGGCGTCTCACAGTACAGACATTGCAATTTATTGCCCTGGCCACATCTGCAGTCCTCATGCCTCCTTGCAGCATGCTAGCATGAGCAGGGACCCTGGGCATCTTTCTTTTGGTGTTTTTCCAGTCAGTAGAAAGGCCTTTATTGTGTCCTAAATTTTTATAACTGTGACCTTAAGCTGTTAGTGTCTTAACGAGCATTCCTCAGGTGCATGTTCATTAATTGTTTTATGGTTCATTAAACAAGCATGGAAACAGTGTTTAACCCCTTTACAATAAAGATCTGTGAAGTTATTTGTATTTTAATGAATTACCTTTGAAAGACAATGTCCTGAAAAGGGACGTTTCTTTTTTTTTCCTGAGTTTATATATACCTAACTTCTCTGATGCTTTGAGCATCCTGTTTGAATAAATAATAAGACAAATGACTCAAGAGGGAGCTAGCGATCAACCAGAGGAAAAATAACCTGTTCTTGACCCTCCTCCTCCTGGCCTTGGCAGATTCAGCCATTACGATCTTGAAGATGCCTGTAATAGGCTACTCCAGGGGTTGGCATCCTTTTCCATTTGGAGTGCCAATTTATATGACCATTTCTACCGATCTGCGTGCCAGTTATGATTTTCATATGCACATGTTCGTGGAAGTTTCATTTAATTTATAATACAAAATATATCTCAATAATTGTCATGTAGTTAATTTTTATTATTTTTAGATGAAAAATTATACAAATCTAAAAGTGACTTCTATGCCATTGCCAACTCGTGCTAGTGAACTTGCAACATTGTGTGATATATTCTGGGCCTCAGTTTCCCATACCAGTCAGGTCAGGACAGCTGTGGGGTATTTGTTCAAGGGATGAGAAGTAAATCAGGTATTTTATGATGTTTGCACTGGATCAGGTTTATAGGGCCTACATTTGCTCACAGGCCAGGTAGCCTATGCCCACTTCTAAATGCGTACTCAGGTGCGCGTCCTTCCTCAACATTGACAGGAGCGCTCCAAACAAAAGACAATGAATAAATGGACAAAACTCATAAATGGAATGAAATAAACCAAAACGTATTCCTCACAAGTGTAGCATAGGTTGTGAGTTCTGGTGTCCACTCCGACAATGAGAACAAATAACTGTAATAATATATTGAATGCATGAACAGAAATCACCGTAACCAATTATGTGAATTAACGGTAAAAGTAGGCTACTACTGGTGATCTATGTAATGGGGAATTGATAGACTAACAATCAAAGGCAAACAATTCACACAAAGTCATGAACCAATGAATGGGCACGAAATAGCGGAAGAGAGCACATTCAGGAGAGTTGTGCATCTTAACCACACTCTCCTTCTTGGACCGTGGCATCCCCGCTGCCTCCTCAATGGATTAGTCCTCTGAGACAGGTGCAAATCAGACAGGTGTGTCATTCATTTTTATGAATGACACAGTGCATAGCCAGCAGCATACCACCCTGTATACCACTACTGGCTTGCTTCTGAAGCTAAGCAGGGTTGGTCCTGGTCAGTCCCTGGATGGGAGACCAGATGCTGCTGGAAGTGGTGTTGGAGGGCCAGTAGGAGGCACTCTTTCCTCTGGTCTAAAAAAATATCCCAATGCCCCAGGGCAGTGATTGGGGACACTGCCCTGTGTAGGGTGCCGTCTTTCGGATGGGACGTTAAAACGGGTGTCCTGACTCTCTGAGGTCATTAAAGATCCCATGGCTCTTATCGTAAGAGTAGGGGTGTTAACCCCGGTGTCCTGGCTAAATTCCCAATCTGGCCCTCAAACCATCATGGTCACCTAATAATCCCCAGTTTACAATTGGCTCTTTCATCCCCCTCCTCTCCCCTGTAACTATTCCCCAGGTCGTTGCTGCAAATGAGAACGTGTTCTCAGTCAACTTACCTGGTAAAATAACGGTAAATAAATAAAATAAATTCATTTTTATATCTGCGATTGAAATAATAATATCTGCAACTAAAATAATCTTAGTCAACCAACAGCCTATCGACCTAATGACTAAATGGGGTCACCCCTAATATGATATTTATTTAGGTTTTTACTGTTATTCAAGAATAAATTACCAAAGTTACGTTAGATTGTCATAGATTTTGTTAAGATTCCGTTGAGTAAATTACCGGTAGCTTTGCGTAGAGCACACATACAATGAGCTCTAAAAGTATTGGGTTAGTGTAACATTTTTGGTTGTTTTGGCTTCGTACTCCAGCACTTTCGATTTGAAATTATACAATTGCTACAAGGTTAAAGTGTAGACTGTCAGCTTTAATTTGAGGGTATTTTCATCCATATCGGGTGAACCATTTAGAAATTAAGAATTTTTATGCGTTAGGTAACTCTGCATGAAATGTTTGGATGGAAACGTGGTTAGTGATATTGTTTAGCCTGAAATGTGAAATGATCATAATATAATTTCATTAAACTGAAACACTCAGCCCAGCCGTTGTTGCTGTTGGCTTTACTCATATTTAGTAGGGGTGTAACGGTTCACCAAACCTATCGTTTGTTATGTGTTGCGCTTTTTGGGTCACAGTTCAGTTTTAGTACAGTGGGAAAATTTAAATGCCAACAGTAATTATAGTTAAAGATGCACTATTTGAATAGTTCGGCTAATTTCAGTTTGTGTCAAAACATGAAAGTATATTGTAGACTTTCATCTAAACCACTTTGTAGTATATTTTCCATAACCAAAAATATTGTATTGTTCAGCTGTTTGAAGCTGGTGTACAAAAACGGGAAGCGTAGAAATGGCGCATATAAAACAGATCTACCGCTTCTTAGGTTGCTTTTGATGAGAGTTAACATTTCTGTGAATTGTCAGGTCGACCAAAAAGTTACATAATGCAGCTTTCATTTTTCTTTAAGAAAATCCAAAGTGTTGGTTTTCCTGATTCTATATATGATCATGAGTCGTAAATGCCTGATGAGAGTACCATGAAAAATAACACTTGGGATTTTCTTAAATGAAAACACACAATTACTCAATGTGCGTGTGAAATCAATATGTAAACATGGCTCAGACATTGTATAGGCCTACGCTATAATGTTTTCTTACAAACAGAAAAATATGGGCACTTGTGTGACTCTGTAGCACGTACTTCTCATCTCTCAGTCCGGGGCTGTCACTGTGAAGTAGCTCTCTGTAGCCCTGGAGGTACAGCCATCAAGTAGTAAGCACAACACAGGGTGCATTGGCCAATTCATTGACAACTTCAGCTTTGGCTTCTTACCGTGAATTTGGAAAGTATTCAGACCCCTTGACTTTTATAGCATTTTGTAACATTACAGCCTTATTCTAAAATTGATCTTTTTTATTTTTATCGATCTACACACAATACCCCATGATGACAAAGCAAAAAAAGGTATTTAGGGATGTTTGCTAATTTATTAAAAATAAAACATATCTTATTTACATAAGTATTCAGACTCTTTGCAATGAGATTTGAAATTGAGCTCGGGTGCATCCTGTTTCCATTGATCATCGTCGAGTTGTTTCTACAACTTGATTGGAGTCCACCTTTGGTAAATTCAATTGATTGGACATGATTTGGAAAGTGACACACCTGTCTATATAAGGTCCCAAGGTTGACAGTGCATGTCACAGCAAAAACAAAGCCATTATGCCGAAGGCATTATCTGAGACAGGATTGTGTTGAAGCACAGATCTGGGGAAGGGTACCAAAACACCAAAATACCTCCATTCTTGAATGGAATCACCAAGACTCTAGAAAGAGCTGTCCGCCAGGCCAAACTGAGCAATCGGGGGAGAGGGGCCTTGGTCAGGAAGGTGACCAAGAATCCGATGGTCACTCTGACAGAGCTCCAGAGTTCCTCTGTGGAGATGGGAGAACCTTCCAGAAAGACAACCGTCTCTGCAGCACTCCACCAATCAGGCCTTTATGGTAGAGTGGCCAGACAGAAGGCACTGCTTAGTAAAAGGCACATGACAACCCACTTGGAGTTTGCCAAAAGGCACCTAAAGACGCTCAGAGCATGAGAAGCAAAAATCTCTGGTCTGATGAAACCAAGATTGAACTCTTTGTCCTGATTGCCAAGTGTCACATCTGGAGGAAACCTGGCACCATCCCTACTGTGAAGCATGGTGGTGGCAGCATAATGCTGTAGGGATCTTTTTCAGAGGCTAGGACTGGGAGACTAGTCAGGATTGAAGGAAAGATGAACGGAACAAAGTACAGAGATCCTTGATGAAAACCTGCTCCAGAGCACTGAGGACCTCAGACTGGGTCGAAGGTTCACCTTCCAACAGGACAACGAACCTAAGCACACAGCCAAGACAACGCAGGAGTGGCTTTGGGACAAGTCTCTGAATGTCCTTGAGTGGCCCAGCCACAGCCCGGACTTGAACCCGATCGAACATCTCTGGACAGACCTGAAAGTAACTGTGCATCGACGCTCCCCAGCCAACCTGACAGAGCTTGAGGATCTGCAGCGATGAATGAGAGAAACTCCCCAAATACAGGTGTGTCAAGCTTGTAGCATCATACCCAAGAAGATTTAAGGCTGAAATCGCTGACTACGGTGCCTCAAAAGTACTGAGTAAAGGGTCTGAATACTTATGTGAATGTGATATTTCCATTTTTTATTTGCAATAAATTTGCGCCAATTTCTAAACTTTTTGCGCAAATTTCTAAAAACCTAATTTTCGAATAAGGCTGTAACATAACAAAATGTGGGAAAAGTGAAGGGGTATGAATACTTGACGAATACACTGTTACCTGTTATCTGAAATGGGTGCGAAAAGATGAAGTTTGTAATGTGGCTTGAGAACTTTCACGAGGTGCTGAAACCTACTATTCTTCTCAACCACCGAGAATGGGCTCATATCCGCGGCCATTAACATACCTATCACTCTTGTAATTTATTTTGCCCAGTCAGAATCGGCTGCGAATGGCTACTTGAATGCAGAGGGGAGACAAAGTTGTTCTTTTGCGTTTCCGTCTTGCTCCGGTTGTCGGAATACTGAGGTTATGTCGACGTAAACGTTTGAGATGTTGGCAGCTGCATAAGCTATTGTTGATCAGTGGCGACATACTTTTAGTGTTTTATCCACAACTCTCTGTCCATTGCTGTTGTAATCTATTGGGAAACCAACATTTTCCCAAACTGTAGATTTTAAACGTTGATGGAGAATCCTCCTGGTTTATCGACCCTACCACTCGCCATCGTACAGAACTAGTTCCCGGCTCCGCCTCAAAAAAAGACTTTGAAATACGGCATATTAAGATTCAAATTTGATTACAATGTGCGGATAGGCTCTATGTTCCAACAGAATAGCCTGAAACAGATTTACTCCAGGCATACAACACAGCGTAGACATAGCATATAGACCTAGTGGTTTTATGTTTCTATTTTTTTATATATTCCTTCGGGTTCACAGTGCGGACCGAACCGAAGTCCCCAATACCGAACGGTTCAGTATGAATACAGGTACCTTCTACTGTATGCTGTAAGTTCCTTGGCAGGTCAAGGGTTTCCCCACCAGGGATGGTGAAGATGTTGATTCCTGTGCTGTAAAGTATGTATCATGTTCTCACCCTGTCTCCTCCAGAGCCATCTATTTTGCTGCATACTCCAGTGCCAAAGAGAGAATGAATGGAGTGTTTCAGCCAGACTCTACACAGGTCCACATGGTGTCTGCTGGCTTGGCAGGTAACCACACCAACCTCAACCTCACTCACTTTCTAACACTATATATACCATGTGGTCTTTTTTTACAGTTTTATTTATAGATTTTTCACGGGTAGGTATCCTTTTCAATCATCCATTTTTCTGTGAGTATTCAGTCAACTGTAGCTAGTAATTTTGGATGATAAGCTAACCTGGAGAGTCATGTGATGTGACCACTTTATTTATTTTATTTTTTATTTTATTTCACCTTTATTTAACCAGGTAGGCAAATTGAGAACACGTTCTCATTTACAATTGCGACCTGGCCAAGATAAAGCAAAGCAGTTCGACACATACAACAACACATAGTTACACATGGAGTAAAACAAACATACAGTCAATAATACAGTGAAAAATAAGTCTATATACAATATGAGCAAGTGAGGTGAGATAAGGGAGGTGAAGGCAAACAAAATATATATATAAATAAATAAAAATATAAAAAGGCCATGGTGGCGAAGTAAATACAATATAGCAAGTAAAAAAAGTTAAAAAAAAGTAGAGATAGTAGAGAGAAAAAAGTAGAGATAGAAATAATGGGGTGCAAAGGAGCAAAATAAATAAATAAATACAGTAGGTAAAGAGGTTGTTGTTTGGGCTAAATTATAGATGGGCTATGTACAGGTGCAGTAATCTATGAGCTGCTCTGACAGCTGGTGCTTAAAGCTAGTGAGGGAGAAAAGTGTTTCCAGTTTCAGAGATTTTTGTAGTTCGTTCCAGTCATTGGCAGCAGAGAACTGGAAGGAGAGGCGGCCAAAGGAAGAATTGGTTTTGGGGGTGACCAGAGAGATATACCTGCTGGAGCGCGTGCTACAGGTAGGTGCTGCTATGGTGACCAGCGAGCTGAGATAAGGGGGGACTTTACCTAGCAGGGTCTTGTAGATGACCTGGAGCCAGTGGGTTTGACGACGAGTATGAAGCGAGGGCCAGCCAACGAGAGTGTACAGGTCGCAGTGGTGGGTAGTATATGGGGCTTTGGTGACAAAACGGATGGCACTGTGATAGACTGCATCCAATTTATTGAGTAGGGTTTTGGAGGCTATTTTGTAAATGACATCACCGAAGTCGAGGATTGGTAGGATGGTCAGTTTTACAAGGGTATGTTTGGCAGCATGAGTGAAGGATGCTTTGTTGCGGAATAGGAAGCCAATTCTAGATTTAACTTTGGATTGGAGATGTTTGATGTGAGTCTGGAAGGAGAGTTTACAGTCTAACCAGACACCTAGGTATTTGTAGTTGTCCACATATTCTAAGTCAGAGCCGTCCAGAGTAGTGATGTTGGACAGGCGGGCAGGTGCAAGAAGAGCATGCATTTAGTTTTACTTGTATTTAAGAGCAAATGGAGGCCACGGAAGGAGAGTTGTATGGCATTGAAGCTCGCCTGGAGGGTTGTTAACACAGTGTCAAAAGAAGGGCCAGAAGTATACAGAATAGTGTCGTCTGCGTAGAGATGGATCAGAGAATCACCAGCAGCAAGAGCGACATCATTGATGTATACAGAGAAGAGAGTCGGTCCAAGAATTGAACCCTGTGGCACCCCCATAGAGACTGCCAGAGGCCCGGACAACAGACCCTCCGATTTGACACACTGAACTCGATCAGAGAAGTAGTTGGTGAACCAGGCGAGGCAATCATTAGAGAAACCAAGGCTGTCGAGTCTGCCGATGAGGATGTGGTGATTGACAGAGTCAAAAGCCTTGGCCAGGTCAATGAATACTTCTGCACAGTATTGTTTCCTATCGATGGCGGTTAAGATATCGTTTATGACCTTGAGCGTGGCTGAGGTGCACCCATGGCCAGCTCTGAAACCAGATTGCATAGTGGAGAAGGTATGGTGGGATTCGAAATGGTCGGTAATCTGTTTGTTGACTTGGCTTTCGAAGACCTTAGAAAGGCAGGGTAGGATAGATATAGGTCTGTAGCTGTTAGGGTCAAGAGTGTCCCCCCCTTTGAAGAGGGGGATAACCGCAGCTGCTTTCCAATCTTTGGGAATCTCAGACGACACGAAAGAGAGGTTGAAAAGGCTAGTAAATGGGGTGGCAACAATTTCAGCAGATAGTTTTAGAAAGAAAGGGTCCAGATTATCTAGCCCGGCTGATTTGTAAGGGTCCAGATTTTGCAGCTCTTTCAGAACATCAGCTGACTGTATTTGGGAGAAAGAGAAATGGGGAAGGCTTGGGCGAGTAGCAGAGGGGAGGGCAGTGCTGTTGACCGGGGTAGGGGCAGCCAGGTGGAAAGCATGGCCAGCTGTAGAAAAATGCTTATTAAAATTCTCAATTATAGTGGATTTGTCGGTGGTGACAGTGTTTCCTATCTTCAGTGCAGTTGGAAGCTGGGAGGAGGTGTTCTTATTCTCCATGGACTTTACAGTGTCCCAGAACTTTTTTGAATTTGTGTTGCAGGAAGCAAATTTCTGCTTGAAAAAGCTATCCTTGGCTTTTCTAACTGCCTGTGTATATTGGTTTCTAGCTTCCCTGAAAAGTTGCATATCACGGGGGCTGTTCGATGCTAATGCAGAACGCCATAGGATGTTTTTCTGTTGGTTAAGGGCAGTCAGGTCAGGAGAGAACCAAGGGCTATATCTGTTCCTGGTTCTAAATTTCTTGAATGGGGCATGCTTATTCAAGATGGTGAGGAAGGCATTTAAAAAAAATGTCCAGGCATCCTCTACTGACGGGATGAGATCAATATCCTTCCAGGATACATCGGCCAGGTCGATCAGAAAGGCCTGCTCGCTGAAGTGTTTCAGGGAGCGTTTGATAGTGATGAGTGGAGGTCGTTTGACCGCTGACCCATTACGGATGCAGGCAATGAGGCAGTGATCGCTGAGATCTTGGTTGAAAACAGCAGAGGTGTATTTGGAGGGCAAGTTGGTTAGGATGATATCTATGAGGGTGCCCGTGTTTACGGAATTGGGGTGGTACCTGGTAGGTTCATTGATAATTTATGTGAGATTGAGGGCATCAAGCTTAGATTGTAGGATGGCTGGGGTGTTAAGCATGTTCCAATTTAGGTCGCCTAGCAGCACGAGCTCTGAAGATAGATGGGGGGCAATCAGTTCACATATGGTGTCCAGAGCACAGCTGGGGGCAGAGGGTGGTCTATAGCAGGCGGCAACGGTGAGAGACTTGTTTTTAGAGAGGTGGATTTTTAAAAGTAGAAGTTCAAATTGTTTGGGAACAGACCTGGATAGTAAAACAGAACTCTGCAGGCAATCTTTGCAGTAGATTGCAACACCGCCCCCTTTGGCCGTTCTATCTTGTCTGAAAATCTTGTAGTTGGGGATGAAAATGTCAGAATTTTTGGTGGTCTTTCTAAGCCAGGATTCAGACACGGTTAAAACATCCGGGTTGGCAGAGTGAGCTAAAGCAGTGAACAAAACAAACTTAGGGAGGAGGCTTCTAATGTTAACATGCATGAAACCAAGGCTATTACGGTTACAGAAGTCATCAAAAGAGAGCGCCTGGGGAATAGAAGTGGAGCTAGGTACTGCAGGGCCTGGATTCACCTCTACATCACCAGAGGAACAGAGGAGGAGTATGATAAGGGTACGGCTAAAAGCTATGAGAATTGGTCGTCTAGAGCATCTAGAACAGAGAGTAAAAGGACGTTTCTGGGGGCGATAAAATAGCTTCAAGGAATAATGTACAGACAAAGGTATGGTAGGATGTGAATACAGTGGAGGTAAACCTAGGTATTGAGTGATGATGAGAGAGATATTGTCTCTAGAAACATCATTGAAACCAGGTGATGTCATCGCATATGTGGGTGGTGGAAATGAAAGGTTGGATATGGTATAGTGAGCAGGGCTAGTGGCCCTACAGTGAAATAAGCCAATAAACACTAACCAGAACAGCAGTGGACAAGGCATATTTACATTAAGGAGAGGCATGCTTAATCGAGTGATCAATAAGGGTCCAGTGAGTAGAGGTTGGTTGGGGTCACGGCGATCCAGACAGCTGGCCGGGTAGATGGCTATCGGTAGCAAGATAGCATAGGATGGAGGTCTATTTTTAGACACCTCGTGCGTTTCCGTCGGTAGATTAGTGGGGTTCCGTGTCTTGTAGAGGGGATCAATCCAATTGGCAAAATAGATATAGTGACCCAAGAAAAAAAGTAAAAAAAATTGTCCGAAATACTTATTAAGATAGCAGCCGATAAGACAGCTAACGATTAGCGGGCCCCAGGTGAGCGTTCAGGTAACGTCGCGACGGAGGTGCCAGTTGGATAACTCCCTCGGGCAGATAACGGCGGCAGTCAATCGTGAAGGCCCGGTGGGGCTCCGTATCTGCAGCAAAAAAAAAACCCGGGTCCCGATAGGTGACTGTAGCCCAGGAATGGCTGATGGAACTCCTCAGCTGGCTAGCTCCGGAATAATTTAAGTTTGCTCCGGGATCGACGTAAGCCAATAGTCACACGGTTTGCAGCTAGCTAGCTGCGAAATCAAGGTGCAAATGTCCAGAGCCTGCGGCTGAAATCCGGGGAAACTGAGAGAAAAAAAGGCCCGGTATGCTCCGGTCCGAGTCGCGTTGCACAAAAGTGCCGGTAGATTATCGAGCTAAAGGAATAGCTGATGACCACAAAAACATGGGCAGCTGAAACACCAACGCTAGCCAGCAAGCCGGCTAACTTCTAGGCAGCTTCAAATTAGCTTTCGGCTAGCTTTCGGCTAACTTCTGGTTAGCTTTCTGGCTAACTTCTGATTAGCCCCTGGTTAGCTTCACTGTGGATTTTCAGATTTGAGGTAAATAATACTTTTTTGTTGTAATTGGTGAGGCGGGTTGCAGGAAAGCTTTTGTAGTTGAGTTCTTGGATAATAAAAAAAATATAAAAGATATGCGAAGAAGGTGTAAATATATATATACAGGACAAGACAGTACGAGGACAAAAATGACGTCTGAACTGCTAAGCCATCTTGGAATCAAAATCACTTCTAATGTGCTGGACCTGACCGGGTTAGTGGTGGTAAGTCCAGTCAAACCCAGACTGACTAGTTCTGTAGAGGTCCCCTACCTTCCTATTATAGGGTTAGGTTTTTCTATATTCTAGTCTCGTGCTACAGTATATCTGCCCAGCAGCTCTCAGCCTGTTGATTCCTGTGACAGCTCCTTATATTACCTAATCCTCTAGCCCAGTGGCTAAACTAGTTTCTGTTGGTTCCTGTGACAGCTCCTTATATTACCGAATCCTCTAGCCCAGTGGCTAAACTAGTTTCTGTTGGTTCCTGTGACAGCTCCTTATATTACCTAATCCTCTAGCCCAGTGGCTAAACTAGTTTCTCACACGAGGCGTCCCTCTGTCTTTCCATGGGCATTTTGTTAGGACATTGTTGATTTTTCAAAGGCAAGGGAGTAGAATAAAGTCTTTATTGTTGACGTTCCGTCTACAAAGCCTTTTTCAAGACAAGTCTCAGGTCTCATATAATGCAAGAGCTCAAACCTAGACACTTCCCTACGCCTCCTGTACACACACTGAATCATCTGTTTCCCCTGGCCATTATGCACCTCTGCGTCAAAGTGACAACCCCATGTTAAACCTGACATATCAGGCTGATGCAGGCAGAGCAACTGCCTGGCATTCTGATGTAAGCAGTACTAGAGATGGTCTCTG
The DNA here is from genome assembly GCF_029448725.1 of Salvelinus fontinalis. NCBI lineage: Eukaryota > Metazoa > Chordata > Actinopteri > Salmoniformes > Salmonidae > Salvelinus > Salvelinus fontinalis. Next base: position 34,381,854 of record NC_074688.1, read on the forward strand.
TAAAACATTTCTTTGGAAGATCTACTGAACAGCCTTCCTAGACGCAAGCTGGTTTCATACATGTTGGTGACATGAGATGTCCTGATGAAGGTCCACTGACTGGAAGCTCAGATGTCCTGATGAAGGTCCACTGACTGGAAGCTCAGATGTCCTGATGAAGGTCCACTGACTGGAAGCTCAGATGTCCTGATGAAGGTCCACTGACTGGAAGCTCAGCCACAATTTAAAGACATTTGCATCTGACTGAAAGTATGCAGAGACTTTTTTTCCTTTTTCTCCAGTTTTGCCTTTTGCCTCCAGCAAAAAATGTGTGGTAGATTCTGCCTATTATCATAAAATTATATTGTAAAATTCCAACTTGTACAGTATTACACACACACACACACTGGCCTTTTCTAGATGAGGAAATACATTCTATCTCTAGATGATTATTTCTGTCCAGTGTCAGTGATCCTAGGAGCAATATGTCATATAGCCTAGACTCCTGGCTTCTACCCTTTTAGAATGTAGGTCAGTCAAGCAAGCTGGGCTGTTAAAGAGCGCTGCGTGTTTCTGTAATGGAGGACCGGAGAGGAACGTGAGACTGTGTTTTTGACAGGTTTACGTTAACACCCTGTCCCTCTGAGCAAGGTCGGCTCTGCTTTATTTAGTCTGCCCAAATACTCCCTCTAGTAGCTATTCCATGAGGTGCAGCTACCTGTAGAACCAGTATTAGCCACATAACAGGCTTCTTTCTCTCTCTGATACAGGAGCTCAGGGAGGGGAATAGACTGGCTCTGGTATGAGACTGGTGTGTTGATAGGCAGAGAAAAGAAGCCTGTTTGCCATTGGTAGAGAGAGATGTGATACAGAGAATTGTGTAGCCAAGTGGCATCTGCAGAGCTAGGAATAACCCTGAGATCAGTGTCAACATGACTGCCAGGCTAAACCAGTCTAACACTGAAATTATGGGAGTGTAACCTTTACACACACTAACATGCTGTCACAACTCAGATATCCTAGGCCTTGTCATACTGTGGTATGTTCATGAGCTCGTCTCTCTTAAAAACGTGTTGACAAGGTTAACAGTTTTAATTTCTGATGGTTTTAAATTCCCTTTAGGGCTGATGCTTCAGAGAAGATTTGGACAGTGTTTTGTTCTACAGCTTGGTAGACAGACACTCCTGGTGGTGTTAGTCTGTAAAGTTAAGTGTGTCTGAATCATCAGAGCTCTTGTCCTTCCTCTCAGGGTTCACAGCCATCACAGCTACCAACCCTATCTGGCTCATCAAGACTCGCATGCAGTTGGACTCCAGGTAAACACACAGGTCTGAGTCAGTAGTGGCTAGAGGGGGATTTAGGATGTGGTGTTGGTGTGCAACGTCTCTGTCGTTTGTACCATTAGTAAATCCTTTCCCGACTGCCTTTCATAGGAACCGCGGGGAGAAGCCCATGAATGCGTTTGAGTGTTTGCGGCGGGTATACCAGACAGAAGGCCTGCGAGGGTTCTACCGGGGAATGTCAGCGTCCTACGCTGGAATCTCAGAGACTGTGATCCACTTTGTCATCTATGAGAGCATCAAGCGGCGCATCCTGGAGGCCAAGGCCACGCAGCACATGGACGAGGAGGAGTCGTCGTCCAAGGATGCCTCAGACTTTGTGGGGATGATGCTCGCCGCCGCCACCTCCAAGACCTGTGCCACGTTCATCGCTTACCCCCACGGTGAGGGCACTGCATCCTGGGAGCAGGAGGGTGGGAGTGGTCTGAGTGGAGGATAGTGGGTTTATAGTCAGTCATGTGTTTGTAGTCCTTAGACCAGTTAGAACTTGTAGTTAGTATTGATCCAGTACTGGGAAAGTATTTATTTTAAATGTACCAGGAAATGAGCGTGCTCCTCTCCTTTTCCCATCGTTACAGAAGTGATCCGGACCCGGCTACGGGAGGAAGGCACCAAGTACCGTTCCTTCTTCCAGACTCTGACCACGGTGCCCAAGGAAGAGGGCTACCAGGCGCTGTACCGCGGCCTCACCACCCACCTGGTGCGCCAGATCCCTAACACTGCCATCATGATGTGTACCTACGAACTAGTGGTCTACATGCTAAATGGGTAACCTTTGTCCCTTGACCTACGACCTCAGATTAAACCCTAGAGGTGGGTCTACTCCCCACGTTGGACCAATGGCACAAAGAGCCCCCCAAGAAACAGGACAGGGACCAGGTACTGTCATCTCTCACACCTCCAGTCCCTCCATCCTGTCTAAAACGAGAACACCCTGTTTTGGGATGGGGAGTTGGGTTGTTTTCAGGGGTGCACGACACAGGAAGAGGGGTTGGTAGACAGGAAATCACCATGTTTGTTTTGGGAATATGGTTTAAAGGTGTTTAAAAAGAAGCGGTGTCATTGAAAATGAGTTCTTAGGAGCCTTTTCTCCTTTTCTTGCCCTCTCTTATCGTCTCTCCTAAATAAGCTTCTTTACACGAGCATAGGTTACTGGAGCAGGTACAGTGGGGAGAACACTCAAGCTATTTTAGTCTAACAATACTAATCATTTCTCTGGTTTGTGTGTCAAGGGGGCAATTGGTAGTAGAGGCTTGTTGAGTGCTGGGAGGTCTTAAGAATAGGGTTGAAGGTTTGAGCGAGGTGGATAGGGGACGTGCCTTGCCTGACGACTTCAACTGCCCTGTATAGATGCACAATAGTGATGTGAGGTTGAGGAAGAGGAGCAAAGGTCAGACCAGCCCTGGTTTCTGGATCTCATTAGACCACAGTTGGACCGCAGGCATTCAGAACCACACACAGTTCTCGTCGGGTCCACTTTGTACTGAGGACCAAGCCCTCCACCCCAGTTGGTCAACAAGCTCACAGGTCGTCCCTACAGGGGCTAGTCCACTGCCAGGCCTAACCTAACCTCTGTGACTGGCTGGCCCTGACTAACACTATAAGGATTGATACTCTGACTCATACTGGAAGCTTAAACACATGCAGCAGTCTTTACAGTGTTCTCTTTGTGTGGGTGTTCTGTAAAGTGGGTGACAGTAAGAAACTTTTGACCCACTCCCTCATACCACCCAGACTGACCAGAATCATCTGCCATTTCAAACTACTTGAATGTTAATCAACACAAGGAATAACACATGAAAGACTGGGTCTCACATCAGATGGCAACCTTGTGTGAATATTCTGAGAGAAAAAATGGTAAGAGAATGCATAAAAAGTTTACAAACTTAACAAGACAATTATATGAAATCGTATAAATGTCTTCATAAGATGTAACGTTGCATTTTTCTGCCCAGTCATGGGAGTGTAAACTGTATGTTTTGGGGGGATTGGAGGGTGAACCTCTGAACCCCAATGTTTCCCCTTTGACACACAGTATGTGATTCTTTCTGCAGACCTGCTCTGACCTCCAGTTGCATCTCTTCTTTCTCTGCCTCAGAATCCAAGCAAGTGTTACAGATGAGACAATCCTCTGTCCGGTGTTCACTTTGGGAATAGATGGGATTCTCTTGAGTGTACGTGTGTGAAATGCTACACGAGAAGGAGATCCTGTGTTGTCTCTCCCCATACTTTATGCAGTATGTTTTTTTTAAAGAAAACAAGTTGACTGCATTTGATAATTTTTTTAATGTTTTATTCTGACTTTTTTGATGCCTTTCTGTCTACTTTCGACTCCCTTTATTTAGCTGTTTTTCCTGTTATTTTCTGATTGTCATTTTGAAACTGTGAGAACTCAATGTTCATCATCTCCTTGTCTACCTGTTTACATTGTCTTGTGTAACCATAGAGACAACCTTACCTACTGACCTTTCCCCACGAACATGATATGAGCACGAAGAGCCTTCCCAGCACATGTAAGCATCACTGCAGCCATTCAGTCAAATATCCACAGGTCACACTAATGCTAGAAATAACAATTGGGTTCATAACATGCTTACTGTTCCTTAAGAGAGTGCACAACAACATTTTTAAGTTGCTCATAATTCACCATGCAGGAGTTTTTAGAAACATTCTATTCTTATTTATAATTAAATTGACTTTAAAATGACAATACATTTACCATAAATTTCTATTGGGCACAAAATAATCTGAAACACAACCAAATCAAACAGCAAACGCATTTGTAGTCACATTCTTGACGTAATCATTGCGTGCTATGAATATGGGACCAAATACTGAACTTTTTACTATTTTAATACACCTAATTGCATTTGTCCCAATACTTTTGGTCCCCTAAAATGGGGAGACTGTGCCAAAACAACAAATTTGTCACTGTCCCAGTACTTGGAGCTCCCTGTGTAATTAATATATATATATATTTTTTTTTTGTTTTGTTTTTATTGATCCATGGGGGCCGCCAGTTGCCCATCCCTGACCAACCTGTGCATGTTTCTACTCTGGGTCTGTGTGTGCTTCTAACCAGAGACATTTGGTTCTTTCACATGGGTCTGTTCTCATCTTGCCCTTGAATGTATGAATTGTGTGTTCGAGAGCGTGTTTCCGTTCCATGTGATTCTTGTCGTGCAGGTGTGTGTGTGTGTCAGAATGCTCTCAGTCCATTAATGACTAAATGGTGTGTTCCATTTGTTTCCTCTAATTTGTGTTTTGTATTTGCTCATGAGGTCTTTGACGAGCCTCCTAGATGCGTGGCTGACTTTATGCATTCTTCTCACATCCCTGGTTTGTAAAACAAAAATCTATAAATGGGAAAGGGTGCTCGGGGCATTTTGGCATGTGTGGTTTGATTGTATCCAGAAAATGTCTAACACTTTAATGGCAAGGAAAGAAACAGCTCACTAAACTGTTCATTTCTATAACCAGCAGATGGCAGTATTGACTTCAGGTGCCTGCAGCAAACTCTACCAAGTCGCTTATAACAAACACACCCAAGTTAACATTTGTATTAGTCGTATGTACGGGATACATGGTATACACCATCCAACTAAATGCTTACGTGCAGGTTCCTTCTCTACAATGCAAACATAAAGTAAATGGCTCAGAATACATTTTTTAGCATCAGTATAATACAGGAAGGCAATTTATAGTCCGATATGTGTTTTGGAGGGCAGGTGTTTAAATAGTGCAGTATTTAGCGATCATAAGTGTGAGTCAGTGCAGGTGGTCAGTCCAGGTGAAGTGGTGCTAAAAGAATGACTGGCATGGGTCTAGATGGAGGATGTTGACGTCAGCCAGACAACTGAACAGAAAAACAACCCTCCCACACATGACATGTCCTTTCAGAGGAATTACCTTCACACAATACCCTCTACCACATGGTGGATGTGAAACGGTAGTGAGGTGCTCTTGTCAAATTTTCTCTCTTTCAATAAAGTACTTTCTTTCCATTCTTCATACAGTTGTCATTGATGTTGCAGCTACAATGTACTGTAATGTTGTTGAAAAGGGCACTGGTCCTTCCCTCAGTCCATACCCACATAGTACTTCAGTAAGCCAGTAGACTTTACTTTGTGTGATTTTTCTTTTCCCCCTGAGTTGACAATAGCCCCCAGGTCCATTCACAGGCCAGTGTGTCTTATGTGACCACAGCTCTGGGAAGACGAGATGCCATCCAGCCATGTGCTGCTAACCTTTATTTGGATGCCTCTACTAGTGTTAGTGGTTCTGCCAGTTGTATTCCATGCCTGCACTGACCACATTCACAGCCCCCTTCACTAGCTGCAATGGCTATTTAAAATGTTGTGAGTAAAGGGCTATTTTCTGTATAACTGTCAGTGGAGGCTGGCATCAAACACATGGAAACCATGTGTTTGATACTTATTCCAGTCATTACCATGAGCCAGTCCTCCCAAATTAAGGTGCCACCAACCTCCTGTGGTGTGTCCCGTCTACGGGGAGTCTACCTGTTGTTTAAAGATCATTAAAATAGGCCAGAGAAAAGTTTAGTTTTGAGAAGTCAAGCACTCATTCATTTGATCTGCATTGGAGAGGAGCCAAACGAAGACTGGAGACAGAACCTTTACACCACGCTCTGCAGAAGAAAAGAACTCTGAACGAGTATACATTTCTATCTTCCCTCCATGCAAGACAACCGCTACAGTTCTCCCCCCACCTCCGCCCTACATGTCACTCACTACAGGATGAGAGGGAGGTAAAGGAGGGAGAAGAGTGAGAGGAGGAATGTTGATGGGACATCATGGAGTGTGAATGCAGTAGAATAGACAGGTGAGGAGAGATTACACCTTTCATTATGAAAGTGATGGAAAGACCAGGCATAAGAGGAAAAGGAGAGGAGAGTGCAGACAGTAATAATATGGATGATGGAAAGCTGCTTGGAGAGGGTGAGTAGTGGGGTGAAATAAATGGGTTGAGTAGGGAGAGAGCCAATAGCCACCGTTGTAAGATTATACCAGTCAACTGGATAGATCAGAGCTCAATTGTAGTAGTGCAGCTGCCACAACACACTCAAGAAACGGGGTGTATCAAGGATAAGCCCCTTTTAAACAGGTCAAACAACTTCCCGAGCTTCAGCTTTTATCCTGATATGATCCTACCTTTCCGCGAGAGAGTAAATTCATTACGGAGTCCATTTCCAATACCTGGTCTTAGCCTCACGAATTGTGGTGTCCGTCATCATGCCCCAAAACGCTTTCTCATCCTTTCCATCAAATCCTCGCGTCCCAACCTGCATTTCAGCACGAAAGCCTTCGCCTGAGATCCATGTGGTATAACACCAGGTAACTATGGCCCTGCAAGACCATCCTTACCAAGCCTTCCTAGAGGGAGTAGGATGATTGTAGCCATTTAGGGACATTTTATCTTCCCTACAACCCCACTCACCACTTGCGTTAAATCATCTCATCATGGCCACTTTGCTGTTGCTTGGCGCTCTCTCACTAAAAGAAGTGGGAGAGCACACACTCGTCCTGGTGTGATTTTTCTACAGTATGATCAGAGACAGATTTATGCTGTAAACCATGAAGGGGTTTTTTGAACAGTAAAGCTGCTTTGTCTGAACTGTGATCGCAACAGGCTCTGTTCAGCCTGCCTGCCCCATGGGACATCAAGTTCACAAAACATTACTGAGACTAAATATCAAATACAGGCAGCCAACTACAGCATCAGATTTTAAATCACAGTTAGAGAAATTCAATACTATATTTTTGGTTCAAAGGCTTAGTGTGTGAAGGTGCTGGGCAGCATTGCGACTTCGCTTCATTTGGATGACAGTAGGTCCAATTGGGGAAAAAACACCAGTATGTTGGGTTCAGTTTTTTTTAATCCACATTTAAAAAGATGCTCATTGCAGCACATTCCTCGATCAGTCTCTCTCAGCGAGACTTCCTGTCTCAACCGGGTCACTTCCTGTTCAGCAAGTAGATCTTAATAAAATAGAAAACAAAAACAAATCAGAAATAAACAAAAGCCTCATTCATAAAAAGAGAACTGTTTAAAAGAGGAATATCACCATCGGGATAAGAACAGGAGTGGAACAAAACAAAGCAGCAAATACATTGTTTTAAAACAGTCTCCTGTAACAGAGGTGTCGTGTGCTTTCTCTGCGCAGGCACATAAACAGTAATAGCGGATTGGCCCTCTGATCAACTTCAATCAGCTTTAACACACCCTGACTGACAACATCCCAGGGAATGTCCACAACGGCACCCTATCCCGACAGTGCACTCCTGATCAGGCTGATCAAACGTAGTGCACCATGTAGGGAATAGGGTGCCATTTTGGACACAGACCCAGTCACTCACCCAGACAGAGACCTAATGGAAGCCTGGATCCAATGAAACCCACTGATAAATAAAGAGAGACTGCCAGTTGAGAGGGAGGTGTAGTGCATCAGGGCTGCAGTGTCCCCAAACTCAGAGGGGTCAGAGTGGGTCTGACTGATGCCCCGGGGTGCCTGTTGCGGAGCAATGCCAACACGCACCAATCCACACATGCATAAAACCTCACCACTCACACTGAAAACAGCCCCTCTGAGTATGAGTGAGTGTTTGCATATGCATGCATTCAAGGATGTTTGCCTGCCTATGTGTTTTCCATCTTCTAACTCCCTGTGGCTAGGGGCTGGTGAGTCTCAGTGGAGCCTGCTACAGGGTCTAAATATAAATATCTAGATGTTCTGAGAGCCTTCCAGAGAATCTGTATAGATGTACAGTAACTATGTATGATGTCTATATGCATCATCACCAAACACCCTCTTCCTCCAGGCACATATTCTAGAAGCACTATAGACCCATATACCCAATGAGAAGCCAGCATCATAGCTCAACACTTCTGCTACAGTCCAGTCTCAAGCCCATCCCCCTCCTTTCATTAATCCTCCCTCTGTCCATCATAGCAGTGAGCAAATTTAAAAAAACAAATTAAAAACAGACAAATCCTAAAAAGAAACTCAGAACTCCTTCATAGGCTTCCTCCAGACCATCATCATTATCCTCAGTAGATGTCCAATGGTTCAGGGTTACATGTTTGTGGGTTGACTGTAGTGAAATGTAGCTGCCGTCAAGCAGTCAGTCAATCATTGTCCTGGTGAGTCTGTGAGGTCACTGGTACTGGAGGTAGTTCTTGAGGGTCTCTGGCAGAGGGAGGGTGTCTATCTGGTTGAGTCGGTCCCGCCCCAGAGCCAGCCTGGCCACTCGCCTGCACAGGTCCATCAGGGGGAGGGGCTCCGCTGTGACAGGAGAGAAGAGAGGACATTAAAAAAAACAGGTTAAAAAAAAGGAATGTTTACATACATTTACAGATGTAATAAATGCTATTTCAGAAGGAATGGCAATGAGTGCATATAATATTGGTGTAGACTAAGCAATATGATATCATTCTCAGAAGGGCTTTTAAGTGCATTTGTTTGTGTCAGAGATCTTCCCATACAGAGAAACTTTGATAATGAGAGTGCCCTTCACGGACTTCAGCTTGACCGGTCCACCTGCCGTGACCATCTGTTTGTGCTGGACTTACAGAGCAGACACTCTCCTGAGCACTGTGTGAAGGTGATGCTCAGGAACTCACCACACACAGTCTCCCTCACTAAAGTACACACAATCTGCTGAGTCACTGACCACATGGCTTGGAATAGACAGAGTGGGTGGTGTCAAGGAGGACCCTAGGGAATCCTCTAAATGGACTGGTGCCCTTGTAGCTACGTGACCACTAGACAACACGCAGCAAAATATACACTGCTTCAAAAAAATAAAGGGAACACTTAAACACAATGTAACTCCAAGTCAATCACACTTCTGTGAAATCAAACTGTCCACTTAAGAAGCAACACTGATTGACAATAAATTTCACATGCTGTTGTGCAAATGAAATAGACAAAAGGTGGAAATTATAGGCAATTAGCAAGACACCCCCAATAAAGGAGTGGTTCTGCAGGTGGTGACCACAGACCACTTCTCAGTTCCTATGCTTCCTGGCTGATGTTTTGGTCACTTTTGAATGCTGGCGGTGCTTTCACTCTAGTGGTAGCATGAGACGGAGTCTACAACCCACACAAGTGGCTCAGGTAGTGCAGCTCATCCAGGATGGCACATCAATGCGAGCTGTGGCAAAAAGGTTTGCTGTGTCTGTCAGCGTAGTGTCCAGAGCTTGGAGGCGCTACCAGGAGACAGGCCAGTACATCAGGAGACGTGGAGGAGGCCGTAGGAGGGAACAACCCAGCAGCAGGACCGCTACCTCCGCCTTTGTGCAAGGAGGTGCACTGCCAGCGCCCTGCAAAATGACCTCCAGCAGGCCACAAATGTGCATGTGTCTGCTCAAACAGTCAGAAACAGACTCCATGAGGGTGGTATGAGGGCCCGACGTCCACAGGTGGGGGTTGTGCTTACAGCCCAACACCGTGCAGGACGTTTGGCATTTGCCAGAGAACACCAAGATTGGCAAATTCGCCACTGGCGCCCTGTGCTCTTCACAGATGAAAGCAGGTTCACACGCACATGTGACAGACGTGACAGAGTGTGGAGAACGTTCTGCTGCCTGCAACATCCTCCAGCATGACCGGTTTGGCGGCGGGTCAGTCATGGTGTGGGGTGGCATTTCTTTGGGGGGCCGCACAGCCCTCCATGTGCTCGCCAGAGGTAGCCTGACTGCCATTAGGTACTGAGATGAGATCCTCAGACCCCTTGTGAGACCATATGCTGGTGCGGTTGGCCATGGGTTCTTTCTAATGCAAGACAATGCTAGACCTCATGTGGCTGGAGTGTGTCAGCAGTTCCTGCAAGAGGAAGGCATTGATGCTATGGACTGGCCCGCCCATTCCCCAGACCTGAATCCAATTGAGCACATCTGGGAAAACATGTCTCGCTCCATCCACCAACGCCACGTTGCACCACAGACTGTCCAGGAGTTGGCGGATGCTTTAGTCCAGGTCTGGGAGGAGATCCCTCAGGAGACCATCCGCCACCTCATCAGGAGCATGCCCAGGCGTTGTAGGGAGGTCATACAGGCACGTGGAGGCCACACACACTACTGAGCCTCATTTTGACTTGTTTTAAGGACATTACATCAAAGTTGGATCAGCCTGTAGTGTGGTTTTCCACTTTAATTTTGAGTGTGACTCCAAATCCAGACCTCCATGGGTTGATACATTTGATTTCCATTGATAATTTTTGTGTGATTTTGTAGTCAGCACATTCAACTATGTAAAGAAAAAAGTATTTAATAAGAATGTTTCATTCATTCAGATCTAGGATGTGTTATTTTAGTGTTCCCTTTATTTTTTTGAGCAGTGTATTAGAAACACACTAACATTGGACTCTCCTGTATTATACAGATGTTTCCATAGGAAGGATGTGATACAAAAGCAGGCTTGCTGGCAGGCTGGCTTTTGACATTATCTCACCATATAAAGAATATTCTTAAAACTAACAAAGATCCAAAAGAAACGTGCAAAGTGATGATTGAGTCAACTTCCAAGAAACGACCGTAAAACATAGGCCTTAGACACACGCAGACAAATACACTTCCAGATGTCGACTTACAGGATCCGGCCTGCCTATCTGACTCACTAACGGGCTAAACTGGTCACAGCCTACACCTCACTTGCTGCGCAGACAGAGGGATTGTGGGAGATGGATGGATGTAATCTCCTGTCTGCATGTTTCTTCTGCTTGTCTGACTCCATGGTTATATGGGCGTAAGACAATTGGGCACCACCTGGAGGATGTAAAATCTACAATTCCTGTTAGAGAGCCTGGATATAGTAGGTGGCCTCTGAACTCAGTAGTGAAAGGTAGTTACCACCTGGGCTTACTAAAGCAAGACGGTCATCTCACTGTAGCCGTGTGTCAGGAACTCACAAACAAGGCAAGCCTATTAAAATAGAGAGCCATTGTTGAGTCAATTGAGAGGAATAGTAACATAGCATGTTATTCAGTGGAGCTATGGGAATTGCATAGGAGGGATGATTATAATTATGATGCTGCTTCCTGGAAACTGTCCAATCGCCCAGCTGGTGTGCCCTCTCCCTGCGTTGCCACCAGCGACAAGTGGTCCCATCAAACAGCGGGAATCTGAGCAGGAGCATGCTAATGTCTGCGTCAACAGTCTGGCTGAGCTATCAGACTACACACTGCTCCAGTGAATGTAGGTGTGTGGGTGTGTTTGCAGGTTGAGGACTTGTGTGTGAGCATGGAGAAACCTGTATGGTGCGCATCTCTTGGGTGTTATGCTTAGCTTGAAATAGTCTTCACAAAGAAAGAGACAGAAAAGGGAGAGGTAGGGGAGAATAACAGCTACATGTTGGTCAGTAGTCTATGCAGCAGCATGTCTGCCTTGGCTTGCTGAACTGCATGCCATGTGGGTTCATAAAAACCCAAATTACACTTCAAAACATAGGATGAAAGCAAACAGGACAGGGTGATATTAAGTATTAATGGAAGCAAATTAGCTGGAAGTGGTTCAGTTAAATGGACTAGAAATTAATAGCAAGCGAGCCACTTTCTTCTCTCATCTCTCCATCCCCGTCCTCCTATCCCGTTTATGTCCATCCATCTATCTGTCCCCTGACTCAGTCCCCCTCTCCCCCACTGCTCTGTTAATAATGGTGAGATACAGGCTTGTGTCAGTAAAGCAGATATGATGCTGTCTGGGTATGTCTGATTCAGGCGTAGTCCAGGGCTATCGTTATGCGACAATCAGGAGCATGCTCTAGGCCTGTATGTAGACATGCACTCAGGTGGAAACACAGAGGTCGGGCACTGATGTTGGATGATTAGGCCTGGCTTTCAGTCGGCGTTCCAATTCATAGCAAATGTGTTCGATGGGGTTGAGGTCAGGGCTCTCTGCAGGCCAGTCAAGATCTTCCACACAGATCTCAACAAACCATTTATATATGAACCTCGCTTTGTGCACGGGGGCATTGTCATGCTAAAACAGGAAAGGGCCTTCCCCTAACTGTTGCCAAAGTTGGAAGCACAGAATCATCTAGAATGTCATTGTATGCGGTAGCATTAAGATTTCCCTTCACTGGAACTAAGGGGACTAGCCCGAACCATGAAAAACAGCCCCAGAGGATTATTCCAAACTTTAAAGTTGGCACTACGCATTGGGGTACGTAGCGATCTCCTGGCATTCGCCAAACCCAGATTCGCCCATCAAACTGCCAGACGGTGAAGCATGATTCATCACTCCAGAGAAAGCGTTTCCACTGCTCCAGAGTCCAATGGCGGCAAGCTTTACACCACTCCAGCCGATACTTGGTGATCTTAGGCTTGTATGCAGCTGCTCGGCCATGGAAACCCATTTCCTGAAGCTCCCGACGAACAGTTGTTGCTCAGACATTTCCGCTTCAAAATAACAGCACTTACAGTTGACTGGGGCAGCTCTAACAGGCCAGAAATTTAACGAACTGACTTGTTGGAAAGATGGCATCCTATGACGGTGCCACGTTGAAAGTCACTGAGCTCTTCAGTAAGACCATTCTACTGCCAATGTTAGACCTTGGAGATTGCATGACTGTGTGCTGGATTTTATACACCCGTCAGCAACGGGTTTGGCTGAACTACCCGAATCCACTAATTTGAAGGGGTGTCCACACACACGTATCTTGATCCTGCTGTCCCAATTTCTTCTCGCGCTCTCCCCATCTTTGTTTCGGATCAATCTCTCCCGCCATCTCTCGTTTCCTCTCAGACTCAGTCTTTGCGTGCAACCAGGAGAGATGCCAATTGACCAGCTGTCAGGATATTCAGTGTGGACTTGTTGATTCCAGACTCAGATCTTATCTAATCAATATGGAGAACTGTGCCAGTGGAGATGGATAACATCTCAAACTGTGCACCAGTTCCAATGACCACCTCATGATTGGGAGTGGGAGCGTGTGTGTGTCAGATGTAAAATATATAAAACGACTGACTTATTGTGGCAAGTAGTGTGTGTGTGTGTCACACAAATGTATAAAATGACCATCTTGTGACGTCAATGTATAAAATGAGCAGCTCATCCTGACAAGGAATGTCTGCGTGATTGATTTTTCCAGTAAGTAAGCATGGGAAAGTACGTACAACAGTGACTATGCAGAAGTGGAGCATCTCCGAGTAATTCACTGACCAATCCCCAAGAGCACATCACAGGGAGAGTGAGTGAGAGCACGCATCAGACAGACAGGACATCACAGGGGGAGAGAGAGAGAAAGAGCACATCACAGGGAGAGAGAAAAAGAACATCACAAGGAGAGTGAGAGAAATAACGAATGGAAACAGCAGTGAGGAAGAGAGTGAGAGCAAGAGAAAGGGCAAGCCTCAGCCTCTCTCAAATTGGAAATGTCAGTGTCCAAATTGAATCGCTGACTTCAGCTGAATCCAATTGCTCACTGAACTAACGGACACCAGTTGTCCGTTGGCGCTTTATTACCAGACAGAACCAAATGATCCAGTCCGTTTAGCCACTGATCCCCAGACAGAAGCAAATGATCCAGTCCGTTTAGCCACTGATCCCCAGACAGAAGCAAATGATCCAGTCCATTTAGCCACTGATCCCCAGGCAGAAGCAAATGATCCAGTCCATTTAGCCACTGATCCCCAGGCAGAAGCAAATGATCCAGTCCATTTAGCCACTGATCCCCAGACAGAAGCAAATGATCCAGTCCATTTAGCCACTGACCCCTGCAGTGTTCCTATACACTCGGGTCCTCAGCATAATAAAGCCTGCTATACCTCTGCAAGACATTGAGTACGGTTACATGCACACAACACCATTATTGTGGATAGTCAGATTAATATAATAGTTTAAAATGTTTACATACTTTGCAAGAATAACTATTTCCCTAATAATCCTGTTCATATGGACGCATCTGAAATCAGGCTACGTGATGGGACAGCAGTAAATCACCAATCAAAATAAATGTTCTACCACAGTGACAATGTTATTTTTGCGAAGCCTATTAGATTCAGAGTTCGTACATATAAAGTTTGTATCTGAAAACTATTTCTAAGATGCATGCTTTCAGTTTTTCCAAACTCACTTCACTCATGCATAAGAGGAAGGCTTGCACTACCCAGTGCTGGCACATGTGCAGATCAAATACACCACTGGAACTCTGATTAAGCAGTTTACGTGTCCTAATCATTCTAAAGATCGCAAAAACAAAACAATTGTTTAAAATCACTGTATGCTTACTTCGATTTTGACATTAAATCAATTCAGATAAGCAGAGTAAGGTGTTTGTGACTATTACCATTAGAGGTCGACCGATTAATCGGATGAATTAGGGACGATTTCAAGTTTTCATAACAAATCGTGAATCGGTAATTTTTTACGCTGATTTTTTTTTTTTTTTTTTTTTTTTACACCTTTATTTAACTAGGCAAGTCAGTTAAGAACACATTCTTATTTTCAATGACGGACTAGGAACAGTGGGTTAACTGCCTTGTTCAGGGGCAGAACGACAGAGTTTTACCTTGTCAGCTCAGGGATTCAATCTTGCAACCTTATGGTTAACTAGTCCAACGCTCTAACCACCTGCCTTACGAAGAGCCTGCCTGTTACGCGAATGCAGTAAGAAGCCAAGGTAAGTTGCTAGCTAGCATTAAACCTATCTTATAAAAAACAATCAATCATAATCACTAGTTATAACTACACATGGTTGATGATATTACTAGTTTATCTAGTGTGTCCTGTGTTGCATATAATCAATGCAGTGCGCATTTGCGAAAAAGGACTGTCGTTGCTCCAACGTGTACCTAACCATAAACATCAATGCCTTTCTTAAAATCAATACACAGAAGTATATATTTTTAAACCTGCATATTTAGCTAAAAGAAATCCAGGTTAGCAGGCAATATTAACCAGGTGAAATTGTGTCACTTCTCTTGCGTTCATTGCACGCAGAGTCAAGGTATATGCAACAGTTTGGGACGCCTGGCTCATTGCGAACTAATTTGCCAGAATTTTACATAATTATGACATAACATTGAAGGTTGTGCAATGTAACAGGAATATTTAGACTGATGGATGCCACCCGTTAGATAAAATACGTAACGGTTCCGTATTTCACTGAAAGAATTAATGTTTTGTTTTCGAGATGATAGTTTCCAGATTCGACCATATTAATGACCCAAGGCTCGTATTTCTGTGTGTCATTATGTTATAATTAAGTCTATGATTTGATAGAGCAGTCCGACTGAGCGAAGGTGGGCACCAGCAGGCTCGTAAGCATTCATTCAAACAGACATTTTGCGCGTTTTGCCAACAGCTCCGCTGTTTATGAATTCAAGCCTATCAACTCCCGAGATTAGGCTGGTGTAACCGATGTGAAATAGCTAGCTAGTTAGCGGGGTGCACGCTAATAGCCTTTCAAACGTCACTCGCTCTGAGACTTGGGGTAGTTGTTCCCCTTGCTCTACATGTGTAACGGATGTGAAATGGCTAGCTAGTTAGCGGTGGCGCGCGCTAATAGCCTTTCAATCGGTGACGTCACTTGCTCTGAGACCATGAAGTAGTGGTTCCCCTTGCTCTGCAAGGGCCGCAGCCTTTGTGGTGCGATGGGTAACGATGCTTCGTGGGTGACTGTTGTTGATGTGTGCAGAGGGTCCCTGGTTCGCGCCCGGGTCGGGGCGAGGGAACGGACTAAAGTTAAACTGTAACGCTGCTTCGAGGGTGGCTGTCGTTGATGTGTTCCTGGTTCGAGCCCAGGTAGCGGCGAGGAGAGGGATGGAAGCCATACTGTTACACTGGCAATAATAAAGTGCCTATAAGAACATCCAATAGTCAAAGGTATATGACATACAAATCGTATAGAGAGAAATAGTTCTATAATTCCTATAATAACTACAACCTAAAACTTCTTACCTGGGAATATTGAAGACTCATGTTAGAAGGAACCACCAGCTTTCATATGTTCTGAGCAAGGAATTTAAACGTTAGCTTTCTTACATGGCACATATTGCACTTTTACTTTCTTCTCCAACACTTTGTTTTTGCATTATTTAAACCAAATTGAACATGTTTCATTATTTATTTGAGGCTAAATTGATTTTATTGATGTATTATATTAAGTTAAAATAAGTGTTCATTCAGTATTGTTGTAATTGTTTTGTTGCCAACCTTATTTTGCTAGCTGACAACTTTACGTTTTTTTTTTCTTTTTAATTACCGTTTATATTTTTAGTTTTTCCATCACAACTTTTTTCCCTCATTCAACTTTTTCACTCCGACGCTTTATCTGGACATGGTTCGTCAGCACTTTCAACAGCCGAAGCTAAGTAGTAACATTAACATGATGTCTTCTAATTGCAGTCGCTGTACTCATAATATACAGGAGAACGATCGCCTTATGGCGAGGATAGCTGTGCTGCAAGCCCAGCTTCAGACGCAATCGTTAGGCAAGGGTAATTTCAGTGTAGGAAAGGATGAAACAGCATCTGTGCCACCAGTAAGTACAGATAGTAACGTTAGTATAAATCCCCCCCGCACAGTCCCCGCAGCCGGACAACTTTCTCATGGCTTCTGGAGGGAAATGCTGTAGGAATGCTCAACTGGTGTCGCTCATTCAGCCGACAGAAACTTTCAACCGGTTTTCCCCATTAAGTAGCGAGTCGGAGTCTGAGGCCGAGTCTTCTCTTGTCTCTACTCCTCCCGTTACAGGGTCTGAAACGCCGAAGGCTCCCACCATTAGCTCTGACAAATTGAAAACCCTAGTCATTGGCGACTCCATTACCCACAGTATTAGACTTAAAACGAATCACCCAGCGATCATACACTGTTTACCAGGGGGCAGGGCTACCGACATTAAGGCTAATCTGAAGATGGTGCTGGCTAAAGCTAAAACTGGCGAGTGTAGAGAGTATAGAGATATTGTTATCCACGTCGGCACCAACGATGTTAGGATGAAACAGTCAGAGGTCACCAAGCACAACATAGCTTCAGCGTGTAAATCAGCTAGAAAGATGTGTCGGCATCGAGTAATTGTCTCAGGCCCCCTCCCAGTTATGGGGAGTGACGAGCTCTACAGCAGAGTCTCACAACTCAATCGCTGATTGAAAACTGTTTTCTGCCCCTCCCAAAAGATAGAATTTGTAGATAATTGGCCCTCTTTCTGGGACTCACCCACAAACAGGACCAAGCCTGACCTGCTGAGGAGTGACGGACTCCATCCTAGCTGGAGGGGTGCTCTCATCTTATCTGCCAACATAGACAGGGCTCTAACTCCTC
This sequence comes from Salvelinus fontinalis, assembly GCF_029448725.1. NCBI lineage: Eukaryota > Metazoa > Chordata > Actinopteri > Salmoniformes > Salmonidae > Salvelinus > Salvelinus fontinalis. Next base: position 34,399,454 of record NC_074688.1, read on the forward strand.
TAGCTCCACAATGAAATAGGGTGCAGGCCAGGCAGCAGGCTGTTAGCCAACCTGCCAGCTTAGTGGAGTCTGCCACTAGCATAGTCAGTGTAGTCAGCTCAGCCATCCCCATTGAAACTGTGTCTGTGCCTCGACCTAGGTTGGGCAAAACTAAACATGGCGGTGTTCGCCTTAGCAATCTCATTAGGATAAAGACCTCCTCCATTCCTGCCATTATTGAAAGAGATCGTGATACCTCATATCTCAAAATAGGGTTACTTAATGTTAGATCCCTCACTTCAAAGGCAGTTATATTATAGTCAATGAACTAATCACTGATCATAATCTTGATGTGATTGGCCTGACTGAAACATGGCTTAAGCCTGATGAATTTACTGTGTTAAATGAGGCCTCACCTCCTGGTTACACTAGTGACCATATCCCTCGTGCATCCCGCAAAGGCGGAGGTGTTGCTAACATTTACGATAGCAAATTCCAATTTACAAAAAAAAAAGACGTTTTCGTCTTTTGAGCTTCTAGTCATGAAATCTATGCAGCCTACTCAATCACTTTTTATAGCTACTGTTTACAGGCCTCCTGGGCCATATACAGCGTTCCTCTCTGAGTTCCCTGAATTCCTATCGGACCTTGTAGTCATAGCAGGTCATATTCTAATATTCATATGGAGAAGTCCACAGACCCACTCCAAAAGGCTTTCGGAGCCATCATCGACTCAGTGGGTTTTGTCCAACATGTTTCCGGACCTACTCACTGCCAGTCATACTCTGGACCTAGTTTTGTCCCATGGAATAAATGTTGTAGATCTTAATGTTTTTCCTCATAATCCTGGACTATCGGACCAACATTTTATTACGTTTGCAATCGCAACAAATAATCTGCTCAGACCCCAACCAAGGAGCATCAAAAGTCGTGCTATAAATTCTCAGACAACACAAAAATTCCTTGATTCCCTTCCAGACTCCTTCTGCCTACCCAAGGACGTCAGAGGACAAAAATCAGTTAACCACCTAACTGAGGAACTCAATTTAACCTTGCGCAATACCCTAGATGCAGTTGCACCCCTAAAAACGAAAAACATTTGTCATAAGAAACTAGCTCCCTGGTATACAGAAAATACCCGAGCTCTGAAGCAAGCTTCCAGAAAATTGGCACGGAAATGGTGCCACACCAAACTGGAAGTCTTCCGACTAGCTTGGAAAGACAGTACCGTGCAGTATCAAAGAGCCCTCACCGCTGCGCGATCATCCTGCTTTTCCAACTAAATTGAGGAAAATAAGAACAATCCAAAACATTTTTTTGATACTGTTGCAAAGCTAACTAAAAAGCAGCATTCCCCAAGAGAGGATGGCTTTCACTTCAGCAGTAATAAATTCATGAACTTCTTTGAGGAAAAGATCATGATCATTAGAAAGCAAATTACAGACTCCTCTTTAAATCTGCGTATTCCTCCAGGGCTTAGCTGTCCTGGATCTGCACAGCTCTGCCAGGGCCTGGGATCGGGAGAGACACTTAAGTGTTTTAGTACTATATCTCTTGACACAATGATGAAAATAATCATGGCCTCTAAACCTTCAAGCTGCATACTGGATCCTATTCCAACTACTGAAAGAGCTGCTTCATGTGCTTGGCCCTCCTATGTTGAACATAATAAACGGCTCTCTATCCACCGGATGTGTACCAAACTCACTAAAAGTGGCAGTAATAAAGCCTCTCTTGAAAAAGCCAAACCTTGACCCGGAAAATATAAAAAACTATCGGCCTATATCGAATCTTCCATTCCTCTCAAATTTTAGAAAAAGCTGTTGCGCAGCAACTCGCTGCCTTCCTGAAGACAAACAATGTATACGAAATGCTTCAGTCTGGTTTTAGACCCCATCATAGCACTGAGACTGCACTTGTGAAGGTGGTAAATGACCTTTTAATGGCGTCAGACCGAGGCTCTGTATCAGTCCTCGTGCTACTAGACCTTAGTGCTGCCTTTGACACCATCGATCACCACATTCTTTTGGAGAGACTGGAAACCCAAATTGGTCTACACGGACAAGTTCTGGCCTGGTTTAGATCTTACCTGTCGGAAAGATATCAGTTTGTCTCTGTGAATGGTCTGTCCTCTGACAAATCAACTGTACATTTCGGTGTTCCTCAAGGTTCCGTTTTAGGACCACTATTGTTTTCACTATATATTTTACCTCTTGGGGATGTTATTCGAAAACATAATGTTAACTTTCACTGCTATGCGGATGACACACAGCTGTACATTTCAATGAAACATGGTGAAGCCCCAAAATTGCCCTCGCTAGAAGCCTGTGTTTCAGACATAAGGAAGTGGATGGCTGAAAACTTTCTACTTTTAAACTCGGACAAAAAACAGAAATGCTTGTTCTAGGTCCCAAGAAACAAAGAGATCTTCTGTTAAATCTGACAATTAATCTTGATGGTTGTAAAGTCGTCTCAAATAAAACTGTGAAGGACCTCGGCGTTACTCTTGACCCTGATCTCTCTTTTGACGAACAAATCAAGACTGTTTCAAGGACAGCTTTTTTCCATCTACGTAACATTGCAAAAATCTGAAATTTTCTGTCCAAAAATGATGCAGAAAAATTAATCCATGCATTTGTTACTTTAGGTTAGACTACTGCAATGCTCTACTTTCCGGCTACCCGGATAAAGCACTAAATAAACTTCAGTTAGTGCTAAATACGGCTGCTAGAATCCTGACTAGAACCAAGAAATTTGATCATATTACTCCAGTGCTAGCTTCCCTACACTGGCTTCCTGTTAAGGCAAGGGCTGATTTCAAGGTTTTACTGTTAACCTATAAAGCGTTACATGGGCTTGCTCCTACCTATCTTTCCGAGTTGGTCCTGCCGTACATACCTACACGTACGCTACGGTCACAAGACGCAGGCCTCCTAATTGTCCCTAGAATTTCTAAGCAAACAGCTGGAGGCAGGGCTTTCTCCTATAGATCTCCATTTTTATGGAACGGTCTGCCTACCAATGTGAGAGACGCAGACTCGGTCTCAACCTTTAAGTCTTTACTGAAGACTTATCTCTTCAGTAGGTCATATGATTGAGTGTAGTCTGGCCCAGGAGTGTGATTGAGTGTAGTCTGGCCCAGGAGTGTGAAGGTGAACGGAAAGGCTCTGGAGCAACGAACCGCCCTTGCTGTCTCTGCCTGGCCGGCTCCCCTCTCTCCACTGGGCCTCTAACCCTATTACAGGGGCTGAGTCACTGGCTTACTGGTGCTCTTTCATGCCGTCCCTAGGAGGGGTGCGTCACTTGAGTGGGTTGAGTTACTGACTTGATCTTCCTGTCTGGGTTGGCGCCCCCCCTTGGTTTGTGCTGTGGTGGAGATCTTTCTGGGCTATACTCGGCCTTGTCTCAGGATTGTAAGTTGGTGGTTGAAGATATCCCTCTAGTGGTGCGGGGGCTGTGCTTTGGCAAAGTGGGTGGGGTTATATCCTTCCTGTTTGGCCCTGTCCGGGGGTATCATCCGATGGGGCCACAGTGTCTCCTGACCCCTCCTGTCTCAGCCTCCAGTATTTATGCTGCAGTAGTTTATGTGTCGGGGGGCTAGGGTCAGTTGGTTATATTTGGAGTACTACTCCTGTCTTATCCAGTGTCCTGTGTGAATTTAAGTATGCTCTCTCTAATTCTCTCCTTCGCTCTTTCTTTCTCTCTCGGAGAACCTGAGCCCTAGGACCATACGTCAGGACTACTGGGCATGATGACTCCTTGCTGTCCCCAGTCCACCTGGCCTTGCTGCTATTCCAGTTTCAACTGTTCTGCCTGCGGTTATGGAACCCCTACCTGTACCAGACCTGCTGTTTTCAACTCTTAATGATCGGCTATGAAAAGCCAACTGACATTTATTCCTGATTATTATTTGACCATGCTTGTCACTTATGAACATTTTGAACATCTTGGCCATGTTCTGTTATAATCTCCACCCGGCACAGCCAGAAGAGGACTGGCCAACCCTCATAGCCTGGTTCCTCGCTAGGTTTCTTCCTAGGTTTTGGCCTTTCTAGGGAGTTTTTCCTAGCCACCGTGCTTCTACACCTGCATTGCTTGCTGTTTGGGGTTTTAGGCTGGGTTTCTGTACAGCACTTCAAGATATTAGCTGATGTACGAAGGGCTATATAAAATAAACTTGATTTGATTGTCATTATTACAAATAAATAAATAGGCCAATTAAATCGGTATCTGTAGCTTTTTTGGGTCCTCCATTAATCGGTACCGGCGTTGAAAAATCATAATCGGTCTACCTCTAATTACCATACTCGGCCTGCTGACATAATCAGTTTAATATCGAATTATTAGTGTTCATGTAAACGTACTCACTGTCTGTGAATCTATTCTCCACACTATCAGGAGACTTACAGCAGAGTTTCATGGTTTAAAAACAAGAGGAGCCTCCATTCACAGCCAAGATGATCCAGTCCCAGCCAACACACCATCCCCAGCCTAAATCTCCCTCCCCAAGCCAGCACTTGCTGTACCTTCTCTCCCCATTCAGCTAAACGGTTTCTACGGCAACTCCCTTCCGTGATCAGAAGTGTAAATATTGAAGCAGGGATTTGAAGGTAAACGAAAGAGTGGGAGTGAGTGAGAAAGAGATATCGGGGGAGAGAGCGAGTAAAAGAGCCAGCATGAAATGGTGTGCATTTGTAACAGAGAAGAGCAGTGCTATTATAAAAAAAGCTAGCAGGACAGCCTGATCTCCACTCTCCTATTGTTTTCTATTTACAGGCTTTAGGGAGCAACAGAAACACTAAAGAAATCGATAAAGCTTCTATCAGTGTGAAAGTCGTGTGGAGAAGAAACTATGTGCTCGCTGAGAAAGACAGGATCAGAGAATTGCATTAACTGTGTTAAGGGACAATTTGAGAAAGTGATGGAAAAGTGGAGGAACAGCTCTCTCTTCATGCGGTTTTATTGCAAGAGAAAGAGAAGACTCCTTTACCACAGTGCGTCTAAAACAGAAACATGGAGAAGCTACCTTGGGGAATACGAGCCAATGCCTGGCATCTCAGAGTATGCATACTCATTTACTGTCTGCATCTTCCTGTGCGTGTGCCCCATTTCCAAAGCATAATTAAGCAATACGGCCAGAGGGGGTGTGGTAAGGCCTGTTCTCAGACACAAACCCCTGAGGTGCCTTATTACTATTAGAAACTGATTACTAAGATAAATAGAATTCATGCATCAGACCAGTGGTTTATTGTCTGATATACCTCCGGCTGAAGTGCTGTTTCAGCCATAACAGCATCCAGTACCCAAACTACCCAATTTATAATATACCATGCTTTCCTCTGGAGCATTCCTACAGAACAAATACATACTATTAACATCAGTGCAGAGAGCAGATGACACACACAGGATCCCTACATAATGAGGCTACAGAGTTGTGACAGAGCAGGGACATGGGGTGGACAGAGTTATTTTTCAGAAGCTGCTTCCATTAGCTTCTCTTCCATTATAAAACTACATTCCCTTAACTTTCCTCCATCTTCATTTAGCTTGGGAAAACACAGCAGAGGGGAGAGAGAGAGAAGGAGAAAGAGGGATATTGTGAGGGAAATTGAGAAAAAGGGTAGAGAGAAATAGAAGTGGGGAGAGTGAGACAACCCCATGCCCTATAATAAACCAACACTAAAACCCCCTCCTTTGTCCTCTTGAAAGTAAACAAGTTGATGAAGAATAGGGCTTGTGTTCCAATGGGCTATAGAATAATGCATTAATGTCACATGTTCCACACAAACAGCCCAGTGTGTTGGTCTTTGAGATAGAGACAAGAAAACCATGCAACAGAGGGTGACTGTATGGGGCACAACACACACCTTCCTTCGCAAGGCGAGACATTGAGCTCCGCGAAACACTGGGACTGCCTCTAGAATTACTCCACTCCTGGCTCCCTTCCGTGAACTCACACACAAACATCTGGCTTGCAGCCATGAAAATGTAGTTAATGTCTGACCGTCTAAGGGGGGGGGGGGGGGGGGGGGGTTGACAGAGAGCTTATGGGTAAGCTTACTATGGGTAAAGACATATTTTTATAGATCAGAGCCGAGAAACACACCAGCAGGCCCTCCCCCACTTTCTCTCCACAGTAGCAGAGGCAGTCACTCCACACAGAGCTGTATACAGTCAACCCAGGCAGTCTGAAGTATAAAACACTATCAGCTAGTCTCGCTGTATTGACATGCCACTGATTAGTGTACTGGAGGCTATAGATTGACAGAGACCAGTGGCCAACACTAGCGCCTGCTCCAACACAGCTGATGCTCCGCCTGCTCCAACACAGCTATTCTGAACTGATGTGCAGTGTGCTTCTCTGACACCTTCCTGGGTGTCGTAGTTTCACCCAGGTGGGTGCTACACATCGGTAGTGGAGTTGTTCTACCCATGGAGTCTGACTTCAGAGAGTACTACTGAGAAGCGCTGCATCAGCGACAGCAAGGGCTCCCTGATGAACGGTTCTGGACCAATCTGAAACCCCCTGGATGTGACACCCCTCCATTTCATCTCTGAACTGCCTCTACTCTAGCCATTAACTAACTACCCTGCCTGCCATGACAATCCATCTACTGTTTTACAAAATTGCATTTTTTTGTTTTGTTGTTGCTTAAAGTGCTTTGAAATTGTAATGAAAAGCGCTATAAGTTTAATTTATTATTATTAACCTTCATCACTTCATCTCACTCCCTCCCTCCCTTTCCCCCGTTCTCTTTTCTTCCTCCAGCTCTGTCCCTCCATCTTTACATCCCTCCCACTGGTCATATTCATGTGCTCGGCGCATGTCGATTCATCAGAGATCTCCCCTGGGCGAGAGGCTGCCTCAGCACTTCTAAAATAAGCCCCAGCTCCAAACACAATATAATTGTGCTGTTCAACATTTCCTACAGACGCCTCCCTCCCCTCATCTACACAGTAAACAATGAAAAGCGAGCGCTCCAACTTGGTTTTATATTCAGAGAGATGGGGAGAGTATGGGTGTATGAGTCACTGGGTTTTGACATTGCGCTTTATTGTTTTCTAAACAAGAGCCAGAGAGAAAGGAAAGTGAGCGCCATCAAGGCATAATGCAGCATTGACTTGTTGATATTATAGTTGCTTTGAGCTACAGTATTAGAGAATACATAGCCTTGTCGGAGTATGCTATGCTGACTGAGGTATGCAAAACCACAGCACAGACTACAGCAAACCCCACAATATAATGTAGACAGAACAAACAGAAGGCAAAACAGCCAGAGAGAGAGAGAGGGGGGATTCCCACTGTCAAGGCATAAGGACATTGACTTACGATCCAGTCCATTAACGTAGCGGATGGAGACCTCACAGTGTCCCCACACGGCGCTGACGATGGGGTACAGCCTCTTGCCCTTTAACCCTCTGAAGGCCACGCCCAGGTACTGGCCGTCCACCATGAAGCTGAGCGTGCCCTCGTCTATGTCCAGCACCACCAGCAGGGCATCCGGCAGAACAAACGACTCGTCTGCCTCCAGGAAACACGGGTATGTTGGTGCCGAGGTGGAGGCCGGCCGGTTCTTACTGTCGTGGTAGAGTCTGTTCCGGCCCAAGTCCCAACCCCACGACTCACAGTCAGAACCCACCAAGGCCGTGTAACCCACAGAGTGTAGAAGAGCGTCAGCCGTGCCCACCCCTACAACAGCGTGTGTTCCTCGTTGTCTCGCCGGCCAGTGGATCCGCCAGACATGGAGCCCCCGTGTGTAGCCCACCTGACCGCGGATGCAGTCGGTGCTCTGGGCCACCGGGTGGCGGTGGAAGGTCAGCTTGTCGTCCTCCTTGACAAAGACGTTGAGCGAGCGGTCTTCGGGGTTCCAGGCGTGGTGGAGCTGCAGGTCAGAGGTCGCAGGGGGCATGTCCAGAAGCAGGTCCAGACGAGGAGGCCGGCAGAAGTCTGGACCCCGCAGCTCACGGCGGACCGGCCGGTATGAAGGCTCACCCCGTGCGTCCACTGACTTGATGCTGCCTGAGATCTTCTGACCCATCGCTGCAGAGAGGGATGAGGGAGAGGGGGATGGAGGGCGGAGCGAGGGTGGTATGGGGCTTCCCGCCGTTACCTCATGGACGCTGTGGCCAGAAGAGCAGTCGTCCCAGGTTGAGAGACGCTCACAGAGACACTCAGTCCACTGTCAGAGGAAACTCGCAACTAGAGGAGAGACAAAGAGGAAAACATTACTTGACTGCATCATGACATATTCTCACTTTCCCAAACTCATGTTACACACAGAAGCTGTGCGAAGACAACAACAACAAATTGAAAGGCCCCTTTCCTCACCTACCGAAATGTAATTCTCAAACAGACAGGCTAATGCAGCTGCAAAAGGCTTTATTCACCCAAAATAAAAACACAGCGTGTCAAAAGAGTAGAGGGGGAGGGGAGGAAGACGCGAAAGAAAGATGTACCAGTCTGAAACAGCCTCCGGTTGCCCTGTGGTTCCTACCAGCCCTCTGGAAGAAGAGGGGGAACATCTGAGCAACAAAAAGGGAGGATGAACTCTTCTCCTCCACTAACATTACTCTTCTACCTCCTCAGTTAGCAGCCTCACACTCCAAGGGCACCACTGCTATAGATTGTGTCTATGTGTCAGTCAGTGTCAAACCAGACATGAACTTTCACAAACTACACACCAAACAAGAGGAGACTGCCCAACCACACCATAAACGTAGTCACTCAATCACACACTTACCAGATACTGAACAGAGAAGACAAAACATTGTATATCGAAACACACCATGACAAACGTGGGGTCACTCACATGCACACAATGAAAAGGCCTTTGTGTGTTCTTAAAAAGGAAGGATATTCTAGACTGAACACTAACATTCCTCTGGGTGGAGACTAAACAAGACCAAAATGATTTAAGAAATCATTCCACAAAGATGTCAAAACAGTCAGTTACCGTGCCACAGATGTTACATGACTATCTCTGGCACAGTCACCCTGCCACTACATTTCCCATAAACCCACTGACTTTCACCCGTTTCCCAGCTGTTCCAAAATGTCCTGTTTCAAATACTCCCTCCCTGTTTGAGGAAAGAGACCTACTCCACTTATAGAGAACAGAGAGAGAGAACACTTAACTGGCAACCTGCACCTCCCTGAGAGAGCTGAGCTGCTGCTGGGGCACAATGGAGGGAAGCGGTCACACTCAACCCAAACACCAGGGGGAGACAGAGGTGGTAAGGCAGAGGAGGCAAGCCAGGTCCAGATTTAATAACCACATAACACAAACAAACTACTGTCTGTGCGAAGCAATACACACGTGCCAGTGTGTTTCAAACCTCATTTGCATTGCACTGTCTCTATACAAATAAAAATGATGTCTTCTATTTACATTATATTTGTATTTATTGTGAAATTGTTAGACAATACTTGTTAGATATTACTGCACTGTTGGCACCAGAAACACAAGCATTTCGCCACATCCGCAATAACATCTGCTAAACACGTGTATGTGACCAATAAAATGTGATTTGATTTTGATTACATATTCATTCATTTATAAGTCCATAAATGACTCATGGTGCCATTTGTGCTGGAATCAAGTGTCCTATTTACCACAACGCATAACGCAATGAGGTCCACAGACTCACTGATCACACTGTCTGTGTTGTATGACAAGCAGACACTTGCTGACGGAGATAGTGCTAAAGACGGGTTAAGTGGTTTGTCTCGTCTGAGGGAAGCTACTCGTCATCTTATGACCCCTGGGGGGAGAAACATCAAGGCAGACAATTAGATGACAAACATTGAATGGAAAGGGAGTGACATTCTCTCCTGCTGATCTCAACTTCATTACCAAGATGTCTGCAGTCACATGTCAATAGCATTAGCAACGCGCGTGCACACACTTCTGAGCCTATGTGCTGTTGGTGTGTGTCGGTCTCTCCATCCAGTGAGTGAAGTAATGTCTCTCTGTATGTGTGTTGTGAGTGTTCTCTTGACCCCTGTGGCCAGTGTGTTAAGGCACACACACCAAACCATCTGGTGTTTATACTAATCTGGGCCTCTGTCCTCTTCAATATAGTTTGAGCTGTGGAGGATATGAGATGGGTGCAAGGCAGATGGGTGTAACCCACTGCAACAAAATGTCAATCTGCCGCTCATTTGCCGTTCGTTCAACATTAGTTCTAGGGACCACCCACCGGTGGGCGTCTGACTGCCAGCATTTTCGTGCGATTCTACATGTAGAAATCGGTTTATAAATTACAGCTGGCACTCTGAACAGAGGTGCTAAGTCTGCAAGACGGCGCCGCAGAACAAGGCTGACGTTTTACGTATTCCTAATCAATTGTGTTTTTTGCGTTGTTTGTAACTTATTGTTTTACTTATTTTGTACATAATGTTGCTGCTACCGTCTCTTATGACCGAAAATAACTTCTGGACATCCAAACTGCGATTATTCACCAAGGACTGGCATAGTCCGACGAGCACCACGACGTCAATGATATACAGCTTTCCTGGGAACAGGCACAGATCCCGTCATTTGCGTGAAGAGGCGGAGAAAAAGGGGCCAGAGGTCGGGCTGCCTTCTGAGAATTTGTAGGCGATCGAATAAACCCCCACTTTCTTCCATTCTGCTAGCAAACGTGATATCTTTGGAAAATAAAATCGATGACCTACACGGAAGATTATCCTACCAACGGGACATTCGAAACTAATAACTTATGCTTCACGAAGTCCTGGCTGAACGACGACAATATCAACATACAGCTGGCTGGTTATACGCTGTATCGGCAGGACAGAACAGAAGTGTCTGGTAAGACAAGGGGCAGCAGACTATGTATTTTTGAAAATAACAGCTGGTGCACGATATCTAAGAAAGTCTCAAGGTTTTGCTCGCCTGAGGTAGAGTATCACATGATAAGCTGTAGACCACACTATCTACATAGAGAGTTTATCCGCATTTTTCGTAGCTGTCTACATACCACTACAGAATGATGCTGACCGCACTGAATGAGCTGTATTCCACTATAAGCCAACAAGAAAACGCTCACCCAGAGGCGGCGCTCTTAGTAGCCGAGGACTTTAATACAGGGAAACATAAATCTATCTTACCAAATTTTAGCATGTTAACTTCTCTAGGATAGGGGGCAGCATTTAGTGTCCTGTTAGATAGAAGCGCGTGATCAGAAAGCTGGCTATAGTTGGTTTTAATCCTGTATTTTACACAGATCATCCCGTCTTCAATTTGATCGATTATTAACGTTAAAAAATACCTAAAGTTGTATTACAAAAGTAGTTTGACATTATTTGGCAAAGTTTACAGGTAACCTTTGATATATTTTGTAGTCACGTTTGAGCAATTTGGAAGCAGTGTTTTTCTGGATCAAACGCGCCAAATAAATTGACATTTTGGATATATATCGACGGAATTAATCGAACAAAAAGGACCATTTGTGATGTTTATGGGACATATTGGAGTGCCAACAACAGAAGCTCGTCAAAGGTAAGGCATGAATTATATTTTCCATTTCTGCGTTGTGTCACGCCTGCAGGGTTGAAATATGCTTATCTGTCTTTGTTTACTATTGTGCTATCCTCAGATAATAGCATTGTTTGCTTTCGCCGAAAAGCCTATTTGAATTCTGACATGTTGGCTGGATTTGCAACCAGTGTAGCTTTAATTTGTTAACTTTCATGCGTGATTTAATGAAAGTTAGATTTTTATAGTAATATATTTGAATTTGGCGCTCTGCATTTTCTCTGGCTTTTTGCCAAGTGAGACAGTAGCGTCCCGCCTAAACTCTGATTTTTGGATATAAATATGAACTTTACCGAACAAAACATACATGTATTGTGTAACATGACGTCCTATGTGTGTCATCCGATGAAGATCCAAGGTTAGTGATTCATTTTATCTCTATTTCTGCTTTTTGTTACCCCTCTCTTTGGCTGGGAAAATGCCTGTGTTTTTCTGTGGCTATGTACTGACCTAACAATTGTTTGGTGTGCTTTCGCCATAGATCCTTTTTGAAATCAGACATGTTGGCTGGATTCACAACAAGTGTAGCTTTAATTTGGTGTCTTTCATGTGTGATTTCATGAAATTTTGATTTTTATAGTAATATATTTTAATTTGGCGCTCTGCATTTTTACTGGCTTTTGGCCAAGTGGGACGTTAGTGTCCAAGAAAAGTTAAGATGTGCAACTAAAGATTATTTTTTTATTTCCCCACTGGACCACCTTTACTCCACACACAGAGACGCATTCAGCTCCCTCATCCCCCATTTGGCAAATCTGACCATAAATTTATCCTGATTCTGACATACAAGCAAAACAATTAAAAGCAGGAAGCACCAGTGACTCGATCAATAAAAAAAGTGATCAGATGAAAAGCTACAGGTCTGTTTTGCTAGCACAGACTGGAATATGTCCCAGGATTCCTTTGATGGCATTGAAGAGTACACCACATCAGTCATTTGCTTCATTAATAAGTGCATCGATGATGTCGTTCCCACAGAGACCGTGCGTACATACTAGAGGTCGACCGATTAATCGGAATGGCAGATTAATTAGGGCCGATTTCAAGTTTTCATAATCGGAAATCGGTATTTTTGATCGCAGATTTTCCGATTATTATTATTAATTTTTTGTACCTTTATTTAACTAGGCAAGTCAGTTAAGAACACATTCTTATTTTCAATGACGGCCTAGGAACGGTTGGTTAACTGCCTTGCCCAGTGACACAAGACTATCAGACGAGCTGAACTACTTCTATGCTCGCTTCGAGGCAAATAACACTGAAAGTGCATGAGAGCACCAGCTGTTCCAGAAGACTATGTGATCACACTCTCTGCAGCCGATGTGAGTAAGACCTGTAAACAGGTCAACATTCACAAGGCCGCAGGGCCAGACGGATTACCAGGATGTGTACTGCGAGCATGCGCTGACCAACTGGCAAGCATCTTCACTGACATTTTCAACCTCTCCCTGTCCAAGTCTATAATACCAACATGTTTTAAGGATACCACCATGCCCAAGAACACTAATGTAACTTGCCTAAATGACTACCGACCCGTAGCACTCACGTCTGTAGCCATGAAGTGCTTTAAAAGGCTGGTCATGGCTCACATCACCATTATCCCAGAAACCCTAGACCCACTCCAATTTACATACCGCCCTAACAGATCATGCAATCTCTATTGCACTCCACACTGCCCTTTCCCACCTAGACAAATGGAACCCCTATATGAGAATGCTATTAATTGACTACTGCTCAGCAGTCAACACCATAGTGCCGTCAAAGCTCATCACTAAGCTAAGGACTCTGGGACTAAACGCCTCCCTCTGCAACTGGATCCTGGCCACCCCCAGGTGATAAGGGTAGGTAACAACACATCCACCACGCTGATCCTCCCAGGGATCCTCACAGGAGCGTGCTCAGTCCCCTCCTGTACTCCCTGTTCACTCACCGACAACGATGAGACTGACCTCCTCCCTATAGGTTGAGACCTGGCTGCGTGGTGCGAGGACAACAACCTCTCCATCAACATGATCAAGACAAAGGAGATGATTGTGGACTACAGGAAAAAGAGGACCGAGCACGCCACCATTCTCATCGACGTGGCTGTAGTGGAGCTGGTTGAGAGCTTCAAGTTCCTTGGTGTCCACATCACCAACTAACTAACTAACTAACATGGTCCAAGCACACCAAAACAGTTGTGAAGCAGGCACAACAAAACCGATTCTCCCCTCAGGAGAATGAAAAGATTTGGCATAGGTCCTCAGATCCTCAAAAAGGTTATACAGCTGCACCGTCGAGAGCATCCTGACTGGTTGCATCAATGCCTGGTATGGCAACTGCTCTGCCTCCGACCATAAGGCACTACAGAGGGTAGTGCGTACGGCCCAGTACATCACCAGGGACAATCTTCCTGCCATCCAGGACCTCTATACCAGGCAGTGTCAGAGGAAGGCCCTAAAAATTGTCAAAGACTCCAGCCACCCTAGTCATAGACTGTTACCGTATGGCAAGCGGTACCGGAGTGCCAAGTCTAGGTCCAAGAGGCTTCTAAAACAGCTTCTACCCCCAAGCCATAAGACTCCTGAACATCTAATCAAATGGCTACCCAGACTATTTGCATTGTACCCCCCCCCCCCCTTTTAACACAGCTGCTACTCTTATCATCTATGCATAGTCACTTTAATAACTCTACCTACATGTACATATTACTTAACGTTCTCAAGGTAAATTGACTATTTCTCAGGTCCAGATCGTAGAAAATGGATATAATTTACAGATTAGGATAGAAAACACTCCAAAGTTTCCAAAACTGTCAAAATGTGTGAGTATAACAAAACTGATTCTGCAGGCGAAAACCTGAGAAAAATGTAACCCGGGAGTGATTTAAAAAAAATGATTATTATTATTTTATCTGTTTTTCCTGGCCCGTCTTTCTTCCATTTAAAGGGGTATCAACCAGATTCCTTTTCCAATGGCTTCCTCAGGCTGTAGACATAGTTTCAGGCTTTTATTTTGAAAAATGAGCGAGATTTTTCAAAACTAGTCAGGTGTCCTCTGATTAGTTCCTGCGCGTGAGAGGGTAGCTCTCCATTTTCTTTCTTATTGAATAGGTTACGGTCCGGTTGAAATATTATCGATTATGTTTGTTATAAACAACCTGAGGAATGATTATAAAACACATTTGACATGTTTCTACGACCATTGTGGATACTTTTTGGAATTTGTCGAACGGAACGAGGCTTTAGTTTTCTGAACATAACGCGCAACCTAAATGGCGTTTTTTGTTATAAAAGTAACATTTATCGAACAAAAATAACATTTGTGTAACTTGGAGTCTCGTGAGTGCAAACATCTAAATATTATCAAAGGTAAGCGATTAATTGTATTGCTTTTCTGACTTTCGTGACCATGCTAATTTAGGGCTAGCTGTTCTAGCATTGATTGATACTGACAAATGCTTGGATTTCTTTCTCTGTAAAGCATATTTTAAAAATCTGACACGATAGGTGGATTAACAACAAGCTAAGCTGTGTTTTGGTATATTTTACTTGTGATTGCATGATTAGAAATATTTTTTGTAATATTTTGCGCCCTGCAATTCAGCGGTTGTTTAGGAAAATGATCCCGCTAAAGGGATCCGTAGCGCAGAGAAGTTAATTACTTGTTACTTTTATTTCTTACTTTTTTTTTTACGGCATTGTTGGTTAGGGGCTCGTAAGTAAGCATTTCACTGTAAAGTCTACACCTGTTGTATTTGTCGCATGTGACTAATAACATTTGATTTAATTTGAAGTGTCCATGCCTTAAGGGAGGAAATCTGGAGTGATGAACAGAGGCGAGAGGAAAGGAGGGAGATGACAGGAAGGGGGAAGAGATGGGTACAGGAGGCAGGGATGACGAGCAAAGTCGAGAAATCCGAGGAATAGGAACAGCGCTAGTTATTCTGGTACACCTCTCCTCTGTTAGTATAGGTGAGAAGAGCTGGCATGTAGGCCACCACTAACTGGCTGGCGTTGGCAGTGTCGTTGTTAGCATAGTAAATACAGAGACTGGCCGGACAATACAAGGCCACACAGAGACTCATACATGCCTTGCAGGCGCATTATAGCAGACAAGATCAAACAAGTGACAGCAGCTTTGAACCTACACATGCACAGACATGCAGTTTTCCACATGCACACAATCTGAATTATAGAGCTAATAAATAGCATATTATCTGATTCTAAGTGGATTTTAAAACTGTGCATGTCTTTGCTAGCAACCCTTTGTTCCCATACATCCTATCATCTGTCCCCTTAGTGCGCCTTTCTCTCAGCCACGTGCTATCCCTTGGCGCCAAGATTGTTGTGCCTCCCTCCCTCCCGTTCCTCCCCTCCATCTCATGTGCTTTGTGGAGCAGCAGATGTCCGTCACACAGTCCTAACTCAGAGTAAATCGTTTCCCATTGCATTGTTGTCAGTGTTGTGGGCCATTGGCTGGCCGGGGATCAATACAACTTCACTGGAGCAAATCTTCTCTAGAACTGACTATTGCGCAGAGGGGGAAACACCACAGTGATATGTGGGCGTATTGGAAGATGAGGGGTTACACTTATTCATGTGAGATTCTGAGGATAACTCCAATGTCACACAAAAGGTGGGCAGAGTTTGAGCTATTTCAGTGATCCAGTCCATCTGAGCCAGGACTAGCGGACACGCACACACACACCGAGGTGTGAACGAACTGCGTTAGTGATAGGGTGAGCACATCACTAGTCGTACACACTCGACCTAACACAAATATCACTTGCTTTAACAGTAACTTAAAAATACAACACTGAAGGATTTACTGTGAGACTGACTAATACTCCACTACCATAGTGCAAGTATGACAACAAACCACAAGATACTGTTACAGTGAGAGCCACGGTGAAATCCAATACTTCAAGACAGAGCATGACATCCTGATGATGAGTGTGCTTTACTGCCTACTGTTAAAAAAGCAGAGCACATCATCTCACAGGACAGAAAAGACAGTGACTCTCCTACTCTCCAGACTTGTGTAACCACAAACCTACAGGAAATGGCTTCTCTTGCTCTTTGTCTGCCAAACAGCTGTGGAATGCTAGAGTACCACACAGCTCCCTTCATTTTATATTTCCCATACTGAGTCCCTATAACATGCTAGCACAACCTTGCTTGAACACAACTGTGCCACACACAGAGAGCTAGAGACAAAGCGAGACAGAGAAAGACAAAGAGAGCAAGCGAGCGAGAGCAAGCGCCAACATGGAGAAAGAAACAGAATGAGAGGAACTTCTTAACATGCGATGCGATATCCAAGGTCAAGCTGGTGTCAGCAATTAGATTTCTCACGACTCAAGGCAATGTGTACGCAAACACTAGAGGAGAGAGGAAATCTTAAAAGCCTTGTCCAACTGTGGCCAGAATAGTGGATTGAGAGAGAAATACAGAAAGCGAGAAATAGAATAGAAAGACCGTGTGTATGTCAGTAGGTTCCCAGCTACGACAGGAAAACAGTCTTGCCTCAGTCAGTTCCCAGCTACGACAGGAAAACACAGTCTTGCCTCAGTCAGTTCCCAGCTACGACAGGAAAACACAGTCTTGCCTCAGTCAGTTCCCAGCTACGACAGGAAAACACAGTCATGCCTCAGTCAGTTCCCAGCTACGACAGGAAAACACAGTCTTGCCTCAGTCAGTTCCCAGCTACGACAGGAAAACACAGTCTTGCCTCAGTCAGTTCCCAGCTACGACAGGAAAACACAGTCTTGCCTCAGTCAGTTCCCAGCTACGACAGGAAAACACAGTCTTGCCTCAGTCAGTTCCCAGCTACGACAGGAAAACACAGTCTTGCCTCAGTCAGTTCCCAGCTACGACAGGAAAACACAGTCTTGCCTCAGTCAGTTCCCAGCTACGACAGGAAAACACAGTCTTGCCTCAGTCAGTTCCCAGCTACGACAGGAAAACACAGTCTTGCCTCAGTCAGTTCCCAGCTACGACAGGAAAACACAGTCATGCCTCAGTCAGTTCCCAGCTACGACAGGAAAACACAGTCTTGCCTCAGTCAGTTCCCAGCTACGACAGGAAAACACAGTCATGCCTCAGTCAGTTCCCAGCTACGACAGGAAAACACAGTCATGCCTCAGTCAGTTCCCAGCTACGACAGGAAAACACAGTCTTGCCTCAGTCAGTTCCCAGCTACGACAGGAAAACACAGTCTTGCCTCAGTCAGTTCCCAGCTACGACAGGAAAACACAGTCTTGCCTCAGTCAGTTCCCAGCTACGACAGGAAAACACAGTCATGCCTCAGTCAGTTCCCAGCTACGACAGGAAAACACAGTCTTGCCTCAGTCAGTTCCCAGCTACGACAGGAAAACACAGTCATGCCTCAGTCAGTTCCCAGCTACGACAGGAAAACACAGTCATGCCTCAGTCAGTTCCCAGCTACGACAGGAAAACACAGTCTTGCCTCAGTCAGTTCCCAGCTACGACAGGAAAACACAGTCTTGCCTCAGTCAGTTCCCAGCTACGACAGGAAAACACAGTCTTGCCTCAGTCAGTTCCCAGCTACGACAGGAAAACACAGTCTTGCCTCAGTCAGTTCCCAGCTACGACAGGAAAACACAGTCTTGCCTCAGTCAGTTCCCAGCTACGACAGGAAAACACAGTCTTGCCTCAGTCAGTTCCCAGCTACGACAGGAAAACACAGTCATGCCTCAGTCAGTTCCCAGCTACGACAGGAAAACACAGTCTTGCCTCAGTCAGTTCCCAGCTACGACAGGAAAACACAGTCTTGCCTCAGTCAGTTCCCAGCTACGACAGGAAAACACAGTCTTGCCTCAGTCAGTTCCCAGCTACGACAGGAAAACACAGTCTTGCCTCAGTCAGTTCCCAGCTACGACAGGAAAACACAGTCTTGCCTCAGTCAGTTCCCAGCTACGACAGGAAAACACAGTCTTGCCTCAGTCAGTTCCCAGCTACGACAGGAAAACACAGTCTTGCCTCAGTCAGTTCCCAGCTACGACAGGAAAACACAGTCTTGCCTCAGTCAGTTCCCAGCTACGACAGGAAAACAGCCACTGGAAGGCGAAAGGGGGGAATGAACGAGGGAGGTGGCTAAGCATAAGGCCACAGAAAGTCTTTCCCAACTATTAGAAAACAACCCAGTCTCTCTTTCGCTCTGTGCTTCAAGTGGAGTGATGGAACAAAGCAAAAGAGCCGGAAAGAGAACAAAGACTGGTAAACAGTCCCTCACTGACTAAGTGACTGAAGCAATAGGCTAGTCCTGAGGACGATCGACAAATGAAAAGTGAATAGGGAGTAGAGAATCAGAGCGGTTGTTGTTTTTGGATAAAGGTTCTGTGGACATGCCACTGACCAAACCTTCCAGAACTCAGAGCTGAAAACCACCCTGGCTGGACTGTACTTTGCTGGTTGCTGCAGAGGCAGCCTCATCATGAGTGAGGGAAAGAGAGAATGCTCTGTAGTGTTCCTCCAGTAGGAGACTGAATAGAGGGGAACGAAGGGAGACAGAGGGAGGGCTCAATGATGGTGGGAGAGCTGTATCACATTACTCCTCTCACACAGACACATAACCTTACAAGTATGGAGAGAACATGACATACTTGTTCATGTCAACAACATTTCAGCCCTCTCCCGCCTAACCTTCTCACTGTTCAGCTTTGCAACCATGCCCGCCTCTTCTCTACCCTTCTCAGTGCCTATCCATCCCCCTTTCCCTCATGTTCTCCCCTGAGAGACAAGAAAGTCTTCCCACCATATCTGCTCTTACCCACACTTCAGTGGCATTCCTCTCACCATGCCCTTTCCTCAATCTGGAGTGGCTTAAATCACACAAACTGTAGAGTCCAGTCAAGTCTCTATACCACACACACAGAGACAGAGAGTCTATGACCATCTGCTAATACATTGGAATGCATTCTGTATAAAAAGCGTTTGCGTATGAGAGCGCACATAGGACACTATTACCTGATGTTTCTGCTTTGTTTTGACGTAGGCGCCTGTTGAGTGACAGCAGCGCTGTGTGTGTGTGTGTGTGTGTGTGTGTGTGTGTGTGTGTGTGTGTGTGTGTGTGTGTGTGTGTGTGTGTGTGTGTGTGTGTGTGTATGACCTCTGTGTGAGACAAAAGACCTCCCCTCGTCTGAGCAGAGCAGGACAGCACCGAGCACAGTCTGGAAACCCTTTCAACCCCACTACCACTGTTTTTACATTCCAGTCAATTTCAACCCTCACCACACAACATTGCCAAAATACACAGTTAACTAGCTAGCTACAACCTTTGCTTCACAACTGTCAAAAGCACAGTCCCTTACAGAGAAGGCAGCATGATTCACTGAAATTATGAGAGAGCGGGAGAGAAATTTGGAGGTGGAGTGAGACAAGAGAAGTTTTACTACTGGAGGTTCCATTCACTCCATCACCAGGAAGCGAGTAGAAAAGGCAATCATGCGAGAGATCAGAGAGTAAGGAGAGGGGAAAAGGATGGCTAAAGACGAGGAAGGCAGAGTGGGGGAGAGGGGAAAGGGATGGCTAAAGACGAGGAAGGCAGAGTGGGGGAGAGGGGAAAGGGATGGCTAAAGACGAGGAAGGCAGAGTGGGGGAGAGGGGAAAGGGATGGCTAAAGACGAGGAAGGCAGAGTGGGGGAGAGGGGAAAGGGATGGCTAAAGACGAGGAAGGCAGAGTGGGGGAGAGGGGAAAAGGATGGCTAAAGACGAGGAAGGCAGAGTGGGGGAGAGGGGAAAGGGATGGCTAAAGACGAGGAAGGCAGAGTGGGGGAGAGGGGAAAGGGATGGCTAAAGACGAGGAAGGCAGAGTGGGGGAGAGGGGAAAAGGATGGCTAAAGACGAGGAAGGCAGAGTGGGGGAGAGGGGAAAAGGTTGGGAGATGAAAGAGAAAGCAGTCAAAGAGCAACAGACGAAGAGAAGGAGGACTGGTAGAAACAGATTACAGATCAGGCTGTGTGCGTGCACATACTACATAAAAAAGTTTGGGGAAAAACTTGCAGGATGCTAGCTATAAAAGATTTTCTCCTTCACAACACCGCATCACAAACAGACCTCTTGAAAGAGTAGTGCTACTTTTATCTCCTCTTAAAAACAGACCGACAGACAGTAAAGATGAATCACTTTACAACAAAGGTCAAAGAGGGTTGGCCAGCCAGGGTTGGTAAATGAGCAGCCATTTGTCCAAATCACTTCCAGTCTCATATACAAAGGAGACTGAAGAGCACAATATCACCCCCTAACCCACTGCTTCAGTAATCCAGCTCCTCCAGATATCCGCCCAGCAGAATGGCCAGTATAGAGCTGGATAACAGAATAGCTGGCATCATACCTTAGCACTGCTCTGGGGGCCAGTACGTGCATTGCCACTAGTTGTATCCAGATAGTGAAGTATTTGAGATATGGCCCCAATACAGACAAAGCCGCTCGTTCAAAGTCCAGTCAGACTTGGCAGGAGTCGTTTTACTGTAAGCACAAGGTGTATTCTGGAAGCATAATCCACTGGGTTGAGTACACACACACTCACAACCAAACACAAGACACATTCTGACAGGAGCTATTCATGAAGGTTAGTCAAGGTGAGCAGGGCAGGACATACAGTACCAGTCAAAAGTTCAGACACACCTACTCATTCAAGGTTATTATTATTTTTTTTTTACAATTTTCTACATTGTAGAATAATTGTGAAGACATCAAATCTATGAAACATATGGAATCATGTAGTAACCAAAGAAATTATTAAACAAATCAAAATATATTGTTGATTTTAGATTCTTCAAAGTAGCCACCCTTTGCCTTGATGACAGCTGTGCACACTCTTGGCATTCTCTCAACCAGCTTCACCTGGAATGCTCTTGAATGAGTTCCCACATATGCTGAGCATTTGTTGGCTGCTTTACCTTCACTCTGCGGTCCAACTCATCCCAAACCATCTCAATTGGGTTGAGGTCGGGTGATTGTGGAGGCCAGGTCATCTGATGCAGCACTCCCTCACTCTCCTTCTTGGTCAAATAGCCCTTACACAGCCTGGAAAACAAATGATATCCCATCTGGTTTTCACCTATTTGGACTGGCCTATCGCCGCAGAATGCTGTGGCAGCCATGCCGATTAAATAAATCACTGACAGTGTCACCAGCAAAGCACCCCCACACCATCACACACCTCCACACCCACCTTCACGGTTGGAACCACACATGTGGAGATCATCTGTTCACCTACTCTGCGTCTCAAAGACACCGCGGTTTGAACCAAAAATATCAGACCAATGGACAGATTTCCACCGGTCTAATGTCCATTGCTCGGGTTTCTTTGCCCATGCAAGTCTCTTCTTATTGGTGTCCTTTAGTAGTGGTTTCTTTACAGCATTTCGACCATGAAGGCCTGATTCATGCAGTGTCCTCTGAGCAGTTGATGTTGAGATGTCTTACTTCAACTATGTGAAGCATTTAATTGGGCTGCAATTTCTGGGGCCGGTAACTCTAATGAACGTATCCACTGCAGCAGAGGTAACTCTGGGTCATCAAGGCAAAGGGTGGCTACTTTGAAGACACTCAAATATATTTTGATTAACACTTTTTTGGTTACTACATGACACGTGTTATTTCATAGTTTTGATGCCTTCCCTACTATTCTACAATTTAGATAGTAGTAAAAACAAAGAAAACCCTGGAATGAGTAGGTATGCCAACTTTTGACTGGTACTTTACATGGCCTCGTTATTGTACTTTTAAAATGTTTTTTATTTAGTAAATACTTTCTTAACTCCATTTCTAGAACTGCATTGTTGGCTAAGAGCTTGTAAGTAAGCATTTCACAGTAAGGTTGTACCGGATGTACTCGGCGCATGTGACAAATAACACATTTGTTGATGACTCTTTCACAACTCCTCTCATAAAGTCCCTCCTATCATCCAACAGTTAGGCAAATCAATGGATAAATTACAGACAAATGATACTTGTCATCACATCACCATACAGGTAACAAGAACAATGCCCAGAAAAACAGGTTTGGGTAGCGCTTGGGAACCGAGTGTGGCATGTTGATGCTACACGTGGGTCGAACTAGTGTATGAAGCCAGAAGCTCCTATACACTTTATAAAGGGCTTGGGGTACATTGATAAATCATGCTCTAGAATGTAATCCATAATGGGGTGACAACAGATAGCGACTTAGCCTAGCGCTCACTGTATTGTCACTGTGGTACTAGTAGGTTAAAACCCAAACCAGTCTCTCCATGTTTACAGAGCATTTCAGCTGATTGGGCTGGGCCCTGTTCAAATATTAATAAGTACCCAGGCTGAAGGCTCTGGTTACCTGGGCCAGCAGGTAAGTAAGCCCAAATAGTTCTGATCAGGTTCCTCACCCTAGCCCCTGGGTCATAGAAACAATCTATTAAATAACACATGGGTGAATCCATCAATAGGAATGAACCATCAAAAGCACTCAGACATTTGGCGTCATGACATATACTAATAAAAGATCCTGTACCTCTGAATAAATGACAGCACCTCATCTCTGCTGCTTTTGTTGGAAGGTGTAGTGTTTTTATAGCATGCATAATCAAAGTCCACTCTTGTTTTGTGCCCGTTTTACACTTTGAATGGTTCTGGAATGCAGTCAATGTCCAATGAAGAAGTTGAATTGGGTCATTCAACTGTAAGGAGCAAATTATTAGTAGACGAGTGTTCTGCTGGTTGTGGGTGAGCTCATCTGTTAATTCATCTGAGATCTGGAGTCCGCAGCAAACAACCAAATCCAAAGGTCACAGGTCAATCACCTTACTGTGGCCTGCCTACTTCCTGAGGAGAAACAGAAGGGGGCCAATGAGACAGCAGGTAGAATCAGGACAGTACATATTAGACAGTGTCTGGAAACATTACTAGCGGTCAAATCCTTGCTTCTTTAGTCCGTGTTTCCTCACCTCTCTCTTTAACGTGGATTGGAGGAGAGGATCAGATTTTTTTGTTTTATTTAACTAGGCAAGTTACTTGAGAACAAATTCTTATTTACAATGACGGCCTACACCGGCCAAACTCAGACGACGCTGGTCCAATTGTGCGCCACCTTATGGGACTCCCAATCACGGCCAGATGTGATACAGCCTGGATTCGAACCAGGGATTGTAGTGACAACTCTACACTGATATGCTGCACCACTCGTGAGCCCCATAAGACAGGACACCGGCCTAGACAGTGACGTGGAATAAGGCAGGCGCCTTGGGAGGTGAAAGGACACTCAAATGTAAGTGTACTAAAGTTGAGTGTGTAGGGGAATTCAGAGTCAAACAGTGACCTAGTAAAGTTGAGGGTAAGGAACTTTAGTAACCTGGATGTGCAGTACAGCTACTTTAATAGGCTTCAGCACAGGACATTCCCTCAAACCTTAGCCAAGATCACAGGACTGAAGGCTCTAATCATTACATAACCAATGTGGACCTGCCTACAGCAGACATGAGGCAAGCAGGTGACATTACACAGGGAGACATTCTGTACCAAGTGGGAATAGCTCAATACCAATCAACCAGAGGGAAGGTAAGTCAGAGAGAAAGGACAGCGAGGGAGGAGGGAGGTATAGAGAGAGAAACCATATTCATGAGGCATTGCAATCTTAATGTTCATCAAATGTTCAGGCGACTCCTCTTCAAACATTAACCAGGCGTGTAGTGCCGCACCGCCTGTCGTTTGATGGCTAAATTGGCCATTAGTCCGGGGCGGAATTGATGAAACGACTCCGTGGCCTGCGTCACTGTAGTACATTTCTCAGCCTAAGGAAAATAGCCTCTAATCACAATGTGACTACAAGGTCTCTTGTGTACGGAAATAATTCCCAGACTCCACACACACCATCCAGACAACAAACCGATTATCACGGTGCCCCTGCTGCTTCCACCAAACTAGACCCAAACACACCCTTAACTCCAAAATAACACCAAACCAGCAGTAACTTCAATCCTCAACCACCTGGTGAACCACTGGAGACTAGACTACCCAGCCAAGCCCACATCCATCTGCTGTGTAAAGTGCTGCAGCCTCCGGTTTCACTAGGTGGAAACATGGTTTTAACAGGTGGATGAACTCCCCATTTTGAGTCCACAGATGTTGCCAAGCGGAACTGGGAGCTCTCTACCACTTGATGAGATTAGAGGTGATTAGAGACGTCAGGCCTGATTAATACATCACGCCTTTCTCATTACAGCTACCTTCACCTCTCCCTCACAATCTCCCTGTCTATCTCGCTAGGCCGGGGCTCAGCAGCAATTAAGCTAAATGAGGATTGGAGAGAAGACCGTTTGGTAGCGAAGGCGCTAAATAAAAACTGCAGAGAAAGCAGTGGGAGAAGGGGCAGGTGTGATGTCTATTAGCTGCTGCTGTAAAGCTGCACTTCCATAGACTGTAAAAGGAAGATTGTATAAGCAGAGGCTTGTTAACAGTCAGACAGCACAGCTGAAAAGCAGCAGCATCCTTTTCACTACACAAAAAGGTATCTTGAAAAGAGTTCCAGGAGTGCCCGTGTGCTCCAAGAGATAGTGGTGTTGTTCTCAGATTCCTGTGGAGAATAATCCCATGGATGCTCAACATCAATGAGCAGAAAATGGATTTAAGAAAGAAAAAAAGCAACAACCTTTTAGGAATCTTAATCTTCATCCGAGATCAATGTAGTATACATGCAAATGTTTCCATAGCAGGGCAGACTATAGTGCATACGATAAGGGATTTTAACCTATAGAGGGCACTTTGCGTCATATGGGAAAACGGCAAGGTGGAAGTGCTGGGCAGATTACAGTGCCCTTCCCTCAGGCCTCCAGTCCAGCATCATCATGACTAATCTACTGATTAGAGGAGCCATCTCTCCCAGCTCATCAGGCCCACAGGCAAAAACACACCAACACACACACAGTGATGTGATAGATAGGCAGCAGGTTGGAACAGCTAGAGTTGAGACTGATGTCTCTTATTGCTCTTCCTTTACAATTCACCACCTGTTCCCTCCACTTCTCCCTCATTCACTAACTGAATCTTCTTCAGAATGGGTCTTTATTGTTCCATTCTTCCCCCCACCACCACACACACCGAGGTTACCCTGACTCCAGCATTCAAATCAATAAAACACTCGTTTGGTGTAGACAGACCGGTATGACGGTTGAATGGGCATCGAAAGGAGAATGCCACTAAGGTCATAGCGAAACACAAAGTGGAAAAAAGGTCAGATTCCTCCTTGTTTGTTTGGGTACTGGTTTCTCAACACTAAAACAAGGAAGTCATTATCTTTAGGTAAGTCCCTGAGTGACTGGTACACAAAACAACAGCAGGTTTGCACTACAACAAGCCAATGATGCTTTGGCTGGGGTGCATCAAGCTCATATGTGCCAACTGGGAAAAACAGAGAGAACTATAGGAAGCCTCTGTTTTTATTCCACAAGGGGGCTGCCTTTGCAATCGTGAACTAAAAAAATATCATAACAGTCTTCATACATTTATTTTATGATGGGGGGGGCGGGGGGGGGGCTTGAAATGTATTTTCGAGTAGCTATAGTTTACCCAATAGCAGTTTCTTATTTTTACATGAAGTGGATAAAGTTTTACGAGCACAAGGGGTTAGTGTTGGGCCAGTAACCAAAAGATTGTAGACCTCCACAAGTCTGGAAATTGCTCCCACGGCTGAACCAAATGCCTGAAGGTACCATGTTCATCTGTGCAAGCAATAGTACGCAAGACTAAACACCATGGGACCACACAGCCTTCATACCGCTCAGGAAGGAGATGAGTTCTGTCTCCTAGAGATGAACGTACTTTGGTGCGAAAAGTGCAAATCAATCTCAGAACAGCAAAGGACCTTGTGAAGATACTGGAGGAAACCAGTACATAAGTATCTATATCCACAGTAAAAATGAGTCCGATAGACATAACCTGAAAGGCCGCTCAGCAAGGAAGAAGCCACTGCTCCAAAATCGCCATAAAAAAAGCCAGACTACGGTTTGCACATGGGGGACAAAGATCGTACTTTTTGGAGAGATGTCCTCTGGTCTGATGAAACAAAAATAGAACTGTTTGGCCATAATGACCGTCGTTATGTTGAGGAAAAAGGGTTATGAACACCATCCCAACCATGAAGCACGGGGGTGGCAGCATCATGTTGTGGGGATGCTTTGCTGCAGGAGGGACTGGTGCACTTCACAAAATAGATGAGGCAGGAGAAGGCAGGAGAAGAGGCAGGAGAGGCAGGAGAATTATGTGGATATATTGAAGAAACATCTCAAGACATCAGTTAGGAAGTTAAAGCTTGTTCGCAAATAGGCCTTCCAAATGGACAATGACACCAAGCATACTTCCAAAGTTGTGAAAAAATGGCTTAAGGACAACAAAGTCAATGTATTGGATTGGCCATCACAGAGCTGACATCCGTCCTATAGAAAATGTGTGGGCAGAACTGAAAAAGTGTGTGCGAGTAAGGAGGCCTACAAACCTGACTCAGTTACACCAGCTGTGTCAGGAGGAATGGGCCAAAATTCACCTAACTTATTGTGGGAAGCTTGTGGAAGGCTACCCAAAACGTTTGACCCAAGTTAAACAATTTAAAGGCAATGCTACCAAATACTAATTGAGTGTATGTAAACTTCTGACCCACTGGGAATGTGATGAAAGAAATAAAAGCTGAAATAGATAATTCTCTACTATTATTCTGAAATTTCACATTTTTGTGATCCTAATTGACCTAAGACAGGGAATTTTTACTAGGATTAAATGTCAGGAATTGTGAAAAACTGAGTTTAAATGTATTTGGCTAAGGTGTATGTAAACTTCCGACTTCAACTGTATGTCTTAGCTATACCATTACGTATGACGTAGCATTATAACGCAGTACAAAATACAAATAAAAACAATTAAACCAAAATGACAATCGTGGCCATTTTGCATGACAATTAGTTAACCAAAACACCATAATCGCCACATCCCTAACCAATAGCATGTAATGGTAAGGTAATGACAGACCTCACCAACAGCATGTAATGGTAAGGCAATGACAGACCTCACCAACAGCATGTAATGGTAAGGCAATGACAGACCTCACCTTGCAGTTTTATCGCGTCTCGAATTAAAGAAAATAAATCATAACAGCTCTGTGATTGAGGCCGCTTCAGTTTAGCTCAAATGCACTTCGGACGAGGTGGTGGTGGAGGAAAACCCCATGGTATAATTAAGTGCTTTGCAAGGCAGGGGGTGAGAGAGAGACGCCGGAAGAGTGTGTACTGTTTTTTATGATGTGACATTTGTGCGTCAGTGGGAAGACTGGGGCCAGCCATTTATCAGTGTGAGCCACTGGGGATATAAAACAGACCTCTCTTCATCTCCCTCCCTTCAACCCGGTGCTCTTTTCTCTCTCTCCACAAAACACTCAGGGTGAGTTTCTCCCCCATAGACGTTACTTGTATACGAGTGCCGGCTGAACAGCGTCATCTTCACACACATTAAATAGTGGCACGTCATGCCGATGTAGCATGGAGATGAATCACCAGCGGGAAGGAGCCCTGGGTGCATATCTTACACCCCCCCACTCCCTCCTTCCCCCCCACCACCTCCTTGAGAGAGACGCAATAAATTAGCTCCCAAAATACCCAGCCAGCCAGCCATTACAACGTAAGCCTGCAGCAGGGGCTCTAAAATAAGAACGCAAATCATCCCTATGAGGTTCTGCTCCAACCACTATTTGTTCACCTTGGCAGACAGCACGTTAATAGGCCGATGACTGATTACAGGAATAATTAAGTAATTAAATATTAAGAGAGTGTTGTTAACATGAGAAACCACAGACATTTGAACCCCTGAACCTCTGGGATAGCAGTGTGCTTGGTTTAAAAACATATCCTCAGAGACAGAACTACAGCAAGGATGCAAGTACAGTATACCTTTACCTTTTGTCAAGAATTTCTCAACTAATTTGGAGCAGTCAGTTGATTCTCAACTCAACTGACTCCACAAAGCCTTGGAGACTGGTGATGATGCATGTGGGTTCAAAGCTTAGCCGAATGGGCAAGTCTACACAATGTAGGCCAATCACTGATTGAAGAAACTATGGACTTAAGACCTATGCAGTCCAAAGTTCAATCCCAAGCCTGGTAGACCCTAATCCTTTTGGTGTAAATAGATTTCAATGGACTTTTTTTCAAATGTCTAGGCCTTAGCTCAGTGGGCTAAAATAGCCTTGTGACTCAAACCCCGCTCTGTCACATTAACAACCAATTAGTAGCTTGTTAGTGTGGATCATAACATCATGCCCCCTATCCCTGGCTCATCCTGCGTCACGGTGCTCGTCAAAAACCCACCAGTGAGAAATTAACCTCCCGAGAGTGATGACCCTGTTAGGGATGGACAGACCGCTGTCACTCATCTAATCTCAAGCCAGTGTGGAGAGCTGGGTGATGTGGACAGGGATGTGAGCTCTATTCATAACAGCGCCCTGCCATGATTGACATACATCTATGACACACACACGCTTACATCACAGATAAAACAGGCAAATGCACACGAATCAATAAACACCGACCACCGAGGATAAAACATATGGTCTGTCACTGCAAGTAGCACAACTCTAGGCCAGAGCAAGCATAGTTACTTTACAATATCTATGTAAATACATGTCAGTTCCCAACTAAACAATAGGGATAGTTATACAGAAAAAATAATTCCACAGATAGGACCAACTGCTGAGAACAAAAGATATATCAGATTGTGCAGCGTGGCAGGAACCAGGAACACAGCAGGCGTCCAGAGCTGGTGTTAGAAGAACGCTTGGCCCTGTGTAGCACAAATCACTGAACACTAGGGCTGACTGACTAAAAACAAATCTGGGTCGACCGAGAGTCGGTTGTTCTTTCAAACCAATTAATTGGTCGAAATTTTAAAGCATATATTTTTCCCATATATAGCCACACCCTATGTTTGAATAAAATCAACTATATGTAGGCTACTGAACTTGTCTGATGCTTTAACTTCTCTAGGATAGGGGGCAGCATTTTCACGTTTGGATGAAAGGCATACCCAAATTCAACTTCCAGCTACTCATCCCCAGAAGATAAGATATGCATATTGTTAGTATATTTGGATAGAAAACACTGACGTTTCTAAAACTGTTTGAATCATGTGTGTGAGTATAACAGAACTTATTTAGCAGGCGAAAACCCGAGGACAAACCATTCTGATTCTTTTTTGTTTGTTTTTGAGGTCACTCTCTTTTCAATGAGTTTATTGGGAAAACAGATTTCTAAGGGACCTGCTTGCAGTTCCTACCACTTCCACTGGATGTCAAGAGTCTTGAGAAATTGGTTGAGGTTATTCCTTTGTGTAATGAAGAAGTACGGCCATCTTGAACGAGAGTCTATCTAACAGGACACATTAAGTGTCCTGTTAGATAGAAGCGAGTGACCAGAAAGCTGGCTATAGTTGGTTTTAATCCTGTATTGAACACAGATCATCCCCGTCTTCAATTTTATCGATTATTAACGTTAAAAAATACCTAAAGTTGTATTACAAAAGTAGTTTGATATTTTTTGGCAAAGTTTACAGGTAACCTTTGAGATATTTTTTTGTCACGTTTGAGCAATTTGGAAGCGGTGTTATTCTGGATCAAACGCTCCAAATAAATTGACATTTTGGATATATATCGACGGAATTAATCGAACAAAAAGGACCATTTGTGATGTTTATGGGACATATTGGAGTGCCAACAACAGAAGCTCGTCAAAGGTAAGGCATGAATTATATTTTCATTTCTGCGTTGTGTCACGCCTGCAGGGTTGAAATATGCTTATCTGTCTTTGTTTACTATTGTGCTATCCTCAGATAATAGCATTGTTTGCTTTCGCCGAAAAGCCTATTTGAATTCTGACATGTTGGCTGGATTCGCAACCAGTGTAGCTTTAATTTGGTAACTTTCATGTGTGATTTAATGAAAGTTAGATTTTTATAGTAATATATTTTAATTTGGCGCTCTGCATTTTCTTTGGCTTTTTGCCAAGTGAGACAGTAGCGTCCCGCCTAAACTCAGATTTTTGGATATAAATATGAACTTTACCGAACAAAACACACATGTATTGTGTAACATGAAGTCCTATGAGTGTCATCTGATGAAGATCAAAGGTTAGTGATTAATTGTATCTATTTCTGCTTTTTGTTACCCCTCTCTTTGGCTGTGTTTTTCTGTGGCTATGTACTGACCTAACATAATCGTTTGTTGTGTTTTCGCCGTAAATCCTTTTTGAAATCAGACATGTTGGCTGGATTCACAACAAATGTAGCTTTAATTTGGTGTCTTTCATGTGTGATTTCATGAAAGTTTGATTTTTATAGTAATATATTTGAATTTGGCGCTCTGCATTTTTACTGGCTTTTGGCCAAGTGGGATGTTAGCATCCCACAAATCCTAGAGAAGTTAAGAACTGCAATTAAAACTGAAGACATATTACTAAAGATGGAGCCAGAGATCAATATAGCCTAACCAGAATAAAACAAACCTGTTCCTGACCCTCCTGTTGGCCTTGGCAGATTCTGACATTATGCTCCTGAAGTTATGCTACACCGGAGGTCAGCAACCTTTTCCATTTGGAGTGCCAAGTTATCCTACCATTTCTTCTGATCTGCATGCCAGTTATGATTTTCATATGTACATTTTCATGGAACAGTTTAATTTATAATAAAGTCTTCATATCTCAAAATCAATGTCATGTGGGTAATCAAAATTTAGACTTTCAGAATTTTAGCTTTTATTGCCAATATGTAAAAATAGCCTACATAAACAAAAACATTGCAGTCAACAACAAAAAAACCTTGCAGCCCACTGGTAGAAAATATCCTGATGAAAACAAATATCCTGTAAATCATTGGCTGCAAGGAATTTTAAACATTGTATCAATTTTGCAAAAGGGATAAGCAGTAAATCAGGTAGGCCAATTTTATGACATTTCCATCAGCTCAAAGCATTACATTTTTTCCCCCTTTCATGCCGAGCGGTAATCCAATAGGCTACGTTGAGGAACTATTCTCAAATAGATGCAAAAACAGACTTTGTTAACTTGCTGTTTGAGGTGAAGAAAACATTTGAGTATAACAGAACTCATATGGCAGGCAAAAACCTGAGAAAAAATCCAACCAGGAAGTGGGAAATCTGAGGTTTGTAGGTTTTCAAGTCTTTGCCTATCCAATATACAGTGTCTATGGGTTCATATTGCACTTCCTAAGGCTTCCACTAGATGTCAACAGTCTTTAGAACCTTGTTTGAGGCTTCTACTGTGAACGGGGAGAGAATGAGAGCTGTTTCAACCAGATGTCTGGCAGAGTGCCATGAGCTCACTCAGGCGCGCCCCCGTGAGAGGTAGCTGCGTTCCTTTTCCTTTCTAAAGACAAAGTAATTCTCCAGCTGAAACATTATTGAAGATTTATGTTAAAAACATCCTAAAGATTGATTCTATACATCGTTTGACATGTCTCTACGAACTGTAACGGAACTTTTGACTTTCGTCTGGACCTAGTGCTCATGAATTTGGATTTGTGACCTAAACGCGCAAACAAAAAGTAGGTATTTGGACATAAATGACTTTATCGAAGAAAAAAAAACATTTATTGTTGAACTGGGATTCCTGGGAGTGCACTCTGATGAAGATAAAGGTATGTGAGTGAGTAAGTGAATATTTATTGCTATTTCTGACATCTGTTGACTCCACAACATGGCGGGTACCTGTATGGCTTGTTTTGGTGCCTGAGCGCCGTACTCAGATTATTGCATGTTGTGCTTTTTCCGTAAAGTAATTTTCAACAGTGGTTGCATTAAGAAGAAGTGGATCTATAATTCCATGTATAACACTTGTATTTTCATCAACATTTATGATGAGTATTTCTGTAAATTGATGTGGCTCTGCAGAATCACAGATGTTTTGGAAGCAAAACATTACTGACCATAACACGCCAATGTAAACAGATTTTTAAAATATAAATATGAACTTTATCGAACAAAACATACATGTATTGTGTAACATGAAGTCCTATCAGTGTCATCTGATGAAGATCAAAGGTAAGTGATTCATTTTCTCTATTTCTGCTTTTTGTGACTCTCTTTGGCTGGAAAAATGGTGGTGTTTTTCTGTGACTAGCTGCTTACCTAACAATCGTTTGAGGTGCTTTCGTTGTAAAGCCTTTTTGAAATCGGACACTATGGTGGGATTAACAACAAGTTTACCTTTAAAAAGGTGTAAAATACTTGTATGTTTGAGGAATTTTAATTTCTGTTTGAATTTGGCTCCCTGCACTTTCACTGGCTGATGTCATATCGATCCCGTTAACGGGATCTCAGCCATAAGACGTTTTAAGACACTCAGAACTAGTATCAAATCCCCAAATGGGCATATTATAGGCCTACATATGCACGCAGGCCAGTTGGACTAGTTCTACTTCTATACGTATAATCAGGTGCGTGTCCTTACTCAAGATAGATAGGAGCGCTCCAAACAAATGGAACAAAATAAACCAAAACTCTCTCAAGTGTAGCCACGGTTGTGTGTTCTGCAAACAATGTGTCCACTCCTACAATGACAACGGTAAGACTGGAACAATAATACAATTCAATGCAAACAAATTACCGGAACCAAACAAACGATGTAGATTAGAATTGATGGGAATTAATGATAAATGTACTACTGGTGTGCCATACCTGCGGCCTGCACAATGGATTAGTCCACTCAGACGGGCATGAATCAGACATGCATCTCGTGTGCCATAAACATTTTTCATATTTGACACTGCTCAATTTTTGAAAAATGTCGATCGGCCAGTCGACTAATTGAGGTCAGCCCTAAAGAACACAAACGATAATTCTGTTATTCATGCTGGAACTGGGAAACTAACAGCAGCTTACAATGCGAGAGAACTGGTGAAACAAGAGCTAGTGTCCACCTGTGTGTTGACTCTTAAGACTCAGTCAGGTCCAACAGAAAACTTTTTCCAGCACAGCACTACTAGTCTTGGTTGGCCGGTGATTGACTGAACACTGAAGGACTTGTGTATTGTTCAGCGCACTCCGGTGCTCAGGGGGGATTTGGGAAGCAGTGTTCAGTCACAGTCGTGTTCCGGTCGACCAGACTTGCTGTGCGGGGACCACAGTCGAGTCACACTTGCTGGGAAGGCCTAGACTGAGGCTACTGCTGCCTAGCAACCATAGCCTAACAGGAGGATCAACGAAACCAAGGCAGCCATGATGGTGGGGGTAGTCTTTAAGGAGGCATAGACCCTTACAGCACTGCTATTTACCATTAACAACTACCTCTAGATGTTGAAATTCTTGTGCCGACCTGTGTTGTCCTGTCCTCCTGGGAGGATGGTTGGCCCCCCTGCAACATTACAACCAAATACTGTTGTCTTTTTCAAAT
Source organism: Salvelinus fontinalis (assembly GCF_029448725.1). NCBI lineage: Eukaryota > Metazoa > Chordata > Actinopteri > Salmoniformes > Salmonidae > Salvelinus > Salvelinus fontinalis. The sequence continues at coordinate 34,433,390 of NC_074688.1, forward strand.
AATTCCTTCATTAAATAAACCAGGTATCAAATGGCTAAGGTGGACGAGGTAGCTAAGTAAGATGTTTATCTATTTGTAAGGTTAAAATATTCCATGTTCATGGGAGAGCTTGACAGCATGAGTTTCTTGTCAATTAGGCTACTCTAAGAATAGATTTTTAACTTGGCCAAGATTGAATAGAGGAGAATCCTAACCAATTTTGAGCATTTGAGAGACTGTTTTACAACCGGGAATATGCAGCATTGGTTTGATCAACTACACCAGTATCAACTGCGTGTCAGCCATTTCCAGTGTCGGTGGAAAGTTATTTTAGGACATGGGACACGACAATGCCATTAAGACATAGATAAATAATTAACTAGCTAGATAGCAAATTCATAACATAGTGTAGTTTGGCTGGTTATTATTTTACCTGCTGTGCAAATCTCCCCCCGTGATGCACACCATGATTTTCTCATTGCTGACCAAAAATGAGCTATAACTGGCTAAATAACTCACTAACTAGCAATGAATATCAAGAACTTTGCACACACGGCTAGGGTCGCTTTGATCTCAAAACCACATTTCACAACGGCGTTATTGAAAGACCGCTCATGCCCGTCTACGTAGGCCTACAATAATTCTGCTCTGATGCGCTCTGCAGAGACTGGAAGGACAGCGTGCAACACATTGGATCCGGAGGACACTGATCGGAGTAGCCTAATTGTTTGATCTTGTGATTTTTGTGAGGCAGGTCAGCCAGGGTGAGAATTCTCTGTCCGTCTGAATAGGAGCCTCGAGACACTGTCCTGTGTCTGACCCAGGCAACGGGTACAACGCTTTGCATGCCATATAGAACAGACCGTAAAACAACAGATGATTAAAAAGGAGTGGGAGGAGTGGCTGCTGGGGTGAGGTGCGAGGTCTGATTGACATACTGGAGGGAAGACATCCTGGGGCGTGATTTAGTGACATGACACAGCAACCTCTTGACCTACAAGACTACGGTGAGCCTGACCATCCGCTGAACATCTAATCCAATGGCCACCCAGACTATTTGCATTGCCCCTTTTACACTGATGCTACTCTGTTATCATCTATGCAGTCACTTTAATAACTCTACCTACATGTACATATTACCTCAACGGGTGCCCCCGCACATTGACTCTGTACCCCCCCATATATAGTCTCAGTATTACTTTTTGCTTTTATTTCTTATTCTTTTTGTTACTGCATTGTTGGTTAGGGGCTTGTAAGTAAGCATTTCACTGTAAGGTCTACTACACCTGTTGTATTCAGCATTTCACTGTAAGGTCTACACCTGTTGTATTCAGCATTTCACTGTAAAGTCTACACCTGTTGTATTCAGCATTTCACTGTAAAGTCTACACTTGTTGTATTCAGCATTTCACTGTAAGGTCTACACCTGTTGTATACAGCATTTCACTAAAGTCTACACCTGTTGTATACAGCATTTCACTGTAAGGTCTACACCTGCTGTATTCAGAGCATGTGACTAATAATTGTATTTTATTTAATTTGAGCAAAACTGAAATACCAACCTGGTGGGAAAACCCAATAAATGCCATACATGATGATTAGAACTTCACTAAACCCCAATCCTTTCAGATCTAGGTCGCGGGGGGCCAGGGGATTGGATCTGAACAACACGTGACAGAAAAAAATAGATCTTTCACTTGGGACAGTGCTTTGTGTTAAGAGTTGGCTGAACCCAAGTGGTCCTTCATGCTACTCTAATGCAAATGAGAAACGTGATGAGCTGTCACTTCAAGACAGGAATCATACATATTTCTCAAAGTTCTCAGAGCCAACATCTGCTCTTGCTCACTCTCTAGTTATCATTGTTACCATCACTCATTAAATCAACCATTTTCTTTTGTTATCTTTATAAGCAGCTACTCGTGATAAAAGATCAAGTTTAGAAGTGCCCGTCTCAAACTATATATTTTTTTTAAGAGACTCAGGGAGGGAAATTGCAATCTAATACATTTTAATACATACATTGACTGGCAGATTCATGCAAAACCCTATCAGTGGTCTGATTTGGGGGGGTGAACATGCTGTAAATCAAGATTACCGTCAAAGAGCCTGCCGACTGACTTATATACACATTTACCGGAATACAAATGTGAATAAATATGTAATTGGTCTCATTTTAGAATATCCAGGACCAGAAAGATGAACAATGCATTTGGATTGTCATCCTACTCTTCACAAATATTGATGGTTACCAGAACCAACGTACCAATATAGACATGAACACGTGCTCACAGCAGTCAATATGCTGTTGTGTGCATGTGCAAGTCTCTGAGGAGCCTCTCTCACCCTCAGATCTGGTAAAGAGATGAACGACTGTTCTGCTACATCTCTCCTCCACTATGGAAAGAGGTATCCATCGCCTGTAAGTGTGGTGTGTGTGTGGGGATGTGGTCTGCATGTGTACGGGGGGGGGGGGGGGGGGGGGCACAAGTTCAGGCATAAGGACTCAGATCACCACATCAAGTACATTGAAATGCCTTTCTTGCAATATCAATGTAGTACTAAAAATAACAAGGTAGAATAAAAACAAAAAGAACACTAGAAAGAAGCCCCACTCAGGTGCCAGTTAATTAGGTACAGCACCTGTCCAGGAAAATGGTTAGCTCCTACAGACAGTGAGTCCCGTTGCCGTGGTTTACTGTGTAAAACAGGGAAATAACGCCGCAGTACAACAGTGGTGTGCAGAACGGCATCTCAGAACGCACAACTCGTTGTCTGCTGCAATAGCCCATCCATGACAAAGACCGACCCCACACCGGGTTCCACTCCTATCAGAATAAATCAAGAAGCAGCTCCAGTGGGCACGCAATCACCAACACTGGACAAATTACAGAGTGGAAAAACATTGCCTTGGCCGACGAATCCCGGTTCCTGATGTGTCATGCTGACGGCAGTCAGGATTTGGTGTAAGCAGTCCATGGCCACATCCTGCCTGGTGTCAACAGTATAGGCTGGTGGCGTAGTGTGGGGAAGTAGCAGCAGCGTAAATGATGATTGTATGCGTGTGTGTGTAGCCAGTATAAATGTGCGTGCATGTTGTGTGTGTTGGAGTGTCAGTGTGTGAGTGTAGAGTCCTGTTATTGTGCAGAGAGAAATACCACATCACTCAAAAACAACCAGAGGCCCCAAGTTAGTTGACAACATACACAGCAAACCATCTACCTGTAATCACACACACAACCTTCCAGTTTGATAGCTTACCCTGGCAACCAAGTTCAACCACTGGTTGTTTAGACCGTTGCTCCTTTACATATTGCTCATGCCGTCTGATTATAACCTTCATTTACATGAAATTGGACAAAGCAGATTGCAGAAACACAAAATGCATGCAAACCTGTTGTCATTGTTATTATCACAGGACACAAGTGACATCAGTAAGAGTAGCCTACAACTATAGCACGAAAGTGGCTTTGAAAAATCTATTATCTTTGTGACCGAGTCTCACTCGCACACACACCTACTAATGGTGCAGACCAAGCGAGTTTGTCCAAAACTGATTAAAATGCCTGTGGACAGTAAATGAACATGGGAGTCATGCCACAACTGCTCATCATAATTTCTCATGCCACAACTGCTCATCATAATTGCTCATGCCACAACTGCTCATCATAATTGCTCATGCCACAACCTGAGCAATTAAATTAAGGCTACTACAGTGATTTATTGATATTACACTGTGGGAACAAGGCCTTTAAATTGTCCCACTGTCCCCCTTACAGCCCAGTGTGTCATTCAGTGACCTATCCCTTTGAATGGGATTTCTAAACATTACCATTTGACTGACTCAGCAGTGTGTGTGAGGGGAGGGAGGGACAGGGGGCTACAGGACACAGGCACAGCCGATGGGACTAGTGCCAGTGTGTCACGACTCTGGACAGCTGCTGGCTGACGCAGCACTGTTGGTTTGTGTGGAGATTAAAATGCATTCATCACCTCCATCATGATCATACAGGCTCTGAGCAAGGTGGAGCGGAGGAACTGCTGCCTGCCGTTCCTCCTGGAACGTGCGTATCCCTCCTGAGCTCCGATTGAACAGACCGACGGAAGAGGATGTGAAATTATTTGTGCTGTTCTGATAACGTTAATGTTCCTGGAAGCTATGTTCCCAAGATGGTGATCAACATGAGTAGCATGCACCTGTCAGAGGGAGGGAGATGCAGTGGCACTGACTGGCAGTTGAAAGACGACAAGATGTAATGTTGGTTGCTATTCTTCAGAGTCCTTCAAATGAGTTTATCAATCACTGTCACTTAACTTTTATGGCATGTCAGTTGTGACATTGTGTTTGTGAGAAATAGAAGACAGGTGGGTCAAAAGCAAGAGACATTAAGACTAGAAAGAGAGGGAGGGAGCAAGATTTTTTTTTTTTAAGAAAGTGAGTAAGAGAAAGAGTGAGGGGTCATTATGCACTCTACAAAAATGTAAAATTAACATGTAAAGTGCTGGTCCCATGTTTCATGAGCTTAAATTATATCTGAAATTTTCCAAATGCACATAAAGCTTATTTCTCTCAAATTTGGTGCACACGTTTGCATCTGTTAGTGAGCACGTCTTTGCCAAAATAATCCATCCACCTGACAGGTGTGGCATATCAATAAGCTGAATAAACAGCATGACCATTACACAGGTGCACCTTGTCCTGGGGGCAATAAAAGCCACTATAAAATGTGCAGTTCTCTCACACAACGCCATAGATGTCTCAAGTTGAGGGAGCATGCAATTGGCATGTTGACTGCAGGAATGTCCACCAGAGCTGTTGCCAGAGAATTGGATGTTCATTTCTCTACCATAAGCTGCTTCCAAAATAATTTGAGGATTTGGCAGTACGTCCAACTGGCTTCACAACCGCAGACCACGTGTATGGAGTCGTATGGGCAAGCTGTTTGCTGATGTCAACGTTGTGAACAGTGTGTCCCATGGTGGCGGTGGGGTTATGTTATAAGGAGGCATGGACAACGAATACAATTGCATTTTATCGATGGCAATTTGAATGCACAAAAAGGTATCTGTATTCCCAGTCGTGAATTCCATAGATTAAGGACTAATGAATCCATTTAAATTGTTCTGCCTGTGGATAAGGAACCTGTTCACTAGACGTGCTACCTTGTCCTGGACCTGCTGTTTTCGTCTCTCTCACACGCACAACCTTGGCCATGCACTGTAATAGTTGACACGCCAGTCATTTGCAACCTTATGTCACAATAAACTACCTAAATATCACAGCAGCAATAGAGTTGTCATGGCGATAACCGCATGCATCAAAGTAGCTCAGAAACGTTGCTTCTTTTGCGTCATAAGCTCCTAGAGTCAGTCAGTCCCTGAATGCAGTTTTAGCGTTTTCCCCCCTCTGTGACAGAAACAGGGAAGAAGCTGAAACAAGTTGCCAACGTCTCTCTCGGGATGGCCCTGAGCCACACCAGCCACCCTACTGAGGCTCAGAGGGGGGCAGCGTAACCGGATTCATGGTCACATAACCTGCTCACAACAACGTTAGGGTGTCCTGTCAATGTCAGCGCAGCTAGCTAACTTTGTGGTAGGGTACAGTGAAAACAATATAGCTATCAACACTAGCACCAACTGACAGTGGGCTGAAGCAGGATTGTGACAGGGTAGGCAATTCTGTTTCCCTCAACACACCAACACTCCATTGAACACACACTTCGGAAGCACAAACCCTGTGTGTGATGTTTATTGCAATACAGTAGTCCATTACTTCTACAGACATGAAGGAATTCTGCGGTTGGAACGTTATTGGATATATATGATAACAACATCCTGAAGATTGATTCTCTACTTAGTTTGACCAGTTTATTCGACCTGTAATATAACTTTTGAAGTTTTCGTCCGAGTTTGCCTGGACCTGTGCGAGCGTTTGGACATGTTAACCTGTTGATGATAGGGGGCGCTATTTACACTTTGGGGGAAAATCGTTCACAATTTAAACGGCCTCATACTCAATTCTTGCTCGTACAATATGCATATTATTATTACTATTGGATAGAAAACACTAGTTTCTAAAACCATTTGAATTATTTCTCTGAGTGAAACGGAACTCCTTCTGCAGCACTTTTCCTGTCAGGGAGTGAGATTTCATAAATCCATGTCCCTCTTCTGAGATCAGTTTATAAGTCCCCATGCAAGCTATGAGGGTACATGCACTGCATACGTCTTCCTCTAGATGTCAGTAAGCGGTGAGACTGAATGGAGTCGATTGCGCAATCTGGGAACTTATATTAGACGTGGAACCAGAAGTACCGTTCTTTTCAACAGTGCGCTTCGCGCACGAAGACATCAGAATGGCGTTCTGCAAACGCTTTCGTTATAGTATTTCTATATCTCCAGTCATGTTTTTATTCGTTATAGGTGTTAAAGACATCATAAGGTAGCTAATTTAAACCGACATATAGCAGTTTATAGCAGTTTATTGGGATTTCTGGGATTTCTTTGCCATGCGCTTCACGAGTTGGACACCACTCCAGTTGGCGGCTAACGTTTAGCGGCTAATTCGACCGGACAAGAGGACATCTTTCAACCCAAAGACGATTGTTTTGAAGAAATGACACCTTGCCCAAGATTCTGATGGAAGCTCAGCTAATAGTAAGCAGTCTTCATGCTGATAATTCATTGTTCTGTTGAAAAATGTCAAATGCATGAAACGCCATTTCCTGCAGGGTAGCCTAGCGTTATCGCAGCCTGTATTGCGCAGTAAGGTTAATTTTTAAAATGTAATTCGGCGATTGCATTAAGAACTAATTTGTCTTTCAATTGCTGTCCAACCTTTATTTTTTAGGCAAGTTTTGGAATAGTTTTCGATAAGAATAGGTGTCTTTCCAAGATGGCGCCGGACATATTGCTTGACGTTATGGACACTGTTTTCATTGTCTAAGCACGATTTGTGCCGCTAAATATGCACATTTTCGAACAAACTCTATATGCGTTGTGTAATATGATGTTATAGGACTGTCATCTGAAGAATTCTGAGAAGGTTAGTGAAAAAATTAATATGTTTTGGTGGTTTTAACGTAATGGCTATGTTTGACTTGAATCAACGTTCCCAAATTCAACTGCCTCGTACTCAATTCTTGCTCGTACAATATGCATATTATTATTACTATTGGATAGAAAACACTCTCTAGTTTCTAAAACCGTTTGCGCAATCCACTCCATTCAAATTCTCCCCGCTTACTGACATCTAGAGGAAGGCGTATGCAGTGCATGTAGCCCGATGGCTTACATGGGGACTTATAAACTGACCTCAGAACAGGGACCTCGATTTCTGAAATCTCACTCTCTGACAGGAAATGTGCTGCAGAATGAGTTCTGTTTCACTCAGAGAAATAATTCAAGCGGTTTTAGAAACTAGAGAGTGTTTTCTATCCAATAGTAATAATAATATGCATATTGTACGAGCAAGAATTGAGTACGAGGCAGTTTAATTTGGGAACGTAAATATTACAAAGTCCCAACAGCACCCCCTATTGAGAAAAGGTTAATCAAACAGTGTGCTTAAAGCATCAGACAAGCTCAATACATATAGTTGATTTTATTAAAACACATAGGGTGTGTCTATGTGGAAAAATACCCAATTAAATATTTCAACCAAACGATTGGTCAAAAGAACAGATTACTTTCAGTTGACCGATATTGTCAACATATTGATTCAATGGTTTAGGACTGTCCCCGACTAAAAACAATCTAAAGTAAAAGCAAGTAATTTAGTCTAAAAAGCCTCACCATTCCTTACCAGATTTAAAGGAGGTCTAGAAGTTAGGGAATGATTTCTACCAAATACATTGCTCTTAATGTTAGAGATGTTCAGGACCAGTTTATAACTGGCCACCCATCCTAAAACTGACAGCAACTCTTACAGTGATTTCACTAGCTGTGGTTGCTGGTTTGAAATCAAATATATGTTTGTTTTTTATTTTGAGTATTGGACTACACACTGTACTAAAATAATTTATTATTTTAACATTTAATATATGTGCAAATCAGATCTAGTTGTTTAAAACATCTAATATGATATGACTCTATTTACAGCGTTGAATCATTACCGTACATGGATAAAGGCTTTCTTTAATGCCAGTGGCAGGTCATAGGTAAAAATAGAAAAGAGTAGATGGCCTAGAGAGATGCCCTGCGGTACACCACACTTCCCATGTTTAACATTAGAGAAGCTTCCATTAAAGAAAACCCAATGTTCTATTAGATAGATTGCTATATCCTGGATTCAGAGCTGAGGTTGAAAAACCATAACAGGTTATGGTCAATAATATCAAAGGCGGCACTGAAATCTAACAGTACAGATCACACAATCCAAGCACGCCCAAAAAGTTGTGAAGAGGGCGTGACAACGCATTTTCCCCTTCAGGAGACTGAAAAGATTTGTCATGGGTCCCCAGATCGTCAAAAGCTTCTACAGCTGCACCATCGAGAGTATCCTGATCAGTTGCATCACCGCCTGGTATGACAACCACACGGCATCTGACCGTAAGGCGTTAGAGGGTAGTGTACACAGCCCAGTACATCACTGAGCCAAGCGTCCTGCCATCAAGGACCTATATACTAGGCAATGTCAGAGGAAGGCCCAAAAAATTGTGACTCCAGTCACCCAAGTCATAGACTGCTCTCTGCTACCGCACGCCAAGCGGTACCAGAGCACCAAGTCTAGGTCCAAAAGGCTCCTTAACAGCTTCTAGCCCCAGGCAATCATTGACCCCGCTCCTTTGTTTTTACACAGCTCCTACTCTCTGTTTATTATCTATGTATATAGTCACTTTACCCATACATACATGTACAAATTACCTCGACTAACCTGTACACCCGCACGTTGACTCGGTACATAGCCTCGTTGTTGTTATTTTGTGTTACTTTTTATTTTGTAAATATTTTCTTAACTCTATTTCTTGAACTGCATTGTTGGTTAAGGGCTTGCAAGTGTGCATTTCACAGTAAGGTGAACAACACCTGTTGTTTTCAGCACATGTGACAAATAAAATGTGATATTATAAATATATTTCAACCAATCATTAGTCATTTGTGTCAGTGCAGTACATGTTGAGTGCTCTTCTCTATAAGCATGCTGAAAGTCTTAATTTGTCCACAGAGAAATAGCTTGTGTGTTTGGTCAAAAAAAAATGTTTTACTTCCAACAGCGTGCCTATTCCAGTGTGGTCATGATGCACTATGGATGTTGCCCACCCAGGTGGCTATAGGGTTCATAGGTCACCTGACATGACTGAGGTCGTGGGTTCAAACCCCAGATGTTAATAATTGAGTGTGGGGGCTGTGATCGTTCCTAGTATAGAACCAATCTGAATACTTCCACCCCATGGGATCATTCATTGATTAGGCCTATGCAACAGCCAAAAACTGGTAATGGTTTTCCATATAAATGGTTTAGTTGTAGGCATAGTCAGAAGAGTAAGCAAGGCCTACTCTGGTGACAAAGAGGTTTAATG
>NC_074688.1:34447889-34469479 GCF_029448725.1 Salvelinus fontinalis
ACAGAACAATACTTTTCTGTGTGAATCTTAACTTTGCCTTTGTTTCTCTATTTTGCTGGGATTTTGCCAGTGCCAATGTAGACTACCAGACAATTCTTACTGTTCTGCCGCAGTAGCTGACTCACCTGACCAGTGGAGGCTGCTGAGTCGAGGACGGTTCATAATAATGGCCGGAATGGAGTGAATGGAATGGTTCATGTTTGATACCATTCCATACACTCCATTCCAGCCATTACACTCAATTCCAGCCATTATTATGAGCCACTGCACCTGACATAGGATAAAGTTGTCTCCAGATACTTATCTGAGGTCAGGTTTGGTAGTTTTCCACCTAATGATTAGGATTAGGGGAAGGGGAAGCTGGTTGTTAATGGTTAGGATTAGGGGACGGGGAAGCTGGTCGTTAATGGTTAGGATTAGGGGATGGGGAAGCTGGTCGTTAATGGTTAGGATTAGGGGATGGGGAAACTGGTCGTTAATGGTTAGGATTAGGGGAAGGGGAAGCTGGTCGTTAATGGTTACGATTAGGGGAAGGGGAAGCTGGTCGTTAATGGTTACGATTAGGGGATGGGGAAACTGGTCGTTAATAGTTAGGATTAGGGGAAGGGGAAGCTGGTCGTTAATGGTTAGGATTAGGGGGAGAGGAAGCTGGTTGTTGACCTGTGCTTTCGAGTAACGTCTACTTCAAGTGGCTCACCTTCCCAGAGCAGTCATCTGCGTGTTGCTGAAGTAGAGGATGATGGGAGATTCCCCTGGGTTTATCTAAGACTGCTGTTTCCCCTTGTCCTCTTACACTCAGCCTCCCTCTCCCACAAGTTATTTCTCTGCAAGATGGGAGGTGCCTCTGCAATGCTGGAAAAGTGATTGAGGGGGAGTAGAGCAGGGATTCAGAGAGAAAGGCAGGCAATGAGAAGTGACAGTAAAGGATAGAGGGAGATGGGGAGAGATTGACATAAATTATACATTTGAGAGTAGGAAGGGTGAGTTAGTCCTCTGAGTATGCACAGCACCAGAGATGTGCCGAATAATCGTTTCTTTATTTAGCCAAGAGAACAAAAACACAAGCCCCTAAGAGTCATCTACTAAGCCTGTTTGATATAATCCCCACGACTACGATGGGAAATCAACAAACAACAGTCTCTCTCTCATTCTTCCTCCTCACTCTCTCTCTCTCTCTCTGCCCCCTCCCTTCTTTTCTGAACTGAGGAAACAGGCTTAGCAGCTTGCTGCATCTGTTTTTGCAGGGGTGTTGTGGTGTTACTGTGTATGTCTGATGCCAAATTCGAAACAAAGTCCTAGCCACTACCTCAAAGTACTATAGTAATTTTGAGAGGATTGGATAGTACGCGGAACATCCTACCTGGCCTGAAGACGGGATAAGTGGATCTACGACTATGCTAATAACACATATCCATTTCTTTTAGGACTAAATGACAAGGGGTAGGGGCTCGGACATTGAGTATACAATATGTGTTAAAGTTGTGGCATAGAGACATTTCAAATGTCATATTATGGCTATATACAGTGTTGTAACGATGTGCAAATAGTTAAAGTGAAAAATGGAAAATAAATAAACTTAAATATGGGTTGTATTTACAATTGTGTTTGTGCTTCAGTTGTTGCCCTTTTATTGTGGCTGTGATGGCACACTGTGGTATTTCACACAGTAGATATGGGAGTTTATCAAATCAATTGGATTTGTTTTCGAAATCTTTGTGGGTCTGTGTAATCTGAGGGAAATATGTGTCTGTAATATGGTCATACATTTGGCAGGAGGTTAGGAAGTGCAGCTCAGTTTCCACCTCATTTTGTGGGCAGTGAGCCTGTCTTCTCTTGAGGGCCAAGTCTGCCTACGGCGGCCTCTCTCAATAGCAAGGCTATGCTCACTGAATACGTATATAGTCAAAGCTTTCCTTAAGTTTGGGTCAGTCACAGTGGTCAGGTATTCTGCCACTGTGTACTCTCTGTTTAGGGCCAAATAGCATTCTAGTTCGCTCTGTTTTTTTGTTAATTCTTCCCAATGTGTCTAGTAATTATCTTTTTGTTTTCTCAGGATTTGGTTGGGTCTAATTGTGTTGCTGTCTGGGGGCTCTGTGGGCTCTCTTTGCATTTGTGAACAGAGCCCCATGACCAGCTTGCTTAGGTTACTCTTCTCCAGGTTCATCTCTCTGTAGGTGATGGCTTTGTTAAGGAAGGTTTGTGAATCACTTCCTTTTAGGTGGTTATAGAATTCAACGGCTCTTTTCTGTATTTTGATAATTAGCGGATATCGACCTAATTCTGCTCTGAATGCATTATTTGGTGTGTTACGTTGTACACAGAGGATATTTTTTGCAGAGTCTCAATTTGGTTGTAACGGTCCTGACCAGTTTTATGTTGTTTTGTATGTGTAATTGGTCAGGGCGTTAGTTTTGGGTGGGCAGTCTATGTTATCTGTTTCTATGTTGGTTTTGGTTGCCTGGTATGGCTCTTAATTAGAGGCAGGTGTTTTGCGTTCTCCTCTAATTAAGAGTCATATTTAGGTAGGGTGTTCTCACTGTTTGTTTGTGGGTGATTGTCTTCCGTGTTTGTGTTATGTTTGCACCATACGGAACTGTATACGGTTTGTTCGGTTTATGTAGTCTGTTTCCTATTCGTGCGTTCTTCGTGTCTATGTAAGTTCTCATGTTTAGGTCAGTCTACGTCGTTTGTTATTTTGTATCATTTCAAGTGTAGTTCGTGTTCGTTTTTTCGTCTTGTTTAATAAATATGTGTTCAAACTTCGCTGCGCCTTGGTTCCCTCAATACTCCTCCTTTTCCGAAGATGGAGAGGAGGAGGATCGCCGTTACATTGGTGTTTGTCCCATTTTGTGAATTCTTGTTTGGTGAGCGGACCCCATGCTTCACAACCATAAAAGTCAATGGGTTCTATAACTGATTAAACTATTTTTAGCCAGATCCTGCCTGGTATGTCAAATGTTATGTTCCTTTGATGGCATAGAAGGCCCTTCTTGCCTTGTCTCTCAGATTGTTCACGGCTTTGTGGAAGTTACCTGTGGTGCTGATGTTTAGGCCGAGGTATGTATAGTTTTTTCTGTGCTCTGTGGCAACGGTGTCTAGATGGAGTTTGTATTTGTGGTCCTGGCAACAGGCCATTTTTTGGAACACCATTATTTTTGTCTTACTAAGATTTACTGTCAGGGCCCAGGTCTGTCAGGGCCCAGGTCTGTCAGGACCCAGGTCTGTCAGGGCCCAGGTCTGTCAGGGCCCAGGTCTGTCAGGGCCCAGGTCTGTCAGGGCCCAGGTCTGTCAGGACCCAGGTCTGTCAGGGCCCAGGTCTGTCAGGGCCCAGGTCTGTCAGGGCCCAGGTCTGTCAGGGCCCAGGTCTGTCAGGACCCAGGTCTGTCAGGGCCCAGGTCTGGCAGAATCTGTGCAGAAGATCTAGGTGCTGCTGTATATCTCTGTCTTCCACTGATTCCTTTCCTACTGCCTACTTATCTCTTCTCCTACATCCCTTATTATTCTTGAATAAACATTTGTTTTGCATAACTGCATACTATGAGAACAGATGTTGAGAGAGAGATGAAGAAGATTGAGTGACATAACATTTAATTGTGCCTACCACCTACCTGTATATTGTAGCATAGGAATTAATTTGATTTTTACAACAATTGGTCTATGGACTAGCTAGGACAAAAGCTTGAGTCTCAATGTTTTATCCTCTGGCCATTCCGCACAAGGGGACCGACTCTTTAGTCAGAATGCGAGTGAGACCCCCCCCACCCTCCATCTCAACCTTTTCAAATGTCAGCCACTGCCTATTAGTGCAGCCAAACACTGTTACTGTGAGGGTTCATCTCAAATTAGCAACTGTAATGCGCACACACACACGTGCACGCGCGCACACATACACACACAATTAGCGGCCACAGCCTTATGGTGATACCAGTGACATTGCCTAAACCCCTTACAGCTGTGTGTGTTGTGTGTGTGTGTATGTGTATGTTCTACAAATGACGTCAAGGCCTTTGGATGACTGTATGACCTCCTGACCTTACAAACACAATCGTATAACTCCTGCACGCATGGATTCACAATTAGTCACTATGCCACAGGATCACAGGCTGGTTTCTACTGTATGGGAGAATCTTAATTGCATACTCACCGCAACCTTTCTCTGCTCTTCCTTCTCAAAACCGATTGGAGGAGGTCAGAGGGTAGGGACCTCTGGCTTTCTTATCCAATGGGTTTTGAGAAGGAGGTGAGGAGAGAAGAAGCGAGGAGTGTGCAATTAAGATTCTCCCTCTGTGTACACAAACTGGACTCCTGCTGTGTTTGTACTGACGTCAGCCATACACATGTATGCATGTCACTTGAGCTCAGCATGAGTCCCATTTCCTCTGACTTTGCATGCTACGCTCTGTTATTATACAATCATGATCATCAGCACAACTCTGATGAAGCTGGAAACCTTGTCATAATAAACTCACCTGGGAGTTTAGATTAGTTTAATTTTTTTCTGCTGATGCTGAATATTTGTTGCTCCACCTGATCCTGTGCTGGTGGGATCTATGCTCCCATCTTTTGGTCAATTCTGGAAATTACAACTATTGTATTTGTCCATGAGTATCAGGCCTACTGCACTGTAACATTGTACACAAGCAGGTAAGATTACAGCATTATCTCTGATGAATCCTCAAATAACACTGTGCCAATCAGTCCTCTCTTTCCTCACAGACTATGGGGATGGCAACGATGATGATAAGGTAGTTGTTGTGGAACTGTTAGATTACTTGTTAGATATTGCTGCACTGTCGGAACCAGAAGCACAAGCATTTTGCTACACTCACAATAACGTCTGCTAACCATGTGTATGTGACCAATATCATCTGCTAACCATGTGTATGTGACCAATAACATCTGCTAACCATGTGTATGTGACCAATAACATCTGCTAACCATGTGTATGTGACCAATAACATCTGCTAACCATGTGTATGTGACCAATAACATCTGCTAACCATGTGTATGTGACCAATAACATCTGCTAACCATGTGTATCTGACCAATAACATCTGCTAACCATGTGTATGTGACCAATACAATTTGATTTGATTTGATGATTGATAAGATGATTGCAGATTTTGAAGAAGAGAAAAGATTAGATGACATTATGATCAATGTGTAAACCTCAGCAAAGGAAACAGAAAAACTGATGAGAAATGCAGTACTATAAGGCTGCGTTTACACAGGCAGCCAAAATCTAAACTTTTGCACAATTATTGGCAAAACAGCTGATCTGATTGGTCAAAATACCAAAGTGGTAAAATATCAGAATTGGGCTGCCTGTGTAAACTTAGCCTAAATGTGTGTATGAGAGAGCGAGTGAGAGACAGAGAGAGAAAGAAAGCGAGAGAAAGAACGATGCCAGTAGTGATTTTAAAGGACACAATGACTTGTTTTATAAATGTAGTGTGATATTGCAGGTTAAAAGCCTCTCATAGTGGAGCAGATGACTCATATTACAGCACAGACACCATGTTCACACAACAGACTCTATCACCCAGACCAACTCTCATATAACCAACCATGCACCAGGTGGACCGGTAATGAACCAATCAACTGTCACACACTCCTCTCACACACACACACACACACACACACACACACACACACACACACACACCACAGTGTAACACCTCTGGAACACTCTCTATCCACTCATTAGCATATAGCTTATGTCATGACTGTCCTGTGAGGATCATAATAGGTCAGATCAGGTTTGCAATCAATAACTTGAACCAGACCCCCTCTCACCCGCAGAGGAGGGGGGGGGGGGGGGGGGGGGGGGGGGGCTGGCGGGGTTAACAACTCACACCCTGTTGTAAATCAAGGACAGAACATTCAGCTCTCCCTCTCCAATGTTCACCAGAGGAATGTCTTTTGTTTCTACAGACTTTTCCCGCTGAAACTGTAACACGTTCTAAAGCAAATACTGTAACAATATTTCAAACATAAAACATGGGGAATGGTCAGAGGCGATCTAAAGAACACGAATGTCATTTCGTTTGTAATTTTGTGATATCATTTAAAAAAATTATAAAGGAAATACTGTAGCTTGGAAAGTACATCCACTACATGAGTGAAGTGTCCATCCAATGTGTTGTGCATGAAATATGAAAAATTATGAAAGTGTTTTTGTTAAGAGAGCGAAATGATTTTAAGAGACATAAGATATAATTGTTTTACATAAACTTTGTACAAGTTACAAGTCACGCCCCTGAGTGAGGTCAGAGAGCGTGTCAGCCTGACGCAACCGCCCTTTTGAACAAACTGTATAAAATTATGGGTTAAGAATTTACATATCGGACCAGAGAGACGTAGAGCTGCAGCTGCACTGTTAGAGCGGTTTGAACCCTGAATCTCAACACGAGGTAGAAACAATAAAACCACCTCCCGAAAAAATCGCTGGTATGGCTGATTAGTTGTCCTTTAATCATTCTACTACTGCTCAAACCATCGTATTACGCTACTCTCATCACCCCACTGGGAACCATCGACACAGCTGGCTAGCCTATGTTCAAAGAGGCAGCTTCAGGAAAGAATGGTAGGAAAATCAACTCTATAGTTCTGTTCAGGACTACATGACAAGTCACCGGACAACTACAGAGAGGAACAACAGTAGAAGTGTCACACCCTGATCTGTTTCACCTGTCTTTGTGATTGTCTCCACCACCCTCCAGGTGTCGCCCATCTTCCCCATTATCCCCTGTGTATTTATACCTGTGTTCTCTGTTTGTCTGTTGCCAGTTCGTCTTGTTTGTTCAAGTCAACCAGCGTTTTGTGTCTCAGCTCCTGCTTTTTCCAGACTCTCTTTTCTCGCCCTCCTGGTTTTCACCCTTGCCTGTCCTGACTCTGAGCCTGCCTACTTGACCACTCTGCCTGCCAGAGCCTGCCTGTCGACCTGTACCTTTGCCCCCCTCTGGATTACTGACCTCTGCCTTACCCTGACCCTGAGTCTGCCTGCCGCTCGGTACCATTGCCCCCCTCTGGATTACTGACCTCTGCCTTACCCTGACCCTGAGCCTGCCTGCCGTCCGGTACCATTGCCCCACCTCTGGATTACTGACCCCTGCCTGCCTTGACCTGTCTATTGCCTGCCACTGTTGGAACAGGAAATTATTGTTTATTCGACGTGGTCTGCATCTGGGTCTTACCTTCATACCTGATAAGAAGACTTGTTGGAACCATTTCTGAACAATCAGAGACTTACCAGCGTGCCACGAAAAGGCCCAACCCTCTTTCCAAGGCAGCCCGGTTCCGAGAGACACGGCGAACCAAGGCATTTCACGTAAATATATTTATGATTTCTTACTCCAAGCGGGCGGCGGTTCGTGTGCAAAGTATAGGAATACTATAAGTGGGAGTATTTTCTAGATGTACCAACGTTAAGTGTCTTTCTCCCTCTCTCTCTCTCTCGCCCTCTCCATGTCTTTTGTAACAAGCAGCCATATTGTTGTCAGTCCGCTATGGACCTGTTTTTGACGTATTAAGTGTGTATGTTATTCTGTGTTACCATTTAATTCGTTTGTAAATAAATAATTACACCAATTTGTGTAGTACTGAATCATAAGTAAGTCTCGAGTTTTTGCAGATGCAAGGAGGTTACGACTGTTCAGAATGATGATATGAGGTTATGATTAATACATTGACTGTTTATAGGTGTGATAGGTAAAGACCTTTAGAGTTTAATTCGGGAGATAGCAACTCTTTAAAGAACCGCTCTCGTGGTGCCCCAGATCCTAATGAATTAATTGTTACATAATTAATTTAATCGGGTAACAATTAAACATATTTAGGTAATTAGATAAATAACAGTCCTCAGATTGATTTTAAAGTCAAGTCACGACACTTACCACATTTTTCCGGACAGTGCACTTTCAGCAGTGTTTTAATTAGAATGAGTGGATTACCATGTCCTTGAGAGATGTGTGGGCTGTAATAGCAGAGGGCTGCTGCTGCTGGGGGTAATAGGATGTAATTATTTAATGTTGTATAACGAGAGGGTCACCTAGGACTCGTTAGCCTGATGCTAATGAGTGTTTTTTTTCATAGGTGATTAAAGAAAGATTTCCACTGTTTGCTCAGGGCACCGAGACGTGATGAAGACTATCATTTCTATTTTCAAGTGGTCAATACAATTTTATTCTGATTAGCCTTTATTTAACCAGGTGAATTAGTTAGGAACAAATTCCACATAGCAACAAGATGTGTGCATTGTGTTTATTGAAAAAATTGAATAACTCACTTTTTCAAAGTTACTTGCTTTATTTTTGTTATGCAGTGTATGTTTCTGTTTGATAATGTAAGGTAATATGTGTAAAGGGCAGATTGTAAGTAGACATATGGAGTATGAGATTTGATGTGTGTGATCTTTATTTCCTAATCTAAGAGTTAGATTTCCT
This sequence comes from Salvelinus fontinalis, assembly GCF_029448725.1. NCBI lineage: Eukaryota > Metazoa > Chordata > Actinopteri > Salmoniformes > Salmonidae > Salvelinus > Salvelinus fontinalis. Next base: position 34,456,334 of record NC_074688.1, read on the forward strand.
GTGTCACGGCTGCCTTGGCCTCATCTCCCTGGCACTCGGTGTTCACCTGGGAACAATGACAACATGAACAAGTTAGTTGTTAGTAATACTCATGTACATCAAAATAGGATTGGGCTCACAATCAGTCAGTGAATGTCATTGGTCATGTAATACCACACTCACTCTGTAGGAGGAGCTCCACACGCCGGCCCCGTGGCTGTTGACAGAGCGTGCCCGGAACAGGTAGTGTGTGTCTAGGCAGAGCCCGGCCGTCTGCAGGTTGCAGGTCTTCACCCCCACCAGGACCACTCCCTTCCCCTCCTCCATGGCCATCCCCACAATAACAGCATCCTGGAAGTGGATGTCAAAGGTCTTCACCTCCGCCCATGGGCAGCATCCAGAAGATCTACACAGACAGATAAATAGCTATCATCATATTGGATAACTTCTACATAGATATAAAACAATACATTTGAAGTTTAATTTCTGAATAAGTCCATAGTTGCTGTTTAACTGTACCTCCACAGTGGCTCCACTGACGATGTGCTGGTAGATGATGGGGGGCCTGGGCAGCAGATGGCGTTCCTTATCGCTGCAGTCCCCAGCTGACAGGCCCAGCTGTTCCTCCATCACCAGCTTCCTGTGGCTCCTGGGGGTCCGGGGGCTTCGGGGTGAGTCCGCCAGGGTGCGGTGGGGGGTCCCTGGGCATGATGGCAGCTGCACCACCTCGCAGCACCCCTCCAAAATGGCTGCCTCCATGCCGGTCGCCACGGCAACCACTGCAGCCACTTCGGGGCTCTTCCAGTGGAGATGGGTCCCCAGCAGGCCCTGCAGGTCCCCAAAGAGAGCATCAAAGTCCATCTTCATCCCCTTGAAGGGCTCCCCCTCCTGGAGAGTCAGGGCAGAGCGATGAATGTCCCTGTTGACCCTCTGCAGCCACTGGGTCAGAGCCATGGCCCCGGTCAGGAAGGCCACAGTGTTGGGCTCCAGGAGGGCCTGTTCAGAGATCGTCTCCAGCCCAGTCAGGGAGCTCAGGAGTGGGGCAGAGGTCTGGATAAAGTCAATGGCTCCGCTGCAGGTGCTGGAGGTCTGGTTTTCCAGGTGTGAGAGCAGCAATGCCTCCTGGTCTAGCAGGACATTACGGATAGACAGGAAGCCCTCGCGCACACTGTGTCTTAGCTCGGTGCCGTCGGAGCCCGTCCGGGCCCTCAACTGGTCCATGGACACCATGTCAGCTTCACACTGGGACTTCACTACAGCCACGTGACGGGTGCAGCAATAAACATCTGATACAAACTTAACTTCCTGTATTAACTTTTAATGAATTAACATTGAGTTTACTCTGCTGCAAGTAATCTGTTTGACATAATATTCCCTCTAAGCTGTGCACGTGCACGTGCGTGGGCGCGCAGCTCCCCTCGGATGGCCGGGCAGAAGAAATATCAGCCCATGCAGAGAAGCATGAGTTTGAACTTCACTCAACTTCCTAGTTTTTCCCTTTAGTTAACACTATCAACGTTTCACTATACTGTGGAAAATTGTGCTCAAATCAACGTAATATTAGCCACTTTCAATGTAACATACTGAAACAAAACAAACTATGCAAGACTTAGTATGCAAAACGAACTGTGTAAGAGATTTTCTTGTGGGCAGAGAGCATTGGCGTATTATTCTATTGCATTGACAGGCATGACTCAGACCCCTACTCTACAGCGCCATAACCAATCAGAGCTGCAGTAGGCCTATATGCAAATAGCCATAGTCATATATGGATCTGTGCCATTCACTTTAAACTTGACTGTGTTAACAGCATGAGCGGTCACGAGTAGATGCGCTTGTTTTGAGATCAAAGCTGCAGCCACCTGTGTACATTTGTTCATATTCTTTGCTAGTTAGTGAGTTATTAGCCCGGTTATCGCTAATTTCTAGTCAACAATGGGGGAGGGGTTGCTTCCGACAAGAGCACAAAATGTCTGCATTTCTAGTCATCTTAGAAAAGCCAGTCAGGTAAAATTATTTTTTTATGTGTTAAAGGGGCAGCGTTGTATTTTGAGACGGTCTTGAATAAGCTAAGTAGCCAATAGGCATAATTTGTCAGATTTTCTGTAATAATAGTATAGGAATAATAATGAATTTTATTTTGTAAAGTTGTTTCTTGCATCAAACTTAACATTTTAAGCCATCTCCTCGTCTGATGGACAAGTGGATAACAGGGTAATGTTGAATGTAGGCCTACATTGAACACCACACATTGGCTGCTACTGTAGGCTGATTGATAGAACAGCTAGTTCCATGTTAAAATGTTATGGGATGTATTTTTCTCCATTGTTTTTGATGGTAGGCCACTCTGGTAGACATACATTATGATCAAATATCCATAGTAGCCTACCTGACCACTGTTAAAACTGGAACTTAAAGCGAGTACGACCTCAGTGTTCACAGTAAACTTGCGCTGGAATTTGCACAGAATTTTCTAGATGTTCAAGTTTGTACTCAGCAGACCTGAAATTTGCTCAGTGCCTAATTTTTTTTGAGGGAACATTGGCTACCATTACTGTGGTTCACAAAGATGGGATTTTGAGAATGTATTTTTTACTTGCAGTAATTAAGATGTGAAAGCTTAGCACTGGTAGATTCTGGCTGCACTTATGAAAGCTAATTAACTGAACAAAAGCTGTTTGTGCAGCAACATTAAGATGTCAAATTAATGACATAAATCCATGAAATTAGAGTAGTAGACATGACCTTACCCTTCCCAGCCTGCTCTAGGGAATTGCGGATGCCCAACTCCCTGTGGGCGCGGGCCTCGTGGACTGGTGACACATCGTGTACCTGGTGCCCCTGTTCCATGCACCCCAGAGCTCCGTCGTCAAGGCAACAGTGGGACAGGGAGCGGTCGTGGTGGATGGGGCATGGATCGCGGCACCCGCTCTCCACGGGCTCCGTCAGCACGTGGGCCTGGAATGCCCGTTTGCCATGGAGTTTCTCAGGCACTTGGCACAGTAGTTGAGGCCGCAGGTTTGTCAGTAGCGCTGGGCCTCGCGCTGCTTAGAGCAGATTTCGCAGGCGGTCACCCTCAGGGGTAACTTCTTGGCACGGGTGTTTTTGTTTTGGGTTGCTTCACCCGTCTCAGGCCCTCAAGCCTTTCCAGGAGCTGCTCAGCCACGTTAGCCAGGAGAAGGTTCTCTGGGAAGGGCCAGGCCTCGCCGGGCTGGAGGGAGTAGTGGACCAGGCAGCAGGGGCACTGGGAGCAGGGCTGAGGTTGCTCGGCATCAGAGGCCTTGGTGCTGGATGGCTTCTTGCGGACGCCTTCCAGGCAGGGCCGGCAGAGGCAGTGGCCACAGGCTGGAGGAGGAGAGTGTCACAGGCTGGGCAGCACAGGTGGAGAGCCAGGGAGCGGGTCACTGGGTCAAGCTCAGTTTTTGTCTGGGCATCCTGAGAGCTAGAAGGGGTAACAGGCAGGCTTAGGGGTCAGAGAGGGGAGAGCTGGAAAAAATACTAATGTAGTCATCACAGTTACACTACAATATCATCCCCCCCACTATGCCAGACATTTTCAGATGACTATTTCTGTTATTCCTGTCCATATAAAAATAAAAATAATATATGGCACTACTTCAGTACTTGTTAGGCTTTTTATCTGTTTCAGGCTTCATACCCTATCTCCTTTCCTGCGTGTTTGGCTTTGGGGTTGTTGCGCTTCTTCGAAGACCTCAAGCGCGGCCAACAGCCGGATTCAGAATCAGTACCAAGCATTCTTGTATTAGATAACAGATTCCCAATTGTATTTTATGCGATATCCTAAAGAAAACCATGCCATTATTAGATTTCGCTCGTTAGGCTAGCCTACTTTCTATTTCACTCATTGGCCTACATTTTGGTTGGAAATTCTACTAGAGATCTTTGTATTTAATTAGCCTAATCTAGTTAATTATTCTGCATTTTTCATTGCATTGCAGATGGGCCGCTACTGAGGCACTTACGTTCTTCAGCACGTCTGAGTGTGATCAAAAAGTGAAACTCGCGGGAATATCTCAGCTGTTTTACTATGACGTACACTTTCGGCCGTCTATGACGTTATTATGGCAGCGTCCGTGGCGGCCGAATTATGGGGTAACCTGGTCAAATTCCAAGCCCAGCGCTTTAATATGATTCTCTACAGCCTGTTTCTTCGAAATGTGGAAAAAAATGATAAAACACTACCAATAAACACATCAATAGAAATGGCCACTAGATGGAGACATTGTATTAAATTTGACATTGGATTAAACACACACTCCCCTTTTTGGCTTCCATGGCAACCCCCACGGTAACCTTTCCCCAATATAATCTTTCCTCCACGGGAACCACACCTGTTGGCATTCTCACAAACAATCGCAAAATTGTTTCAATAATATATAGAACTTTTCTTGCAGCTCTGGTATATAAAGCTTTTTTGAGGCCTTGCTCACAATTCATTCTATGGCAGCACAATGATCAAACAATATACTGTATGTGAGGCTCTTGATCATATCTTTGATCATGACACTGGTGAGGAGTAGAGAGTCCTTGTTAAACTTTGACACAAAGTAGTCAGTGATAAATAGCACAATGGGTTTCATCTGAGTATATGCTATAGTCAAAATAATCCAATAATCCAGATTTTTTTACTCTAAAAAGAGTTGTATGAGCTCAGGTCAACGAGGCCTACAGGCCATAAATAGCAAATTGAATTTCAAAACTTGTAATGATCACAAGAATTTAAGTTGATAAAAAGATCTAACATAACATTAGGTGATATATGTATTCTTATGGATTTATAATCAGCTATAATGGGACGGTCATTTTGGACCTGGAACACAGAATTAATTAACATGAAACTAACATAAAAGGAGGGTTAAACTGTTAAATTGGTCTAATACCTTTCATAGCTTTGAAATACCATAGACTGAAATGTCCATAGACTTAACTATATGACTAATTAGTGACCTGCGGCTGAGTATTTCCCACCCCATTTTAATTCACACATTCTCTAGGCCTAGTTGTTTTCTGTATTGAATAAATTGATAAGTGACTGCAGAATGAATGAGACACAGCTAGATTCTAAAACAAGTCTTTATTGGTCAATTTACAGAAAGTGTTGTAGTGACCATCTAAAGTAAACTAAGAAAAACAGTCCAAAGAAAAAATCAAGAAAAACCGAAAAAAGGTTTTACACATTTTACAAGGATGATATTTATTTTCACCTTCTTCTTCTTCTTCTTCTATAACAGTGGTCACCAACCAGTGGATCGCGATTTTTATATATTTTATAAATTTAACCTTTATTTAATGTTGATTGACATGTTGATCTTCAAGGCATTCCTAGTCTATCACCAAACATTTCTGTAGAAAAGCCAACGATAACTGCATAAGCTTGCGCTCCTTTTTTCCGTGTTGCGCTATTGACAGTACGTTCAACTTGATTCAGAAGCCTTGGGCACCGGGTAGGCAAAGTTTCCCATTTTTAACCATTTCATTTGTCTGAAAAGTTCAACTCCGCCTACCCAGCGGACCGGGAGTTATGTGGCTAAATCGAGTGCGCTTTTGGGGCTGGCCAATCGGATAGCTCAAATCACGGTGCCTACCTACATCTTCCACGACCCCGGAAAATGAACGAGTAGCAAAGTGTATAGATAGCCCTGCGTTTTTATTATTATTAGCAGCTCGTCGTGTGTATTTTAATATCGAGGAGTATTTCACTTTCGCTGGTCATAGGAACAACATGAATTTGTGCCGAGGCAGGTGTGGTGCGACTCGAGTTTTGCCATCAGGTGGAAGACTGTGTCCCCTCTCTCTAGTCAGTCGCACTGGAGGAAAGGAAGGAGAGCAAGGACCGTCTGCTGCTCACTCCATCTGTCCACTGAGACTGTTTTTTCCCCAAATAACTGGGAACTCGGGATTCATTGTCTTTCAATCGTTCAAGACAACTGGGAACTCGGAAAAAGCGAGATCCGACTATGGAAAATAGTTTTGAATGGTCATCCAACTCGTAAACGCTAGCATCTCTCTAGAACTCCGACTTTCCGATGTGAAGTTCGCTGACTTCTTGGTTTGACCTCGTTTTTTCAGAGTTCCCAGTTGTCTTAAAATCACCATGCCCATCAGAAGCAGGTACCATCAGTCCAGTAAAATAAAAAAGCGAATTGTTTCAATTCATGCTCAGCTGTGCCTCACAAGTGCTACACCAACTGATCTAGTTTGTTATCAAAGCTCGAGTTTTGAAATATAATAAGGTCTGAGAAAAATAATATTGGCAGGCCAGGCATATAGCCAATATGCTAAGATAATGTATTAAGTGTACTGCACAAATCTCATTCCTACAGAGCTGTTTTTATTAGGTTCATGTAAAAATAATTATCTGAGTGGTAGATCTTGGCTTGCCTTTTGACTGCGAAAGTGATCTTGACTCAAATGTTGGTGACCACTGTTCTAAAACAAACGTTGGGAGACCATTGGGGAGGATTGATGCAAAGTCCAGCAAGGTTCAAAGGGGGTACGGGTACAGCTAGAACCAAAGGACTATCCCCGGGAAGGAATACATCAAGCAGGGTCACACAGTCAAATACCAAAATGAAGACAATAGAAACTTTCAATTTCTCCTCATGGCAGGTAAAATAACATTTTGTAATAGGTGTACTGTGTACGATAGGGGTAAGGGGGATTGCTGGGATTGACTACAGAAAGACAGAAGACAACACTCTATACATGCCCTGCCCATTAACCAGTTTAAGTTGGGTTTAAATTGGTTTAACTTCCATGATCATTTCCCACTGTTGTCTCCCATCCTAAAATGTAGGAACAGCGGTGTCTGTTTGTCTTGCCTGTCTTAACAGAGACAGAAAGCACAGCCATTTGGAATGAACTGAACGTTGAGATACAAACATAGAGAGAGGGGTGGGTTTGGTGTGATATGAACAGATTTCAGTGACATGGGCGGGTTAGTACATAGAGATGGGGGGAGGGGGGTGCATACATACAGATGAACAGAGGGAGGAGCTTCGCTAGGTTCAGGGCAGGGTCACCTACTCTAGTCAGTATGTACAGGTAAGAGGAACATATCCAAATGTACAAGGTTCCTTCTCTCTTATAGTGTGTCCAAAAACCAGAACAGGCAAGATCAACTTTCACCTGGGTGCTTATTCAGTTGGCTACAGAATATTGAAGATAGAAATTACATGCATGGAGCTGACATGGTAATTGTTTTGCATGACAGAGAAACGTGTCTGTTCTATGCAACATATTTCTATCTGAACATTCTGTAATGTTGCAACTGCATGATTATGCCTCAAGTAACTACAACATCTCCAACAGGACACCAATCAAAAAACAAATAAAGATTGTTTAGTGCCATTGGTTACGCCAAATGTAAAATCACCTAGACACCTCATCCAGGCTTAAATACGCAGTGATAAATAAAATATATTCCATTGCAATAAACCCAACATATTTTTCAGGTATTAAAATATTGCAAATCAATGCAATAATATTTTTTCTTATTTCGTCTTAAATTTTAATTTGATGCAATGGACAAAAGGTATGATATACTGAACACAGATACACTACATGACCAAAAGTGTGTGGACACCTGCTCGTCAAACATCTCATTCCAAAATCATGGGCATTAATATGGAGTTGGTCCCCCCTTTGCTGCTATAACAGCCTCCATTCTTCTGGGAAGACTTTCCACTAGATGTTGGAACATTGCTGCGGGGACTTGCTTCCATTCAGCCACAAGAGCATTAGTGATGTCGGGCACTGATGTTGGCTTGCAGTCGGTGTTCCAATTCATTCCAATGGTGTTAGATGGTGTTGAGATCAGGGCTTGTGCAGGCCAGTCAAGTTCTTCCACACCGATCTCGACAAACCATTTCGGTATGTAGGGCTGTTGCGGTGTGGAAGAACTTGACTGGCCTGCACAGAGCCCTGACCTCAACACCATCGAACACCATTGGAATGAATTGGAATGCCGAGCTCTTATGCTGCTGATGGTAATTAGTAGTCTACCAAACTTGCTAACTGCCTGGTACTCAGCACTGTATTGTCCCTCTAATCACTCTGACATCAATGAAAATGTAATCGAAAATCTAATCAAACACTTCATGAGTTCCCATGAGCTAATGTTGCGCAACATTTCTATAGGGTGTGCAATTGCGTGAGAAAACCTTGCTTTGTGCACGGGGGCATTGTCATGCTGAAACAGGAAAGGGCCTTCCCCAAACTGTTGCCACAAAGTTGGAAGCATAGCATAATCTAGAATGTCATTGTATGCCTTAGCATTAAGATTTCCCTTCACTGGAACTAAGGTCTAGCCCGAACCATGAAAAACAGCCCCAGACCATTATTCCTCCTCCACCAAACTTTACAGTTGGCACTACGCATTTGTGCAGGTAACGTTCTCCTGGAACCCAGATTCGTCTGTCGGACTGCCAGATGGAGAAGAGTGATTCATCACTCCAGAGAACGCGTTTCCAGTGCTCCAGAGTCCAGTGGCGGTGAACTTTACACCACTCCAGCTGATGCTTGACATTGCACATGGTGATCTTAGGCTTGTGTGTGGCTGCTCTGCCATGGAAACCAATTTCATGAAGCTCCTGACAAACAGTTCTTGTGCTGACGTTGCTTCCAGAGGCAGTTTTGAATTCGGTAGTGAGTGTTGCAACCGAGGACATAATCTTTTAGCTCACTACGCGCTTCAGTACTCGGCGGTCCCGTTCTGTGAGCTTCTGTGGCCTTCCCCTCACGGCTGAGCCGTTGTTGCTCCTAGATGTTTCCACTTCCCAATAACAGCACTTACAGTTGACAGGGGCAGCTCTAGCAGGGCAGAAATTTGATGAACTAACTTGTTGGAAAGGTAACATCCAATGACAGTGCCATGTTGAAAGTCACTGAGCTCTTAAGTAGGGCCATTCTACTGACATTGTGTGTCTATGGAGATTGCATGGCTGTGAGCTCGATTTTATACACCCATCAGTAACGGGTGTGACTGAAATAGCCGAATCCACTAATTTGATGGGGTGTCCACATACTTTTGCAATATAGTGTATCAAGGTAAGAATCAAAGGTGTTCCCCTATACTGGACTGTACCATCTTAAAGGAAAACTCCACCCAAAGACTATCATTTGGTATTTGTTTCATTAGTTGGTTGTTACCATTACAAAAGATCACAGCGACCTATAGGACCACAGTTTCTCAGACAAGATTTTAGACCCTGAAAAAATAGGTGGAAAACAGATGTTTGACAAGCAATTTCAGTCGTATACAGTTTTTCACATTTTGTTGTCTTTTTTTCACAGTCTCAGTAAAAAACAGTAGGTAAGGTTTCAGCTTGTGGACTAGGGCTTGAGGTCTGGGGTACTCAAGACCACAGGATAGTATTACAGCATTGGAGTACCACAGGGTAGCCTTTAGTTAACACTACATAGTTTGACATAAAGGAAAGGAGTCTTTTTAAATACAGGCTGGTGTTGTGTGTGTGTGTGTGTGTGTGTGTGTGTGTGTGTGTGTGTGTGTGTGTGTGTGTGCGTGCGTGTGTGTGTGTGTGTGTGACGTATGTGTGTGTGTGTGACGTATGTGTGTGTGTGTGACGTGTATGTGTGTGTGTGTGTGACGTGTATGTGTGTGTGTGTGTGTGACGTGTATGTGTGTGTGTGTGACGTGTATGTGTGTGTGTGTGTGACGTGTATGTGTGTGTGTGTGTATGTGTGTGTGTGTGTGATGTGTATGTGTTTATGTGTGTGTGTGTGTGACGTGTATGTGTATGTGTGTGTGTGTGACGTGTATGTGTGTGTGTGTGACGTGTATGTGTGTGTGTGTGTGTGTGTGTGTGTGACGTTTGTGTGTGTGTGACGTGTATGTGTGTGTGACGTGTATGTGTATGTGTTTATGTGTGTTATCACACAGTGCTCATTCTATTCTTAATACCATTTCCTTTTTCACCAGTAGGGGGAGATGTTACCTCAACTCAGAGAAATCTCAGGTAGTCTCATGATTTGAACAATTTATTTTATAGTAGTGAGTATGTTGATGCCTCAGCGTGTGTGTATATACATCAGTGTGTATGTGTGTGCATCAGTGTGCATGTATAATTGTATTCAGTAGGTTCATGTAGAGTTGTAGCAGTCCAGCTGGCCCCTCTTGCTGCTCTGTTGTACCCTGTGAGCTCCTGGGACCTCCTCCTCCTCGCTGTCGTCTGACTCTGTGCTGGTGATGTCATCCTCTTCATCTTCCTCCTCCTCCTCACTGGCCTCTTCCTCAGCTTCCTGGGGCTCCTGGAAGCTCTGCATGGGGCACAGAGAGGCAACAGCTGTGTAACAGGTTCTGGAGCTGATTACTGTGGCCCTTGTGTTTCCTACTCTGTTTCACTATGTCCCATTCCTCCCTTTCTCTCCTCTTCCTTGCCATTCCTCCCTTTCTCTCCTCTTCCCTGACATTCCTCCCTTTCTCTCCTCTTCCCTGCCATTCCTCCCTTTCTCTCCTCTTCCCTGCCATTCCTCCCTTTCTCTCCTCTTCCCTGCCATTCCTCCCTTTCTCTCCTCTTCCCTGCCATTCCTCCCTTTCTCTCCTCTTCCCTGACATTCCTCCCTTTCTCTCCTCTTCCCTGCCATTCCTCCCTTTCTCTCCTCTTCCCTGCCATTCCTCCCTTTCTCTCCTCTTCCCTGCCATTCCTCCCTTTCTCTCCTCTTCCCTGCCATTCCTCCCTTTCTCTCCTCTTCCCTGCCATTCCTCCCTTTCTCTCCTCTTCCCTGCCATTCCTCCCTCTGCCCTCTATCTTCGTTACTCAATTTCAGTCCATTCTCTCTTTTCTTACTGTGACGAAGCTACCTCAGTACCTCTCGTCACTAATTATTGAATTCCCCTTGTTTAGCACATTCATGTGTCCCCATATATCTAGTAATTCATTTATCCTAAAGGTGTATACTGTTGTTATTTCCCTCTTTTGCCAGTATCATGGCTATTTATTGTGCGTAAGGCTAATTGTGTGTCGAGCAAATGTTTGGTCAAGTTGCGTTGTGACGAATTTCAGTTTCATACTTAAATGTATTAATTGACCCTTTTGCAATCCTACCAATGGATGTGATGTTCAGGTGCACATGAACACCTGCTACACTGACAAGAAAGAAGTTTGTTTATTTCCATATTGTAATGTGTCCTGTGTTTGAAGTTGGCACATCTCGGAGCTCCATGTGTTGTCTATCATGTCCGTGCGTAATGGGACCATACGCAGATTGCAGAACTATTGTTATGAAAGGTGTATTCATTCATTTAAAGATTTCCCGCAATGAGGATAAGCCAGGAATGTTTAAGATGTTTATTTAGATGTAATATGTAATATAATGACGATGCCTGTTGCATGATTTAATGGGTAAAGAGCACCATGTTTAATGGTAGGTTTCATAAGGAGGGGCCATAGGTATAAAGGCACCTGTTTCACCTATGAGCTGGAGTGATGTTCTAGCTCTGGTCTGTGAGCTGTGTGGGAGGCTGTTCATAGCCTGGTATACCCCAACCTGCTACTGTTGGTTTGGTATGTGAGCTGTGTGGGAGGCTGTTCATAGCCTGGTATACCCCAACCTGCTACTGTTGGTTTGGTATGTGAGCTGTGTGGGAGGCTGTCCATAACCTGGTATACCCCAACCTGCTACTGTTGGTTTGGTATGCGAGCTGTGTGGGAGGCTGTCTTTAGCCTGGTATACCCCAACCTGCTACTGTTGGTTTGGTATGTGAGCTGTGTGGGAGGCTGTTCATAGCCTGGTATACCCCAACCTGCTACTGTTGGTTTGGCAGGGTAGGCCTGATTGAGGCGCAGGGTTTTGATTTCTATTCAAACCTGTATTCTGTAAAGATTATATAACTATTCATAGATTTTGTCATTCACCTGGAACCACCTTTCACTGTTAATATACTGGACAGTATCTTGCCCCTGATCCTGCTGCCTCCTCCTACTTACTGCCTTAAGGCTGTTCCAACATCTGGTCCCTACAACACTCACCTTCCTTCCTTTATTCCTCCCTCGCCTCTCCCCCACTGTTTTGTTTCCAGCCTCCCCCCCTTCCCCTTACCTCCATAGGATTGACTGTGATATTGAGCGCTGAGACGTCCCAGTCCAGCTCTCCCTCTTCCCCTTACCTCCATAGGATTGACTGTGATATTGAGCGCTGAGTCGTCCCAGTCCAGCTCTCCCTCTTCCCCTTACCTCCATAGGATTGACTGTGATATTGAGCGCTGAGTCGTCCCAGTCCAGCTCTCCCTCCTTGGTTGCGTCTGAGCTCCTGCCCTCCTGTTGGTGTGTCAGGTGAATACGGTAGATGCCTAGCACAACCACCACCACCAGGGCGGCGATACAGATCACTATCACCACTGTGGCAGCACTGGGGACTCCTGGGGGGAAAGGTAATGTTAATGTATGTTAAGTAACATGGTGCACCCACACACATTACAAATATTTGGTTTTGCACACAACCAAAATATCTTAGTTGTACGCACGAACACATAACGGGTGCATTACCACACACACACACACACACACACACACACACACACACACACACACACACACACACACACACACACACACACACACACACACACACACACACACACACACACACACACACACACACACACACACACACACACACACACACACAAACAGAGGGTCCTTGATCTGTAATGTTTATCTGTACTGTACTTTCAAAATAAGATCACCACCCTGCCTCCTCTCTCTCTCCTTCAGAGAAGATATTAGAAATGTGTGTGTTCATCCAGCTACAGAGGACTCTTTAATTGGTCATTTGATTCAGTCCGCTTCCTTATTACACACACAGACAGAGATTTTTTAAAGACCAATCCATAGCCATTGATCTCTCTCATGTAAAAGCCCCCTCAGTGTATATACATGAATGCACACAGAATGTTGCTAGAGGGTGTGTATGTTCTCCCAACAGAACAATGTACATTATTCACTTCATTAGAGACACTATTGAAAATCTTTTTCTATTCACATCTCCCTGTTCTCTCCCTGTTCTCTCTCTCTCTCTCTCTCTCTCTCTCTCTCTCTCTCTCTCTCTCTCTCTCTCTCTCTCTCTCTCTCTCTCTCTCTCTCTCTCTCTCTCTCTCTCTCTCTCTCTCTCTCTCTCCTCTCTCTC
>NC_074688.1:34784979-34914979 GCF_029448725.1 Salvelinus fontinalis
ATATAGGCCTACACTATCTTACACATATGTACTGTAGGAATGACGGAGAGAAGAGAAGGAAGCAAAGAGGAGAGAGAGAGAGAGAGAGAGAGAGAGAGAGAGAGAGAGAGAGAGAGAGAGAGAGAGAGAGAGAGAGAGAGAGAGAGAGATAGATATCAAGGGACAGAGTAGTGTTGAGTAGTGAGGCTGATGAGGTGAGAAAGATAGACAGGGACATAGAGAGAAAAAGAGTAGAGGCATGTTTAGAGTGACAGAATGAGAGGAAAGAGAGAGAGAATAATGAGAGGAGAGGAGAGGGAGGAAAGAGGGGTCTGTAAAGACCTCCTCCCTGAGACAGTGATCAGTGTTTATGATGTCACTGTGAATTACAGCAGTGTGAACAGACATGAGCGGAATACTCACCGTGAGCCTGGTCTATGCCTCAGAGGTAAACTGTGTGTACGTGTGCGGATTCACATCCATTACCCACTTGCCTGTGTGTGTTAATGTGTGTTTGCATGTCTGTGTGAATATCTGAGTATACAGTCGTGGCCAAAAGTTTTGAGAATGACACAAATATAAATTTCCACAAAGTTTGCTGCTTCAGTGTCTTTAGATATTTTTTGTAGATGTTACTATGGAAAACTGAAGAATAATTAGAAGCATTTCATAAGTGTCAAAGGCTTTTATTGACAATTACATGAAGTTGATGCAAAGAGTCAATATTTGCAGTGTTGACCCTTCTTTTTCAAGACCTCTGCAATCCACCCTGGCATGCTGTCAATTAACTTCTGGGCCACATCCTGACTGATGGCAGCCCATTCTTGCATAATCAATGCTTGGAGTTTGTCAGAATTTGTCGGGTTTTGTTAGTCCACCCTCCTCTTGAGGATTGACCACAAGTTCTCAATGGGATTAATTATTAAGGTCTTGGGAGTTTCCTGGCTATGGACCCAAAATATCGATTTTTTGTTCAACGAGCCACTTAGTTATCAATTTTGACTTATGGCAAGGTCCGCCATCATGCTGGAAAAGGCACTGTTCGTCACCAAACTGTTCATGGTAGGTTGGGAGAAGTTACTGTCACGTTCCTGACCTGTTTTCCTTTGTTATGTATTTGTTTTAGTTGGTCAGGGCGTGAGTTGGGTGGGTTAGTCTATGTTTTCTATTTCTATGTGGGGTTTTGTGTTCGGCCTGGTATGATTCTCAATTAGAGACAGGTGTGTATCGTTTGTCTCTGATTGAGAGTCATACTAAGGCAGCCAGGGTTTCACTGGTGTTTTGTGGGTGTTTGTTTCCTGTCTCAGTGTTTGTTCTGCACCAGATAGGACTGTCTCGGTTTTCACGGTTTGTTATTTTGATATTTGTTAAGTGTTCATGGTTATTATTTAATTAAACATGTTGAGCACTGGCTACGCTGCATGTTGGTCCTCTCCTTTACCCCTGGAAGAAAACCTTTACAGAAACACCCACCAAACCCGGACCAAGCAGCGTAGCAACGGGGAGCAGCAGCGGCCCAGTACACAGGACTACTGGACACAGGAGGAATGGTCTTGGGAGATCATGGACGGAAAAGGACCCTGGGGAAGGGTTGGAGAGAATCGCCGCTCTCGGGAGAAGAAGGAGGCAGCCACAGCCCAGGAGCGCTGGTATGAGGAGGCAGCACGTAAGAGAGGCTGGAAGCCCGAGAGGCTCACCCAAAATTTCTTGGGAGGGGGCTAAAGGGGAGTGTGGCGAAGCCGGGTTGGTTACCTGAGCCAACTCCCCGGGCTTACCGTGGAGTGAGAGGGCGTCGTACTGGTCAGACACCGTGTTATGCGGTAAAGCGCACGGTGTCCCCAGTACGCGTGCTTAGCCCAGTGCGGGCTATTCCACCTTGCCGCACTGGGAGGGCTAGGTTGGGCATCGAGCCGGATGTCATGAAGCCGGCCCAACGTATCTGGCCTCCAGTACGTCTCCTCGGGCCGGCGTACATGGCACCAGCCTTACAGGTGGTGTCCCCGGTTCGCCTGCATAGCCCAGTGCGGGCTATTCCACCTCGCCGCACTGGCAGGGTTACGGGGACCATTCAACCTGGTAGGGTTGGGGAGGCTCGGTGCTCAAGAGCACGTGTCCTCTTTCACGGTCCGGTATATCCGGCGCCACCTTCCCACCCCAGCTCAGTACCACCAGTGCCTACACCACGCACCAGGCTTCCAGTGCATCACCAGAGCCCTGTTCCTCCTCCCCGCACTCGCCCTGAGGTGCGTGCCCTCAGCCCGGTACCTCCAGTTCCGGCACCACGCATCAGGCTTATAGTGCGTCTCAGCCGGCCAGAGTCTGCTGTCTGCCCAGCGGTGCCTGAGCCATCCGTCTGCCCAGCGCCATCTGAGCCATCCGTCTGCCCAGCGCCCTCTGAGCCATCCGTCTGCCCAGCGCCATCTGAGCCATCCGTCTGCCCAGCGCCATCTGAGCCATCCGTCTGCCCAGCGCCCTCTGAGCCATCCGTCTGCCCAGCGCCCTCTGAGCCATCCGTCTGCCCAGCGCCATCTGAGCCATCCGTCTGCCCAGCGCCGTCTGAGCCATCCGTCTGCCCAGCGCCGTCTGAGCCATCCGTCTGCCCAGCGCCATCTGAGTCATCCGTCTGCCACGAGCCATTAGAGCCGTCCGTCAGTCAGGAGGTGCCAGAGACGTCCGCCAGTCAGGAGGTGCCAGAGACGCCCGCCAGTCAGGAGGTGCCAGAGACGCCCGCCAGTCAGGAGCTGCCAGAGACGCCCGCCAGTCAGGAGCTGCCAGAGACGCCCGCCAGTCAGGAGCTGCCAGAGACGCCCGCCAGTCAGGAGCTGCCAGAGACGCCCGCCAGTCAGGAGCTGCCAGAGACGCCCGCCAGTCAGGAGCTGCCAGAGACGCCCGCCAGTCAGGAGCTGCCAGAGACGCCCGCCAGTCAGGAGCTGCCAGAGACGCCCGCCAGTCAGGAGCTGCCAGAGACGCCCGCCAGTCAGGAGCTGCCAGAGACGCCCGCCAGTCAGGAGCTGCCAGAGACGCCCGCCAGTCATGAGCTGCCCGCCAGTCATGAGCTGCCCTCCAGTCATGAGCTGCCCTCCAGTCATGAGCTGCCACTCAGTCCGGAGCTGCCACTCAGTCCGGAGCTGCCCCTTATCCCGGAGCAGCTGCCCCTTATCCCGGAGCAGCTGCCCCTTATCCCGGAGCAGCTGCCCCTTATCCCGGAGCTGCTGCCCCTTATCCCGGTGCTGCCCCTTATCCCGGTGCTGCCCCTTATCCCGATGCTGCCCCTTCATTTAGGTGGGTTTAGTTGGAGGGTGGTCATTGGGCGGGGGATACGGAAGCGGGGAGTGACTATGGTGGGGTGGGGACCTCGCCCAGCGCCAGAGCCGCCACCGTGGACAGACGCCCACCCAGACCCTCCCCTAGACTTTGTGCTGGTGCGCCCGGAGTTCGCACCTTAAGGGGGGGGTTCTGTCACGTTCCTGACCTGTTTTCCTTTGTTATGTATTTGTTTTAGTTGGTCAGGGCGTGAGTTGGGTGGGTTAGTCTATGTTTTCTATTTCTATGTGGGGTTTTGTGTTCGGCCTGGTATGATTCTCAATTAGAGACAGGTGTGTATCGTTTGTCTCTGATTGAGAGTCATACTAAGGCAGCCAGGGTTTCACTGGTGTTTTGTGGGTGTTTGTTTCCTGTCTCAGTGTTTGTTCTGCACCAGATAGGACTGTCTCGGTTTTCACGGTTTGTTATTTTGTTATTTGTTAAGTGTTCATGGTTATTATTTAATTAAACATGTTGAGCACTGGCTACGCTGCATTTTGGTCCTCTCCTTTACCCCTGGAAGAAAACCTTCACAGTTACTCTCGGAGGATGTGTTGGTACCATTCTTTATTCATGGCTGTGTTCTTAGGCAGAATTGTGAGTGAGCCCACTCCCTTGGCTGAGAAGCAACCCCACACATGAATGGTCTCAGGATGCTTTACTGTTGGCATGACACAGGACTGATGGTAGCGCTCACCTTGTCTTCTTCGGACAAGCTTTTTTCCAGATGCCCCAAACAATCGGAAAGGGGATTCATCAGAGAAAATGACTTTACCCCAGTCCTCATCAGTCCAACCCCTATAACTTTTGCAGAATATCAGTCTATCCCTGATGTTTGTGCTGGAGAGAAGTGGCTTCTTTGCTGCCCTTCTTGACACCAGGCCATCCTCCAAAAGTCTTCGCCCCACTGTGCGTGCAGATGCACTCACACCTGCCTGCTGCCATTCCTGAGCAAGCTCTGTACTGGTGGTGCCCCGATCCCACAGCTGAATCAACTTTAGGAGACGGTCCTGCCACTTGCTGTACTTTTTTTTGCGCCCTGAAGCCTTCTTCACAACAATTTAACCCCTCTCCTTGAAGTTCTTGATGATCCGATAAATGGTTGATTTAGGTGCAATCTTACTGGCAGCAATATCCTTGCCTGTGAAGAACCTCTTTGTGCAAAGCAATGATGACGGCACGTGTTTCCTTGCAGGTAACCATGGTTGACAGAGGAAGAACAATGATTCCAAGCGCCACCCTCCTTTTGAAGCTTCCAGTCTGTTATTCGAACGCATTCAGCATGACAGAGTGATGTGATCTCCACACTCACACCTGTGTTAACGAGAGAATCCCTGACATGATGTCAGCTGGTCCTTTTGTGGCAGGGCTGAAATGCAGTGGAAATGTTTTTTCGGGGGTTCAGTTCATTTGCATGGCAAAGAGGGACTTTGCAATTAATTGCAATTCATCTGATCACTCTTCATAACATTCTGGCGTATATGCAAATTGCCATCATACAAACTGAGGCAGCAGACTTTGTGAAAATGTATATTTGTGTCATTCTCAAAACTTTTGGCCACGACTGAACAATGCCTTCAAGAAGGTATTCATACCCCTTGACTTTTTCCACATTTTGTTAAGTTACAGCCTGAATTTAAAATTGATTAAATTTATATTTTTTGGTGATGGCCTACACACAACACTCATAATGTCAAAGTGAAATTAATGTTTTTGTCATTTTAACAAACTAATAAAAAATGAAAAGCTGAAATGTCTTGAGTCAATACGTATGTTATGTTGTTATGGCAAGCCTAAATAAGTTCAGGAGTAACAATGTGCTTAACAAGTCACATAATAAGTTGCATGGACTCACTCTGTGTGCAATAATAGTGTTTAACATGATTTTTGAATGATTACCTCATCTCTGTACCCCACACATACAGTTATCTTTAAGGTCCCTCAGTCCAGCAGCGAATTTCAAACACAGATTCAACCACAAAGATCAAGGAGGTTTTCCAATGCTTGCAAAGAAGGGCACCTATTGGCAGATGGCTAAAAACAAAGCTGAATATCCCTTTGAGCATGGTGAAGTTATTAATTACACTTTGGATGATGTATCAATACACCCAGTCACTACAAAGATACAGGCTTCCTTCCTATCTCAGTTGCCGGAAAGGAAGGAAACATCTCAGTGATTTCACTATGAGGCCAATGGTGACTTTAAAACAGTTACAGAGTTTAATGGCTGTGATAGGAGAAAACTGAGGATGGATCAACAACATTGTAATTACTCCACAATACTAACCTAAATGACAGAGTGAAAATAAGGAAGCCTATAGATGATAAAACAATTTCCAAATCATGCATCCTGTTTGCAATAAAGTACTAAAGTAATACTGCAAAAAATGTGGCAAAGCAATTAACTTTTTTGTCCTGAATGCAAAGTGTAATGTTTGTGCCAAATCCAATAGAACACATTACTTAGTACAGCTCTCCATATTTTCAAGCATAGTGGTGGCTGCATCATGTTATGGGTATGCTTGTAATCGTTAAGGACTGGGGAGTTTTTCAGGATACAAAATAAACGGAATGGAGATAAGCACAGACAAAATCTTAGAGCAAAACCTGGTTCAGTCTGCTTTCCACCAGACACTGTGAGATGAATTCACCTTTCAGCAGGACAATGACCTAAGTTGCTTACCAAGAAAACAGTGAATGTTCCTGAGTGGCCGAATTACAGTTTTGACTTAAATCTGCTTGAAAATCTATGGCAAGACCTGAAAATGGTTGTCTAGCAATGATCATCAACCAAGAATTTTGAAAAGAATAATTGGCAATATTGTACAATCCAAGTGTGCCAAACAGAAAGACATACAGCTGTAATCGCTGCCAAACAAGATTCTAACTTGTATTAACTCAGGGGTATGAATGTAAATGAGATATTTCTGTATTTCATTTTCAATACATTTGCAAAAAAAAAACATTTTTTACATGTTTTCACTTTGTCATTATGGGGTATTGTCTGTAGATGGGTGAGAGAAAAGGCTATTTAATACATTTTGAATTCAGGCTGTAACACAACAACATGTAGAATAAGTCAAGGGGTATGAATACTTTCTGAAGGCACTGTATGTAGTGCAATTATAATGATAGTGCAATCACATACTGGATATGAGTCAGTGAATGTATGTGTGCATGTTCGCATGCATTTGCTTGGATGCATATGTATGCATATTAATTCCTGAATGTCCAAGAATGAGAGCTCATCTCCACAGAGAAGGCTTTAGAGCCCAAGGTGATGTTTCCTGCAGGAGAAAAAGAAAACAGGACATCTTGAGGTCCACTGGGAGACAGACCTCAGTCCTCCTCTCTCTGTCCTGAAGGAACACTAACGAGGAAGTATTCTCTCTCCATCCTTCTCTAAATCCCCCTCTCTCTTTCTCTTCATCCTCAGATGTGAAAGATGATTGCTCTATGACTTAGGACATACGTCAATGCTTATTCTCCCATTGAATTCAGATTCTCCATTGAGCCTGCTTTTTAGTCCTTTAGCCTTGTCCAACAGTAATTAGGTGATGATGTTTGTACCAGGGAGACTGCGCTGCTGTAGCTGTGTTCTGGGTAACCCAAAACCCTCCTCTCCCCACAGACACCCACCTCTCAAACCATCCTCAGGGCTGTAACAGGGTGTGTGTGTGTGTGTGTGTGTGTGTGTGTGTGTGTGTGTGTGTGTGTGTGTGTGTGTGTGTGTGTGTGTGTGTGTGTGTGTGTGTGTGTGTGTGTGTGTGTGTGTGTGTGTGTGTGTGTGTGTGTGTGTGTGTGTGTGTGTGTGCTGGGGTGCTCACTTTATGTTTGGCCACCTGGTTGTCCTGTTTGTTATTGTGGTGATGGGAGAGAGGAGAGGCCTTGTGTAGGACACGCATGTGTGGTGTTGGTCATACATACTGTAGTTCTAGAGGTTTGGTAGGTCATACATACTGTAGTTCTGGAGACATTTGGTAGGTCAGACATACTGTAGTTCTGGAGAGGTTTGGTAGGTCAGAGACTGTAGTTCTGGAGAGGTTTGGTAGGTCAGAGACTGTAGTTCTGGAGAGGTTTGGTAGGTCAGACAAACTGTAGTTCTGGAGAGGTTTGGTAGGTCAGAGACTGTAGTTCTAGAGGTTTGGTAGGTCAGACATACTGTAGTTCTGGAGAGGTTTGGTAGGTCAGAGACTGTAGTTCTGGAGAGGTTTGGTAGGTCAGAGACTGTAGTTCTGGAGAGGTTTGGTAGGTCAGACATACTGTAGTTCTGGAGAGGTTTGGTAGGTCAGAGACTGTAGTTCTGGAGAGGTTTGGTAGGTCAGACAGACTGTAGTTCTGGAGAGGTTTGGTAGGTCAGACAGACTGTAGTTCTGGAGAGGTTTGGTAGGTCAGACATACTGTAGTTCTGGAAAGGTTTGGTAGGTCAGAGACTGTAGTTCTGGAGAGGTTTGGTAGGTCAGACATACTGTAGTTCTGGAGAGGTTTGGTAGGTCAGACATACTGTAGTTCTGGAGAGGTTTGGTAGGTCAGACAGACTGTAGTTCTGGAGAGGTTTGGTAGGTCAGAGAGACTGTAGTTCTGGAGAGGTTTGGTAGGTCAGAGACTGTAGTTCTGGAGAGGTTTGGTAGGTCAGAGACTGTAGTTCTGGAGAGGTTTGGTAGGTCAGACAGACTGTAGTTCTGGAGAGGTTTGGTAGGTCAGAGACTGTAGTTCTGGAGAGGTTTAGTAGGTCAGACAGACTGTAGTTCTGGAGACATTTGGTAGGTCAGACAGACTGTAGTTCTGGAGAGATTTGGTAGGTCATCGACTGTAGTTCTGGAGAGGTTTGGTAGGTCAGCGACTGTAGTTCTGGAGACATTTGGTAGGTCAGACAGACCGTAGTTCTGGAGAGGTTTGGAAGGTCAGCGATTGTAGTTCTGGAGAGGTTTGGTAGGTCAGAGACTGTAGTTCTGGAGAGGTTTGGTAGGTCAGACAGACTGTAGTTCTGGAGAGGTTTGGTAGGTCAGACATACTGTAGTTCTGGAGAGGTTTGGTAGGTCAGAGACTGTAGTTCTGGAGAGGTTTGGTAGGTCAGACAGACTGTAGTTCTGGAGAGGTTTGGTAGGTCAGACATACTGTAGTTCTGGAGAGGTTTGGTAGGTGACTCTGAAAACACCAAAAGAAAGATGCCCAGAGTCCCTGCTCTTCTGCATGAATGTGCCTTAGGCATGCTGCAAGGAGGCATGAGGACTGCAGATGTGGCCAGGGCAATAAATTGCAATGTCCGTACTGTGAAACGCCTAAGACAGCGCTACAGGGAGACAGGACGGACAGCTGATTGTCCTCGCAGT
The DNA here is from genome assembly GCF_029448725.1 of Salvelinus fontinalis. Taxonomy (NCBI): domain Eukaryota; kingdom Metazoa; phylum Chordata; class Actinopteri; order Salmoniformes; family Salmonidae; genus Salvelinus; species Salvelinus fontinalis. Next base: position 34,793,595 of record NC_074688.1, read on the forward strand.
GGCAGACCATGTGTAACAACACTCCACGGGATCGGTACATCCAAACATCACACCTGCGGGACAAGTACAGGATGGCAACAACAACTGCCCGAGTTACACCGAGTCCATCAGTGCTCAGACTGTCCGCAATAGGCTGAGAGAGGCTGGACTGAGGGCTTGTAGGCCTGTTGTAAGGCAGGTCCTCACCAGACATCACCGGCAACAACGTCGTCTATGGGCACAAAACCACCGTCGCTGGACCAGACAGGACTGGCAAAAAGTGTTCTTTACTGACGAGTCGCGGTTTTGTCTCACCAGGGGTGATGGTCGGATTCGCGTTCATTGTCGAAGGAATGAGCGTTACACCGAGGTCTGTACTCTGGAGCAGGATCGATTTGGTCTGGGGTGGTGTGTCACAGCATCATTGGACTGAGCTTGTTGTCATTGCAGGCAATCTCAACACTATGCGTTAGAGGGAAGACATCCTCCTCCCTCATGTGGTACCCTTCCTGGAGGGTCATACTGACATGACCCTCCAGCATGACAATGCCACCAGCCATACTGCTCGTTCTGTGCGTGATTAGCTGCAAGACAGGAATGTCAGTGTTCTGCCATGGCCAGCGAAGAGCCCGGATCTCAATCCCATTGAGCACGTCTGGGACCTGTTGGATCGGAGGGTGAAGGCTTCGGCCATTCCCCCCAGAAATGTCCGGGAACTTGCAGGTGACTTGGTGGAAGAGTGGGATAACATCTCACAGCAAGAACTGGAAAATCTGGTGCTGTCCATGAGGAGGAGATGCACTGCAGTACTTAATGCAGCTGGTGGCCACACCAGATACTGACTGTTACTTTTGATTTTGACCCCCCCCCCCCCCCCTTTGTTCAGGGACACATTATTCAATTTCTGTTAGTCACACGTCTGTGGAACTTGTTCAGTTTATGTCTCAGTTGTTGAATCTTGTTATGTTTGCTGAAAATAAACGCAGTTGAGAGTGAGAGGATGTTTCTTTTTTTGCTGAGTTTATATCTGATATTTCTGTTGGGCTGATTATAGCAATTCAGTAATGTTAACTCTTTAGCATGTTGAGGCCCTGTCAATGTGCTTACTTAGAGCACATTTATAGCACCTCTCTGAGTGTTTTTCAGTGACTTCATATGTCAGTCACATCATTGTTTTTGAGCCAGCATTATACCAGCCTGCAGCCCACTGCTGGCTTGCCTCTGAAGCTAATCAGGGTTAGTCCTGGATGGAAGACCTGATGCTGCTGGAAGTGGTATTGGGGGGCCAGTAGGAGCCACTCTTTCATTTGGTCTAAAAAAATATCCCAATGCCCTATGTCAGTAATTGGGGCATTGCCCTGTGTAAGGTGCTGTCTTTCGGATGGGACATTAAATGTGCTGACTCTCTGATGTCACTAAAGATCCCATGGCACTTATTGTAAGAATAGGGGTGATAACCCCGGTGTCCTGGCTAAAACCCCAATCTGGCCCTCATACCATCATAGTAAGCTAATCATCCCCAGCTTCCAATTGGCTCATTCATCCCTCTCCCCTGTAACTATTCCCCAGGTTGTTGCTGTAAATGAGAATGTGTTATCAGTCAACTTACCTGGTCAAATACATGTTTATCTTCTGGCAGCACAGCACTAACAGATGCTAACTAACGCTGCAGTATGTGGTGCGTCAAATCAAGACGACTATCATTAGCAGAGTAGCTCAGCATCCTCCCCTACCTACTAGGATGGGTTAATGAATAAGGAATGATGGATGAATAACCTGTTGATCGAGGAGAGAGGTACAGAGAAACAGAGAGACAGAGAAATAGTCTGAAAGAGAGAGGGGGGGAAGGAGGGAGGGAGGCCAGCTGGTGGACCCAGTCAGGACTTACAGAGGCTGTGTTTCTCATTGGTCCCTATCAGTGGAGTAGGGAGATAACATCTCTTACCTTATTCACAGCCACCCACATGCACTCTGAGCTATTGTACAGTGGCAAGGTAGCATGCTGGAAAGGAAAAAAAGTCTGGTTACTCTGGCAACCCTGGGTTTTGTGTGTGTGTGTGTGTGTGTGTGTGTGTGTGTGTGTGTGTGTGTGTGTGTGTGTGTGTGTGTGTGTGTGTGTGTGTGTGTGTGTGTGTGTGTGTGTGTGTGTGTGTGTGTGTGTGTGTGTGTGTGTGTGTGTGTGTGCGCAGATAAAGTATAACATTGTAGAGTAACTCTTGTAACTTGGCAACACTGAGGGAAAGGAGGAGTCAAGGTAGTGGGTAGGATATGAGGAAAGTGAGTATGAATGGTAGGTGGGGGTATTCTGTTTCGGATGGTAGAGCTAGAGGCAGGCCCCAATATTCTCACCAACCCCAGCACAGACATACAGACAGACAGACCACCTATGCAGAATGAACCCAGTCTTACCCATCTGACTGTATCATTCTGGTTCTGCACCATTAACGCTCAACTGTTCACACACATCTCAACTGTGAAGGTCAACACATTCAAGTTTGATTCCAGCCGTCTTTGTCCTTGTGTCATTCAACGTTTAATCATTTTTTTAGCTGTGTGTTTCTGCATTGAGACGTCAGAACAGTGTGGTCAGTGTGTAGTTTGTATTGACACTCAGCCAGAGAGAGAGGGACTGAGTTGTGTGGGTTGTAAAATGGCGGTTATATGAGTTCTGTCGGCTGATTCCTGTCAAACAGTAGCTTTGATCTGTCTTCATGTTGTCTGTTGGCAGCCATGTTTGTTTGGTCAGAGAAGTAGTTCTACCTGGGTAATTACCTCTAATGACTTGTTTTGATTTGGTCTGGAATCTAATCCCATCGGATACGATGAGGAAAAGTGTTGAGTTTTTTTACTCTTGCTGGCTTGTGAAGATTTGAGTGGGATTCTGACTTGACGGTGTGTTTGGAAGGTTAGCCATGTGAAAGGTGGGTTTTAATGTAATTAGCTTTTTTTCTTTTATTTTGGAAGGTGAGGCTGCTTCTCGCTCTCATACACACACATCTCACACATCTAACACACACACATGCACTCACACACATACAAATGCACACACTCACACTGTTTTCCTCAAACATAACCTTATCTTACTCTCTCTCACAAAAACAGACACATTTACACACACACACGAACACACACACACTCGCTCCTGTGAGTCATTTAGGCCCTGGCCCCAGTTCAAGAAAGCCTCAAAGAGAACCTTGTTGGCAGGAGGCTCCAGCGCTTCACCTCTCAGCAGAGGTTAACAGGAACACATTGTCTCTCTACCCTCCCCTTCTCTCCTCTCGCCTCTTCTCCTCTCGCCTCTTCTCCTCTCTTCTCATCTCCTCTTCCTTCTTCTCCCCTCCTCTCCTCTCCTCTCCCCTCTTCTTCTCTCGTCCATCACAATGGTTAGATCATCTGTTGTTTTACTCCATAGAGGAATAGGAATGCAGCTCATAGACCTAGGCAAAGGTCAACCAATAGAATATAATTGATACTTTACTGTCCAAGCAGCAGTCCCTTTGTGGCGTTAATGCCAGGTTACTATAAAGACTACAGGCTTGTTAGTTAATAAGACAGTGATGGATGATATTAATGAGACAGCAGGGCAGGGGAGAGCAGGCAGAGCAGGGGAGAGGGGCTTAGTGCTTCCCATAGACTTCCTCTGGGCGATAAGGAAGACAAACACACAACGCCACTAGAATACACCACAGCCACCTTCCGCTCTGGGCAAAGGAGAGGGGAAAGAGGAGGCATGGAGGAGGGGGGCTCCTTTATCATTTTTGACAATGATCTGTGTGTTGGAAAGGGGGATTTACAAAGTAAGGAAGCCCCCTCACCCTTTTTATTAACACATTTTCTCTCTTAAAACAGACTGACACAAGAACACACACCAACACACACACTAGTTCTTTGAGTTTTGAGGTGGATACGGGGTATAGTGTGTGTGTGTGTGTGTGTGTGTGTGTGTGTGTGTGTGTGTGTGTGTGTGTGTGTGTGTGTGTGTGTGTGTGTGTGTGTGTGTGTGTGTGTGTGTGTGTGTGTGTGTGTGTGTGTGTGTGTGTGTGTGTGTGTGCGTGCGTGTGTGTGTGTCCACTAGACAGTGTGTGCGCACTGTGTGTCTACTCCTCTCATGCCCCCGTCCCCTCAACCTCCCAAAGCGTAATCCATGTGGGTGGGGAGGTAGAGGGCGGGGGGGTAGAGGGAGGATAACAGGGGGGAGGTAGAGGGAGGATAACAGGGGGGAGGTCCCTGTTTATTTGCTCTATCCTCTCTCTTCTTTCTGGGGAGGAAGAAGAGACACATTTGAGGCGCTGCATGAGGGCTGTGGGTACATCCTCCTTTTTCATCCCATCCCTCCATCCGCTGTCCCCCCTTCTCCTGTCCTCCCCTCAGCTCATAAGGATGCCATTCAGAGGAGGCAGTATTTTGCTGATGTATCAATCATCTACAGATGATCCACAGTAACCCAATGAGATCAAACTGGGAGAACCTGGGGGGCTCTCCTCCCCTATCGGCCTGCCCTGTGCAGATGCACCGACAATGTGATGGACCAGGTGACCCTCCCCCTCTACCCTGGAGGGGCTGATGGGGCATATTCTTTGAGTAATTTCTGATCATTGCTTATTTCTGGCATGATAAAAATTATTGTGTGCACACACACATACGATCCACACACACACATACAAATGCATGCAAAAACACACTTTCACACACAAGCACTCTCAAATACAGACATACCTGCATCAAGCAGTGAACTCATTCATGTTTTACATGATGTGATTTGACCCGAGCGACAAGGCCTGATTGGACAAACCAAAAAGCACTCAAGCACCAATGACCTGAGGTGACCTACTTCACATCTGTATTTATCAGTCTCTATTAGAAATATAACACAACAACATGAGGTTTTGAAATGTCTTTTTTCTCATTTAAGACTGACAAACATTTAGTAAGCAATGGTCATGAAAAAGTTCAGAGTTCAGATCAGGGTTGGTTTCATTTTATTTTCAACCACAGTATAATATTTACTCACCAGTTATCCCAGCAAACCGGGGACATTCCCAGAACATCAGCTAAGATTCCCATTAAGTTTTAGTTGGTGTTTTATCTAACATTCAGATTAGAAAAATAATTATGTTTTTGATAACATAATGTTATGTTTTGTGTGAAAATGCTTTAACTGAAATATCCTTGGAATGTTCTAACATTAGCTCAAATCTATAACAACCACAGAACATTCCCCAAACATTCTCACTCGGTTTCCAGGTAAAGAACAGACGAAATGTGTTCCGGGAACGTTCTTGCAAAATCAGGCTAATGTTTTATAGTCCTACAACATTGTATAATCATCAGCACAACTGGACAGTCTTTGTGTTATGAGAACATTTGCTGCAACCTAACGAATGTTCTGGGAACTTTCACAGAACTAGATTTGTTTTCAGCAGAGACCAAACTATTTTGGAAGAGAGATGTAGTACACTATCAATATTTCAATAGGCTACATGAATAGCTGACAGAATTTGGACTAACTGAAATGGATATTTTTCAGCTCGGCATAGCCTAGAAACCATGATGGAGCAACACTGTTACGCATCCTCCTTCCTCACAGGAGGATCCATCTTTTCTCCCACATGGCTCAATGAACAGACAAAAAAATGTGTCACACGCAAGTCAATATCCAAAGCAAACATAATACCTCGCCATAACTGCCGCAACAGAGACATGCTTTGGCTGATCACACATCAATACCTTTAACGCTTGAACCGTTAAAGTGGAAAGGGGGATCTGTGTCTTGTTTTTTAACTGATCAGATAGTAAAAGTTGTGAGGGATTTATTCGACATATGACTAAATGAAAAATGTATAGGCATGCATAAATTATATATTTTTTAAAATCTGTTCTTCAACAATTCAACAATTTGTCACATTGTTATAATAATGTATGCAGGTTATATTAAATACAAAACAGTGCGCATAGCCTAATAATGCTCGACATTTCTATTGTTATAGGATTAGCAATAAGGGCTACGCATGGCCACGACTGAATGTGATGTCCAGATGCAGTTTAACCCCACTGTGGGGGGGAAATGTTATTGGAGCAGTGAAATTAGTACAACAAATATTAATCGAGAATTTGTGAAAACGTATTATTATTAATAATAATAATATTATTAATGAAAACATAAATCACATTAACATAATTAATACATGATAGGTATTGTTTACCATAATTACAAATACATATGTTTATAGAATACCCTATCCTAACCTTAATGTATGTCCTGTTCTCTTCAACTGGATATACTGCTGCCAGTGCATGGCTTCACTCCGTGGGCTTTGACTCGGTGGGTTCGCCCCGGCCCGGTCGCCGGGCTGACCTGGCGGATCTCGTCCTCCGCATTCCTCCCGCGCACCCTATCATAAACATCCTCGACTAGACCGAGGGCAGGAAGTGCGCGAAGACAGGAATTTAAGTCTTTCAAAGTGCATTAAAGCTGAGGGCCGGTTAAGAGATGGTGCTGCCATGTTTGGTTTGTTATCTTATTGTAGGCCTGCAAACGGGCTTTGCGACACAGTCACACATACACACACACACACACGCATTCATGCGCTCTGTCCATTTTGGTGTTGTCGTCATTTCTCTGTATTATTCTGGTGGTTGCCACTAAAAATCGCATAGTTTATTATTATCGTTGTTCATATAATTATGTTGACTACTATTTGTTTCTACTTACACAAAACTATAACAACCTCGGTGCATTTACGAGGTGATATATCATTACTGCAGTTAAAGCGTCGGCTAAGCCGCAACAGAACCCTGTCAGCTGTGGAGTTGTTTTACAATGTATCTTTTTATTACACTAAGCGTTTATTCGCTGATGATTGTTGGGGATCAAGCGAGAATTTGAGATGGATTTGTAGAGGGTGTGTATTTATGTAAGAACAAAACATAGGCTGCCCTGCGTCTAACTCATGGCTCTCTCCTATTCTCTCTGTTGTGCAGCAGTGATAGGCCTTCCTTGCCTATGGTTTATTGCATGTCTGCTTTTTTGTCCAGATCAATTCGTTCAATATAACAATTGGATTGTTATTTTGCTTAAACCTTTGGTATGATGCCTAGTTAATTCGTATTCATGTTACATAATTTAGTTTAATATTTGAACATATCCCTCACCAAATGATGAGTGCCCATTGGTATTGAGAACTCCTGATGAAAAGTCAGTCGTTGAAGAAAAATTAGGCCTGGTGTTTTAGACAGTATAGCCAAGCTTCAAACGTATATCCAGAAGCTATAACCATACTATACACATATTGCCCTCTACAACTGTTCTCTTTCTGCAGCGTGGTATTGTGAACATTTCCATGCATCCAAAAACGACGCATGATCCCTTTGGTGCAATCTTGGTTCAATGAGACTGTTAATTTGCCAGTGCGCCTAAACCATGTCTTAGCGTAATGGAAATGTTACAATAGGTGGATTAATATTATTGACCTTCTTTTGTCAACCAACAACTTTTTCCTTCGTTCTCTTTTATCCAATTTAAAACGTGATATAAAGATAACATGTGACAATCGAATTAACATTCCTCAGCGCGCTCTAAAGCCAAGCTATAGTTCAGGTTACACATTGGCCTCGCGCTAGTGGTGTTTACAGATTCTTAACATGTTTATTTACAGCTTGTTGTGACGTGACGCGCGTGACTGTAGCAGCCCGGGCCAGATACCGCGCGTAGGTGAGCGAGATGTGCCCGGGGAAAAGTCGACGATCTCCTGCAGTCGTTTGGAGTAAGACTCAAGCAAGCGTCCAGAGTTTCAGTCAATAAAAGGTATGTATTATTTATTAAAATAATATTGTGGTATTCAGAAAAATGTAGTTGAAAATAGAAAACATATGTGGCATTAATGACTGATATATACCTATAGGCCAACACGTGGTTCCAATACAATGGCCAATACAATGACCTATTTTGCCAAGATATTCCTTGTAAACCATGCAGTGCATAGACAAGTCCTGACCTAGGCAACATTAAATTATTTATTGTCACAGGAATGCTGAATAACTTGTAAATATTCCAGTTTAAACAAAAAAAGTTATTGAAACAGATCTGCATTTTTAGCCTTGAGTTTGAGACTTTGTAGCCTTTTAAATATCGTTTGGTTTTCCTTCTCACGTTGTTCCAAATGTTTTTTTGCCGTTTTCTTTTCGTTTTATTCGACCTTCTGAGCCATATGAGTAGGCCTACTGGTAGTCTAATGATGTTATTACAGTAATTTATGTTATTGCACAATAGGCATTACTGCCACTGTTGTTATTAATTACTCTTTAATAACAATATGATAATAGCAAAACGATTGAATGATAATATATATGATTGTTGACCGTTCAGCAACTCTTCTTCTTTCTCTCTATTCGTGTTCCATGTTCTAATCCTCATGGAGTTGGGCGCATGGGAACATGAAGAGACCACAGACTTTCTCCGCAACAATAAAGACTAAACAACTCCCCAAATCATGAGGTATTACTAAACACACGCGCACTGTCATAACTGCCCAACAAAAGGCTCAAGTTTTGTGGTGTCTTCTTTGTTTTCATTTACTGAAAGACCACATCACCACATCTAAGTCGCTTTGTTAAAGTAGCATGTCAGTGAAGTATAGGCCTGTATTCACCTCGATTTTGAAAATAAAAATAAAACCATCAAACTGTTTCTTTGACTTTTCATGTGTGTTTGCTATCCAAAATATATATTTTTAATCTTGGTGAAAACGAATGTTTGGGCATTTTGGTCAATTATATCTCCGAACACATTTGACCTGACCATGTATATAGTACAACACTTCCAAAATATGCAGCACTCCGTTGATGTTTTATAGCATATTTAGCATGATTTTGAAAGCATAATTATTTACAAAATACGTTCCTACACTTAGTAACTACATGTGGTGCCTTTTGACACGCTCATACACAAATATAGACAGGCCTATCTATGCATTGCAAGCCTATGATAGGCTATGTATGATAATTCATTATTATTGTTATTTATATCATTGCTATATGTATATATTGACAAACATTTAAAAAGTAACCACATTTATTTTGTCGACGCTATCTGAACTAGACACAATTAAGCAGAGTAATATATTTTCAGCATATGCTTTTCAGTCCAAAAACATAGGCTATGTGAAAAAGATAATCATGAACCTGAGAAAGGTATTTATTTTAGCGCTGGAAACGGCCCATTCTGTGTCTTGTAGTTATTGCGCGCTGAGAGACGGTTGGCTTTCACTGCTGTTCAGCTGTTCCTCCGCGAGGCGAGCTGGGGCTTCTCTACAGCGGCTGGCCGGGACAAAGACTGTGGGCCGGTGGCGGGCGATGACACACATGCCAATGCTGTTCCACCTGTGTCAGCTCTCATAGCACGGAAATACCATCTCGGAGAACGCCGAAGGGACCCACATGGGTGGCCAGGGAAGTGTATACCCCTTTCATACACCTCCATCACAATGCCTGCTAATTAAGCGGCACTATCAATCCAGGTTTTCTGCGGCTGCTGCGGACAAGCGGTCAGTAGCTAATGAGGCTTCAGCCTACAGTCAGTCGGAATGCAATAACACGTTGAGGTAAATCTGAGTGTATAGGCCGAGGTTATTTACTTACAATAGCTGAAAATACTATTTATATTAGGTCTACCTTGTTTTATCATTGGACAATGTGCAAAATCGCAGTCAATACAACAACACACATATGATCAGTTATGAATAGCCTATAGGATATTATTTTGTACAAACTATAAGTCAACATAAATACAGGACGTAACAGTTGGCTATTTTGTCAATCATAACTGTGTCCCATGCAACATTAACACGTGCCTTGAATGGCATTGAAATTCACGAAATGAATTACAGTACAAACTTTTCTCTAAACTGTTTTCCTAATCACTTGCAATGAGTGCTATCTTGTCTAAACCCCACTCTAACACATGTTACTTTTGAAACGTGTGTGAACAGGAAAATGTATTTGATCATGTGAAGTGGGTAGACGAGAGATTCCTCACCACGCAGCTGTAAACCAACAGAGGCGGAACTCGTCCAATGCGTACAAATCACAGAGCAGTACGTCGCACGACGCACCGGAGAGCCACCGCCACTAGTAAGCCTACCGCCTGCCTGTGGAAAAAAAGCGAAAAGGGCTGGGCTTAGAGAGGAATCAAACCACAACCTGGGCTGCGCCTCCATCACAAACCAGTTTGGAAGAACGTTTGTTCTAGAGTCTAGTGCCTAACAAGTCACCAACTGTGGCTCAAAACACGGATTTCTCTGCGCGCTCAACGTTAAGGAGGCAGCCTCAGAGTTTTGTTTTGAAGTCCACCTTGAGGTGCTACGGCTAATATAATTGTCTGCAAGTGTAGTTAATCGCGTTTGTTGTTCTGTATTTGTGCTGTATTTGTTTTTGTTTTGGTGTGCGCAATGATGGCCACATACCAAAACCCCGAGGATGACGCAATGGCCCTGATGGTCCACGACACCAACATGGCGAAGGATAAGGAGCGACCCAAAGAGGAACCGGTCCAGGAAAAAGTTTCGGAGAAGACGGACCCGTCTCAAAAACCACCGTATTCGTATGTGGCTCTCATTGCCATGGCCATTCGGGAGAGCACTGAGAAGCGCCTCACTTTGTCTGGTATTTACCAGTATATCATAACCAAATTCCCTTTCTACGAGAAAAACAAGAAAGGCTGGCAAAACAGTATCCGGCACAACTTGAGTCTGAATGAATGTTTCATCAAGGTTCCTCGCGAGGGAGGCGGCGAGAGAAAAGGGAATTACTGGACCCTTGACCCGGCGTGCGAGGACATGTTCGAGAAGGGAAACTACAGAAGGAGACGTCGAATGAAACGTCCCTTCAGACCTCCACCGACCCATTTCCAGCCCGGGAAATCCCTCTTCGGCGGTGATGGGTACGGCTACCTGTCCCCTCCAAAGTACCTGCAATCCAGCTTCATGAACAACTCGTGGTCGCTGGGCCAGCCGCCCACCCCGATGTCCTACACCTCCTGTCAGATGGCCAGTGGCAACGTGAGTCCCGTCAATGTGAAAGGACTGTCCGCTCCCTCCTCATACAACCCGTACTCCCGGGTGCAAAGCATGGGTCTCCCCAGCATGGTAAACTCTTATAACGGCATGAGCCATCACCACCACCCGCACGCTCACCATGCCCAGCAGCTGAGCCCCGCGACCGTTGCGCCGCCCCCGGTATCCTCCAGCAACGGAGCGGGCCTGCAGTTCGCCTGCTCCCGCCAGCCTACCGAGCTCTCCATGATGCACTGTTCGTATTGGGATCACGAGAGCAAACACTCTGCGTTACACACGAGGATTGACATTTAGAGTTTACCAGAGGGCCACTTGTAAAATGGACTCTTGTGAGAGAAAGACAATAAGTCTATTCCTGTGTATTCAAACCAGAAAAAAAAATATTTTTGAAGAGACAATACTATGACGGGCTCTTTTGATCCAAATAATGTACTGAAAATTCATATGGAAAGACATGCAAGTGGGGATGCTGAGAGGATTTTAAAAAACTGGAAATGGTGATATTAAGAGGTCTCGACTAGGCACGAAGTAAAGCAGAACTTTTGGGGGCCATTTCGTGCGTCCACTGTTGCCTTGGACTGAAGGCAACAGTGTGTTATAAACACCGTTGTATGTTATAAACATTTGTAAAATCCGACCAGTTCCTTATTCACGGGGATACAAATTCAAAATACAATTAATTGAAAACAAAATACACAAAACCCTCCCCCTGTCTTGGAATTCAAAACATCACCTGAATGAGTGATAATTGAATTAGAACTACGTATTTGAACCAGTATCGTGAACTGAGCGAACTCCAGCAAGATCAGGTGAAATTTGGATTATTTAGCCTGTCTTTATTTTTTATTTTTTTTAACCGTTTCACAGTTCTTAATCGGGGTGCAGGTGGAAAGAGAGAGAGAGAGAGCACCGTCAGAAGGAGCAATACCAAAGATGTGTTACTTCTGGGGTCATTGACTTTGTAGGCTTCGTGACCTCTGATAGAGATGGTTTAGTTTCCGATAACATTCAGTCCAGTGGCAGATAATTTTTTACCTTTCTTGTTTTTTATAAACGTAATTATTTTTGTCTCATACATGTTGGGACCATGTTAAATTAGCACTTTTCCCTCTTTTTTTCTAGTTTTGTGAATGTCTTAATAAACTTTCTTTCAAAGTAAAACATTGGTCATTCATTAATCCTTATTTGTGCGAAAACTGTATTATATAAACGTATTAGGCTTGCAATGTAGTCTTAGAACTATATAGTCCACAGATGAAGTTAACTGTAATTCTGTCCGTGAATGTTCTTCACTTAGGCCTAAACCCGTGTGTATTTTTTGTCTTGAAAATGCTTAATGTTAAATTCCACTTATTTAAAAACATTGACATGTAAATCCTTTGCTAAAACATCTCAAAATATCTAGCAGATGCGTAATAAGGCCTAATAATTTTGTACAATATAGCTAAAGTTCACGGAGTTGGTTGGATATTTCAGTTTTATAACACTAAATATATATTCTTCCTTTCGAAAGTAGTTTTGGGAAATGCCATTTCCTTATAAACTATTAGAGCTGTTGAACTATTAGACCTTAATGGAATGAAAACACAGCATGGCCTACTCTGGGGACTTGCATGCATTACAAAATGAAACATTGAACTTTTGCCTTATCTGAACAGTCTACATTCATTATTAGAGTTAACAAATACGTCTATGGCATCTCATTTGACAGCAGAGTGCAATAATGGAAGAGAGAAAATCGAAGAAAAGCCGTGAGTGTTTAGGAATACGTTGTGAACTTCTTAGCGGGGTTTTTTTGGCAATCGTTGCTCCGAGGCGGAATGCTTAGGAGAAACAGATGCTGCAGAAGTTAAGGGTCGTCATCAAAGTCATTCCATTTAATCATTATCCCCATATGATGTAGGCTAACTAATCTACATTATGTGTTTAAGATAATTGTGGCTTCAGCTCAGTGGGCTTTTCTAATGAGCATGGGGGTTTTTCTCTGTGTGTTTACCAACTGCTCATGCATAGTTGCGCAGTGGCACTTGATTATTACTATTGTATTATTATTATTATTGTAAATTATTATTATGGCCTGTTATTATCATTCACAATAAGGTGAATTTGGTGAACCAAGGAGTTTAGCCATGGATGGATTCAAAATAATTTTGCCATCCACCCAAAACGTTCGGTTACACTGTGGAGCAGACCGTTAACCTTTACTGCATGATTCCTATCATGTCCGACGTGTCTTACACCTTACTTGGCCAGCAGTTGGGTTGTCCAGATATTCGAAAAAATTTGCCTAAGGCATTTTGGCCAAATCATTTAAACTTGAATAGCCTAGACCTTTATGGGCCTACCTGTATGAAATCTAGCAATGAAATCAATATTTGTATTCATTTTAGCTAAGACAATTTCTTACATATGCGCTAAGAGAAGTGACATGTGAGTTGGCTGAGTTGAGCGTAAAGTAATAGGTGACACAATACTTTTTTCCTGCATATTTTGCTAAACGAACCATCAAAACTAAGATCAAACGTAGGCCTATAGGCAATATGTCGTGTCATTAACGTTTAAAACCTACAGACTACAAAACAATAGCATCCACCTATAGGTTTAAACGATGTTTCATGTTGATGCCTAAATTGCTATAGTCTATCAGAGAATGATGTTATAGCTTTTACACACGTCTTTCCACTGAATTCGATGTACGTGCACTTCCCAGTGAGGCCCAAGAGAGCCGTTCTGAACCCGGGGGAAGTGACGCTCTTGATAAGAAAGACGTGGTGACGAGTGAAACGCTTTCAATACAGTCTATTCTCAACCCTCTTCCACCTATTATCACTTTAACAACACTCAGGTTCACACACACACAGCTATCGGGTGACCATTGTATGGATTAAAACGTTTTTACAATGACAATTATTTAGAAGGATTAATAATTTCATAATTGTGTTTGAATTGTATTGATTATTATGAATATAATTCATATCACTATTGCAGCTCTGAAACCAATTCCTTTTCAACAATTCTGCCAATATTTGACGATAGGCTGCTGATAGCACACTAGCAGAACCTTTTGATTGATCCTAGGTTGTCTTATATGGGGTCATAGGCTGGGTCATGCATTAGGCTCTTCTGAATGGGATGTCCACTTTCAGTGAGTTCGAACCTTATTTTAGACTGACAAGATCATTATGTGACTAGACAGCAATCATGCAAAAGTATATCATTCACCTTGATCCACCCTCCGCTCCAAAGCAACGTCCTTGGCACCTTCGCAGCGTCGTTCATGACATGCATATTATACATTAACTATAGGTGACAAATGGAGTTGTGGTGAGTCCTGCAGTGTTGTCAGGTGTTTAAATAGGAAATATTTTTGTGGATTAATACCAAAATAATTATTCTCGCTTACTAAACTAAATTGGCTAGTCACTTTGGCAATATGTGCATTATTCAGGTAAGTTCAAGAAAATGCAATTGTATTTAAGTCCTAGCATTTAAAAAACAGGGTTTTTATACATACAAGTTAACACAAGTTGCCATTCATATATTATAAGCCAATACTTGTTTGCTTTATATGCTTGCATGGACGCAAAAGTGGCGCGCACAGAGAATATTGCGACCCTTTCCTTGGTTGAAATTGAAATTAATGGTGTAATGCATTAGCCCACCTTTGTAATCACATGTGTATGAGGCAAATTGTAGATACATTCAGCCCAACAGAAACCATCACGGTTAAAGGTTTTAGCTTTCTGTGTGGGCATATTCCATGACTTGAGACTCAGTTCGCATAAGATACTATATAGAGTGTTGAACTGTTTACCATTCATCGTTCAAGCACATACGACCAAGCGACCAATTTGTGTAAGGATTCATTTAAAAAAAAAAATTTGACCTAAACACATAGTTCCTTAATGTCTTGAGAATATCAGAGGACAAATCGCTTCGACCCACAAACGAAAGTCAATGCATTTAGCCATAGCCAAAAATGGAGGAAAAATGCGAAATGTGAAATGTCATTAGAGTGAATGAAGCATGTTGTTTTAGCAGAAGCTAAATTCAACAAATCCTTGTCGGATATAAATCATAAAACAGGTAGCCTAACATGAGAGACAACTCAACTCAATGTACTCTTATTAATAATAGAAAACCACATTAATTAGGCCTAAAAGTGTACCTATACATAGTTCATCCAACTTTATAATGCTGTGCACTCCAATTCAAAATGTTATTTAACTTGGGGAATAAAACTACCTCAGCAAATAAGAAAAATAACAAACAGTAGTTCAAAGACATTAGTTGAGCATTGATTCAAACTCCGCGAAGCCAACTGGCGCTTCATCCGGTAGATCTATGCTGCTATACATTGTGTGTCTCTCTGTTTAACGAGCTGGATTGAGCAGCGCGCGAGCGTCACCTTTCAGCGCTGCGCGGCCACTTGGACACAAATCTCTGCGCGCGCAGAGGGAGCGACAATGCAAGATTTGAAGGTAGGCCTAGCTGTGTATATTTTATGCTTGCTCACATTAATGTTTTGTAAACAACGAGGAGATAAGGACGTGTTTGAAAGGCCAGTCTATTCTAAACATGCTTCTTAAAATAATAAATAGGCTTACAACATTTCACGAAAAATAAGGCATGTTGTCAGCGAGCTAGTAACCATTTTCGGAGACTAGTCTACTTTTAAACGGCGATGGATATGTCGTGCTTTGCCTATTTAACCAACTGAACGTGTGATATTTTGACATTCCTATATTATGATTATGATAGCCTATATTAGCATATGATGACACTAATAATAATGATTATTATTATCATACCTATGTTAAACTTTCAATGTACCAGATGTTGTATTAATTGTTACAATTGTACAGACAATATTCATGCTGATGATATGAGCAGGTACAGGATTCTGAGTACATTTGAGCGTAGGTATTGAGGAGCCTTGCACATGTAACTGTAGAGTTGCGTTTTGTTTATTTACATTCGTTGATTATATTATTTGACTAAGACATGACCAATGCATTTTAGGCGTACTTTAGATGTTGCAATATGTCTTTCTCTTTTAGTTTACAGTGCTTTCAGAAAGTATTCACACCCCTTGACTTTTTCCACATTTTGTTGTGTTACAGCCTAAATCTAAAATAGATTAAATTGAGATTTTTTGGTCACTGGCCTAGCACAATACCCCATAATGTCAAAGTGGAATTGTATTTATAGAACATTTTACAAATTAATTAAACATGAAAAGCTGAAATGTCTTGAGTCAATAAGTATTCAACCCATTTGTTATGGCAAGCCTAAACCCATTCAGGAGTAACAATGTGCTTAAGAAGTCACATAATAAGTTGCATGGACTCACTCTGTGTGCAATAATAGTGTTTAACATGATTTTTGAATGATTACCTCATCTCTGTACCCCACACATACAATTATCTTTAAGGTCCCTCAGTCCAGCAGTGAATTTCAATCACAGATTCAACCACAAAGATCAAGGAGGTTTTCCAATGCTTGCAAAGAAGGGCACCTATTGGCAGATGGCTAAAAACAAAGCTGAATATCCCTTTGAGCATGGTGAAGTTATTAATTACACTTTGGATGATGTATCAATACACCCAGTCACTACAAAGATACAGGCTTCCTTCCTATCTCAGTTGCCGGAGAGGAAGAAACCGCTCAATGATTTCACTATGAGGCCAATGGTGACTTTAAAACAGTTATAGAGTTTAATGGCAGTGATAGGAGAAAACTGAGGATGGATCAACAACATTGTTGTTACTCCACAATACTAACCTAATTGACAGAGTGAAAATAAGGAAGCCTGTACAGAATAAAAAATATTACTAAACGTTTGCACCAAGACACTAAATTAATACTGCAAAAACATGTGGCAAAGCAATTTACTTTCTGTTCTGAATAAAAAGGGTTTGGGGAAAATTCAATACAACACATTACTGAGTACCATTCATCATATTTTCAAGCATAGTGGTGGCTGCATCATGTTATGGGTATGCTTGTAATCGTTCATTTTTGGGGGAAAAATATTAATGGAATTAAGCTAGGCACAGGCAAAATCCTAAAGGAAAACCTGGTTCAGTCTGCTTTCCACCAGACACCAGGGAGATGAATTCACCTTTAAGCAGGACAATAACCTAAAACACAAGGGCAAATCTACACTGGAGTTTCTTATCAAGAAGACAGTGGCAGAGTTACAGTTTTGACTTATATCTGCTTGAAAATATATGGCAAGACCTGAAAATGGATATCTAGTAATAATCAACAACCAATTTGACAGAGCTTGAAGAAATTTGAAAATATAAATGGGCAATCCAGGTATGGAAAGTTCTTAGAGACTTATCCAGAAAGACTCACAACTGTGATCGCTGCCAAAGGTGATTCTAAAATGTAATGACTCAGGGAGTTGAATACTTATCTAATCAAGATATATTAATATTTGACAAATGTTCGAATTTTTCTTCCTCTTTGTGATTACAGAGTATTTTGTGTAGATCGTTGACAAAAAAAATTGGCTATTAAATCCATTTGTAACCAACTTTGTAACACAAAAACATTTTGAAAAAGTCAAGGGGTGTGAATACTTTCTGAAGGCACTGTATGTCTGTGCATAAAGCCAGACCCAACAGAATTGTCTGCACAGATATGACACACCAAGCAGATCGCTCAAGATTGATTTCAAAATTGGACAACTGTACGTGTCCTGTAGTCGTCGGGAAATGCCTTCAAAACCGTCCACTAGGGGCATGAGTGAGCGCTATTATCATCAAGTAGGCTTGGGTTTCGCTAGGGAGTTGTTGACAAACCTTAACTCTTAACTTAACTATTGGGAATGGATGCCTAAACTTAATGTTTTGATGCTCTGGATCCAAAGGTTGCGTGTTCAATCCCAGCAGTATTAATGATGCTGAGAATGAGGAGTCAGCCCAGGGTGTCAACAACTGTCCCATGACTCCGAATCTGAAAGTTATGTGTTTAATCCCAGTGGTAGACAGTCATTTTTTTTTTTTTTTTTTTTTTAACCCAATCCCAAACTTTAATCCTTAATTTAACAATTTGAAATTAATGTCTAAACGTAATGTTTTAACCCTCCAGATCCGAAAGGTCATGTGTTCAATCCCAGTGGTAGACACTCACTTATTATTTTAAAAAAATAACCCTATACCAAACCTTAAGTCTTAACGTAACCATTCGGAATGAATGGCTAAATTGGTTTAACCATATTCGAATTTTGACATTTGGAGAAATGGAATGATGCTGAGCAGGAGGAGTCAATCCGGTGTGTCAAAAAAACTTTGAAATTTGACTTTTGGAGCAACTTCCAAAATTGATGTTTAAAGAAACGTGGTTAAACGTCAGAATATGAAGTCAAATTTGTAAAACCGTGAGATCTTGTTTGAACACACACCCACACACAAACACACACAAATCAAACATTTTCGGTGTATGGGGCGCATGCATGTGTTTGTTCAGTGTAGGTGCGGCAGGTGTGCGTTTTAGCAGAAAGGTTGCCAGTTCAGCTGAGCTGAGTTGAGCCGGGCGCGCGGGAACAATGGTCCTGCATGCAGGATGTCCCCAGGGCTGCGGGAGATAAGACAAGCTCGAAATCAGGAATTCCTCGCTCCTTCCGCGAAAATAGTAAAAAAAAAAGTATAGAGTGTCACACACCATATGAAAGATGCAGAGGCGGTCATTGCCATAGAATGCGGAATTATAATACTAATATATAGTAATTGAATAGGATCTTAATGGTCATTGCTATCTGACTGCACTCCTTGAATGCAATTAGCAGCCATATTCAAAACCCTGTGCGTTCTAACATCCTATTCAATCTGTCTTGGAAGCGCATTGATTTAATCATATAGTAGAGATATTTAGGCCTACAATATGTCCTGAAAATATCATACCTGAAACATGGGGTTACGGAGTAAGCAAACCTACAGTAGGCACCATAGTAGCCTGCCGTTTCAATAATTATTATTTATAAACATTTGATACATATTACCAATAAAACATTTGCCAAGTACACAAACAATTTTGTGGCACGTGTAAAACTATCAACTATTTTTTTTGCTCGCATCACTTCAGTTAAGAGGATTGCTTTTTAATAGGACTAACATTGTCCAAATGATGTCCACATGACATGTCCTACGATACGTTTAATTGCAATGCAGTACATATTATTCATGTCAGTTTCTCATATACATTAATTCAAAACAGCTTAAATCAGGAGTTCACTGTATCTTACCTGGAGAGTCTTTCACTTCATTATGGAGCGTTGCATCTAATATAGAATTACCGTACGTCAAAAATGTGTAAACCTATTAGACTACGTATGCTTTTTCGCACGCTATTACGCTAATTACGATATGATAATAACAAAAGATGAAAACTATTACACAACAAAAATAAATAATCATATTGGTCCAAATGGTAAATTAGCCTAATCTTAAACTTTCTGCAAAACAAGGATATTGAGTGTGCTCTTCTGAGTAGGCCCCGACGTGGTCTACATTTCAGTATGGAATCTAGTTAAATCACAACTCTTAAAGCCTTTATCATGAAGTTAAACTTTATTTTACATTTTTTTATGAAGAGCCTCATTCTCAAGCCCGGTACGTCAAATCTGAGTTTTCCAACCTTGGCTTGAAACAGTGCATTCAAAAAATTCATGCACCTTGACTTATTCCACATTTTGTTGTGTTACAGCCTGAATTTAAAATTGATTAAATAATTATTTTTTTCTCAACCATCTACACACAATACCCCAAAATGACAAAGTGAAAACACGTTTTTAGAAGTGTTTGCACATTTATTGAAAATGAAAAACAGAAATATCTCATTACATAATTATTCACACCCTCGAGTCAAAACTTGGTAGAAGCACCTTTGGAGGAAATTACAGCTGTGAGTCTTTTTGGGTAAGTCTTTAAGAGCTTTGCACACGTGGATTGTACAATATTTGCGCATTATTATTTTAAATATTCTTCAAGCTCTGTCAAGTTGATTGTTGATCATTGGTAGACATACATTTTCAAGTCTTGCCATAGCTTTTCAGGCATGATTTAAGTCAAAACTGTAACTAGGCCACTCAGGAACATTCAATGTCGTCTTGGTAAGCAACTCCAGTGTAGATTTGGCCTTGTGTTCTAGGTTATTGTCCTGCTGAAAGGTGAACTCGTCTCCCAGTGTCTGTTGGAAAGCAGACTGAACAAGTTTTTCCTAAGATTTTGCTTGTGCTTATTTTTTATTTTTGCAGTACGTCTTAATTAAGTGCCTTGTTTTTTTTGGGGGGGGGGTTGCCTTTATTTAACTAGGCAAGTCAGTTAACTAGGCAAGTCGGGGCGTCAGGTAGCCTAGTGGTTAGAGCGTTGGACTTGTAACCGAAAGGTTGCTAGATTGAATCCCGATCTGACAAGGTAAACATCTGTCGTTCTGAAGAAGGCAGTTAACCCACTGTTCCTAGGCTGTCTTTGAAAATAAGATTATGTTCTTAACTGACTTGCCTAGCTAAATAAAGGTTGAAAAAATAACAAATTCGTATTGACAACGAATGCATGTTCTCTAAAGGTTCCCTTTTTTCACTATGTAATTTAGGTTAGTATTGTGGAGTAACTACAATGTTGTTTATCCATTCTCAGTTTTCTCATATAGCTAACATTAAAATCTGTAACTCTTAAAATCACCATTGGCCTCATTGTGAAATCCCTGAGCAGTTTCCTTCCTCTCGGGCAACTGAGTTAGGATGGACGCCTGTATCTTTGTAGTGACTGGGTGTATTGATACACCATCCAATGCCAAATTATTAACTTCACTATGCTCAAAGGGATATTCAGCGTCTGCTTTTTTTTGGTATTTTTATACATCTACCAACTGGTGCCCTTTCTAGGCTTTGGAAAACCTCTATATTCTTTGTGGCTGAATGTGTGAATGTGTGCTTGACTCGATTGAGGGACCTTACAGATAATTGTATGTGTGGGGTACAGAGATGGGGCAGTTATTAAAAAATAACGTTAACCACTAATATTGAACAAGGAATGAGTACACTTATTACTCGATTTGTTCATCAAATTTTTACTCCTGAACTTATTTAGGTGTGGCATAACAAATGGGTTTAATACTTATAAAAACGGATTTATTAATCATTGCATAACATCTCCACTCCTTACAATCCCTCATAATAATCAGTCGTGATCTGTCGCTTAATTCCATCCTTTTTTACAAGTTTTGCTGCACATTTATAAATGTAGCATCTGTATACTGCGTGTTAAGAGTTTGGGTTGTAGCCAAATTGGAGATTGGTCCCAACAATCTACCTTTGTGAATCCTTTTCAAGAACAGTAACAGAATTATACTTTTTTTTCTTCTTCAAATGCACACATTCACTACAATATATATCTTTACAGATGAAATATTTGTATAATATGTGGTGTATAACTGAGGTATATGCGCATGCGTGTGTATGTGTGTGTGTGCTTGTGTGTGCGTGTCAGTGGTAGAAAAAGTTCTCAATTGGCATACTTGAGTAGAGGTAAAGTTACCTTAATAGAAAATGACACAAGTAAAAGTCACCCAGTAAAATACTACTTGAGTAAAAGTCTAAAAGTATTTAGTTTTAAATATACTTATGTATCAACATGCAATTGCTTAAATATACTTAAGTAAAAGTAAACATATAAATCATTTAAAATTCCTGATATTAAGCAAACCATAAGACACAATTTTCTTGTTTTTATTTTATTTACGGATAGTCAGGGTGTACTCAGACATAATTTACAACAACGCGTTTGTGTTTAGTGAGTCCGCCAGGGATGCTCTTTTGATAAGTGGCGAATTGGACAATTTTCCTGCATGTCCTGCTAAGCATTCAAAATGTAACGGGTACTTTTGGGTGTCAGAGAAAATGTATGGAGTAAAAAGTACACTATTTTCTATTGGAATGTAGTGAAGTAAAAGTTGTCAAAAATATAAATAGTATGGTAAAGTACAGATACCCCCCCCCCCCCCCCCCCCAAATACTTAAGTAGTAGACCAGTTTGAAGTACTTTACACCACTGGTGTGTGTCGGGGGGAGAGGAATGGAGCCACACGCATGCCTTGCATCCAAAGTTCTAGGTGTATGTCAGTGGGGGGGGGGGGGGGGGGGTTATTATTATTTCATGATGAGGTGAAAAGGTTTCGCACACTGTGAGGTTTTGTTTTTGCCTGTCTCTCTATTGAGCGCGCAGTGAATAACCGTGATTGTATCCTTTGTTGTGCTCGCAGAGATGACAGATTATAATCAACAAGACGAATGAGGTCAAATCATTCTCACAGAACACATTTGACCCTCAAGTTCCAGGCGTACCTGAACTCGTTTTGGGAACTCGTGTGTGCGTGCGTCCATCCCTGGCTCGTGAGGTGACAGGCGAGTGCGGCAGCTGCGCACGCTAGGGCAACCCGGACGCCCAAGTCACACACAGGTTGCCGGTTTCCCAATGCTCTCACACAATTGAATTCATGACATTCTTGGGAATGTTTGAGATTTAAGCGCAACCGTTTCCATTTGGACGCAGCGCACATCACCCCAAACCCATTGAAAAGGAGAGTGGGGTCACCATTGTTTGGTATACACTAGCTCGAAACAGGAAAATATGCAAAGATTTGATTCGCAGAAAATCCGGCAATTGTTAGGATCTGCGTGAGTTTTTTCCCTCCCTTGCACCAAAAATACTAAAAGTTAATTCGGTCCAAAAGCTTTGTCCTATTTGTATGACATTGCAAAAGTTTTTTTTCGGAGCATCCCTTGGTGGATCTCGAATGTAATCTACTTGTCACACTGATCTACGTGATGTTTTCAGTTACAGTGGATCTTTATCTTAATGAAAACCCCGAGAAACAATAGATTACATGAAATAATTCCCTAATCAACCAACATAATAATGACAATGTGTTTTGATACACCACGATAGTTTATAAATAGGAAATACACACACGGGTTTGTTGACAGGACCCCCGGCCAAAAGAACACAGAAGTTCATAAAACGTATATAAACACGTGATAATAAATACGCAGGATGAGTTGTCATCCACTCAGGGAGAATGGCTGACCGTGTGCCCTGGGTAACATCACGCACCGACCTCTTTCTGCACCCGCCACAATTGGGCCACCAAAATGGCACCTTGCACAACTGCCAAGGGACAAGGGATCGTTTATAGGCTATGGCGCGCTGTGCTCGTCTCCAAATAAGTCTGGCGCTCCAGAAAAGTGGGGTAACACTGTAACGGAATACTTATAGGTGATTAATATATGTGCACTTCATTAATGTTTCCTATATGTCACTTATATAAATAATTGGCATATGGGTTGAAATTGTAGTGCTTCAAATAGTTGCATACCTAGGCCTAGGCTAAATGACCATCTGAAATTCAATGGATTATAGGTTAGTTTAGGGTAAATCTATGTATCATCATGTTCAAAATGCTTGAATTTGACCTTCACACAACCTGCTGAATTACCAGTGGTTTACCTCTGAATGGCGGAACTGGTTGGCCGTTTCTACAAAGGGAAATGCGATACACTTTACAACAGCACTTTCTCTTCTTTTGATTATGAGTTCTAAATTGCTTTGTCGGTTTTAAATGGGAGTAATTTTTCCATAGTGCCCGTTGATGGAGGCTATTTTTAACCTCTTCCGCTGCTTGTGCTTCGAAAAAACTTCCGGTGAGTTGGCAAGGGTAGGCTAACCAGCTCTCCGGGGCTATTTCTCATTTTCACATTTCCAATGATTAACCTGGAAACCTTGGGGCCCATTAAGGCTCAAAACTTGCTAAACAGAATTTAAATTACATATTTTTGTTGTTTAGTTTTGGCTGGGGTAGGCCGTCATTGTAAAATGTGAATTTGTTCTTAACTGACTACTTAAATAAAGGTTAAATAACAAAATATAAAAAAACAATTTGTCTATATCCATTTTGATTGGGAAATATTACATTTTAGGCTTGCCTGACGACTCACCCTGAATTTAATTCCGCTGCTCTATCGATCCTAGCCTATATACTGTACATGCTGTCTGAAACTGCCATTCTAGAAGTTGCTTGTGTGAATTCAAAATGAGGGGCGTTGTACAAAATAGATTAATCAGCGATTGGATCATTTCAAACAAATCTAACCAATCAGAGTATCAAAGTTAATAATGTGATCATGTAGGCCCGCTCTGGCCCAACCCATTTGTTTCTGGGATCAATCAGAAAGGACAGACTCTGTACGGATTCTAGAAATGTTGGGGAGACTCATCATTGAGAAGAAATGTCAGTTGGCCGGAGCAATGCGGATGGGTTGCCAGGCAAATAATAGGCTACATTGGCTCACTTGGGGTTTTGAATAAGGACAAAACTGACTAAAACAAGCATATCCTTAGATGCCCTTTGCCATTACCACAACAATTATAATAGCTTGACTTTAAATACTATTGTCCTAGAGCTGGGGTGCTGGTCAATGTTTCCAATTCACTCCCTCAGTACCCCTGAAAGAGTCTGTTTACACATGCCAGTTTATGGCCACATCCATTCTCTAGGGGCACACCCCTGTAAACCATTACACGTTGCATGGTTCCATTCTGTCTTCATTAAATGCTTCATTAAACCTCATTGATACAGGAATTATTTTGAAAAATGACCAACATATCCAGGCTAGAGGTATAGGACCAGGATGACAGGATGTAGTGGCATGGCACTATACAGGAGGCTTAATTAGCTGAGTAAAAATACAATTCATGGTTATTATTGCATGTTGATTACAACATGATTTTCATGTTATAACAAGTTGTTATTGGTTAGGTCATTTATTTATGTGCTGTACCCTGAGAAAGGACAGGAATGTCTCTCCAGTGAGTCTCTCTCCATTGGCTGTGTATGGGCACAAAACAGGAAGTTTGCCTTGGGCCTGACCCTGGGTCTCCGCATCTCCAATCAAGCATAGCCTCGTCACATCCCCAGATCACATCACAGTACAATCCAATTTCAACCCCAGAAACAATCTATTCCTTTCAAGCAATTACATACCTATTGGAAAGGGCTCACAATTAAACAAATTATTATATTTTGATACCCGTAATTATACGCATTCGCATGAGGTCTCCTTTCAAGTCCAACGTGCTTTTTATTACACGCTTATCTCGCGTTATGAGATTATGCAGCGAGCAGGTTTGGATTGAGTTAGGGTACATTTCATTGAATAAGAGGAGAATAACTCTGTAATAGAAGCATGCTGGAGTCAGCCATACAGCGATCTGGCCCTTCCCTTTGAGCCCGGATTATGTTTACCAAATTTAAGACAATGAGAATGTTATTAGGGGGCTAGGAGGGAGTGCCCCACACCCCTGCCTGCCTATGTAGGCCATATGACACATTGCATATGGCACAGCCTGTCCCTGGCTCTGGCCTGCTTCACAGAGCAGAGGATTTCCTTTGAAAGACGATTTATTTCATTAGTCATATTCCCAGCTTGGCTCAGAGCCTCGGCATGGTTTGGATAGCCTTGTGCGATTTGTTTGTATATAACCACCACTTAATCAACCAACAGGGGTTGGATTGGGGTATTGTATTAAGTGGGTCTGTCCTCAAATTGCTTGCCTTTTTATTATCGTGTTTTAGAGGCATGTATTACATTCCCACTGTAGGCTGCTGTCTCCCATGCTGAAGTGGTGGAAGTCGCCAAGTGACTTGTTAATACTTATTTTATTCATGCATGTATACATATTTATATTATTACTTACTCTTTTACAAATGTAATAATGAGGGGTAGGGGTACATTCCATTTAGGTCTCAGCCAATGAGGGAAGCTTTACATTCAGTTCATGACTCGTGGCCATGAACCTAGCCCTAAAACATATCTGGTGATCTTTGGGATAAAAGTTGATGCACATGCTAGGCTGCTATGTACCGCCCTCTTGTGGAATGAAATATTGTATTACAGCTAATAATGAGTGCTTCTTGAAGTTCAGTGATGTGTGAGTGTGCATGTGCGTGTGAGAGAGGGAGTGATAGGTAGCGAGAGAGATAGAGAGCGAGAGCAATAGAGAGTGGAGTGGCATTGGAAATGGTAAACCACAACAGGTTGGTGGCACCTTAATTGGGGAGGACTGGCTTGTGGTTATGGCTGGAGCGGAATTGGTGGAATGGTATCAAATACAACAAACACATGGTTTCCATGGAAACATTTCCATCCATCAGATAAAAGCTCTAGTAGAAATGTCTCACATATTCCACATGTTTATCAAATCTGGGGTCAGATGAGTTTAGTAATGTTATAGTCACAATCAGTGTTATAGGTCAGATGAGTTTAGTAATGTTACAATCACAATCAGTGTTATAGGTCAGATGAGTTTAGTAATGTTATAATCACAATCAGTGTTATAGGTCAGATGAGTTTAGTAATGTTACAATCACAATCAGTGTTATAGGTCAGATGAGTTTAGTAATGTTACAGTCACAATCAGTGTTATAGGTCAGATGAGTTTAGTAATGTTATAATCACAATCAGTGTTATAGGTCAGATGAGTTTAGTAATGTTACAATCACAATCAGTGTTATAGGTCAGATGAGTTTAGTAATGTTACAGTCACAATCAGTGTTATAGGTCAGATGAGTTTAGTAATGTTACAATCACAATCAGTGTTATAGGTCAGATGAGTTTAGTAATGTTATAATCACAATCAGTGTTATAGGTCAGATGACTTTAGTAATGTTATAATCACAATCAGTGTTATAGGTCAGATGACTTTAGTAATGTTATAATCACAATCAGTGTTATAGGTCAGATGAGTTTAGTAATGTTATAGGTCAGATGAGTTTAGTAATGTTATAGGTCAGATGAGTTCAGTAATGTTATCATCACCCACACATTACATCCTATACCCCATACAGTGCACTGGTTTTGGTCATCTCTGGCACACTATTGGTCAGTTCTGAGACAGCCAGTCCATCACCTCCTCCAGAGGTTTCCTAAACTCACTCATGGGGTGTGTTCAGTATTAAGGTGTGCAATGTTGAAATCAACGAAAAGGATACTGAACGACCAGTTGAAAATTGTTGTGACGTTGGTGGCCCAGAGGGCGATTACTGTCTGGTGTTTGGTGACTTTTGCTATTTCAAATGGTCACACCAATATTAAATCAGGCGATACCTTGAAGCAAACGTACCTCAAATGCTGTTGAAGAACGGTGCATACTTTTTTGGGGGAAACGTGTCGTTCAGTACAAACTGTCACAACGTAGCAAACGTTAAATCAAACTTAACTCACCAATGTTCTCCGTCAATAATGATGTAAGAACATGTCCTCATTTATATAAACAGGTCACCAGGAGGCGACACAGCTCTTTCATTAATGGTTACACTTCTCCCTGCAGCAACAGTGGACTGCTGTATCAGACCAAATACATACTTTTTTCTGCGTTTTGTCACTGTGCTTTTCAAAATATGATAGATCAGAGACAACACCACCACTTGACAAAGGGTCAACTTGCTGCCCTTTCAATTGATGATGAGGCAACTGACTTGTGTTGCATGGTGCAGGCCCTATACAATTATTAATAACTAATAAATACCTCTGGTTTATCCTTACTCTCTATGAGACGGTTAAGATCAAAACCATGATGAATAATGTAGCATAGTTTTACGTGAACCAATAGCCTAGGGGGCTACATGTTGGTTATGCATTCACAGTAGGCTAAACTATGGATGAATGCACTGCCTTTACTGTTATTGACATACAAAAGAAGGCATAGTGTGCCTATTTGTTTTTAACACAGCCTCACAACCAGGCAGGCACTGACTGGCAGAGAACCCAGTATAATGACCGCCTCAAGTCAACACGCGACCCCCCCCCCCCCCCCACCACCAAAATAATGCATCGGGGATAATCGACGCGCCTTCGGCAACGTTGGAATGAATGTTTCAACTGACAAATTCCACTCGCGTTCTTTTCTTTCATCTCAATTAGTTGGAGAGGTTTCAGAACTGTGTGTTTCCGGGTGAAATCTCGGCCCCGAAGTTTCATGCCGAAGATATGAAGATAGGGGAAGCAAAGCCGGCTGAGCACTAGGCGACTGCAAGAACAGTGTAGGCTACGCAGGGAGGGGGAGAGACGGAACGGGAGGGATAGAAGAAAAAGAACGAACAGCACCCGAACTGTGCGTGGTTCACCTTCTGAAAAACAGGAAGCCAACGCCGATCAACCCACCTGGCCGCATTGTCCTGCGGGGAGAAGACAGCGGTTTCTCACGGCTCATCTGTCACGCATATTTTAAAGCCTAAATATCGTTATTGTGGATTCAATCGAGAGAAAAACTACTATACCTATTTCCTCACTAGGACGGTCGATATTCTCCTATTCCCAACAGGAGTGTAACTCAAGGTAAGTCCCTGGCACACTTCCGTCGCTATCACGAATTAGTAGGCTAACCTACATGGAGTCAGTGAGCACGTCGGCCGAGGTGGATTTGAAGTGCTACGTTGTATCTACACCTCACCCATATGGTTGTTTGAATTCATCGGCTACATTTCCAATTTTGTCGTGTTTTGAAAATATTAGTTTCTTATTTTTGTTAAACAATAGGCAATGTTTCGAAACGAGTTTTATGATAGGTTTGCTCTCAGAACACCCAAGGATACATTCAGCCTTATCCCCAGGGTTATCATCCGTAAGTATCATCCACACCTAGGACCATGTGAACTACAAACCCTCCGAGTTATGTAGACTATGCCAAATATCCTCGGATTGTAGTCGTTTTTAAATATAGGCCTTCGAAAGCAGCGACATGTTTTGGTCTCGCAACTATTATGCAATGTATTTAAGATGTGGTTGGGTGTCGTTTTAATAATTTTATTTGGTGACTAGACATTAATTAAAACTCGGGCTTGACGCACTCGTTTACCCCTCTGCACCCGGTGTAGTTTACCCCTCTGCACCCGGTGTAGCTTACTCCTGGTGTATTCCGCTGCTGCAGTTCCCATCATTTTTATCTCAGGCTATACAAAACCACGGGTTGACTCTAGGCTACGGATGACACGATGGGGACATGTTTAGGCTACACTTGGTACCATTGCTATTCTTTGCTGTTGGTTATGTCAGGATTTATTTTGTATGTACTCTATGCCAAATTGAAGGGGATGTTGCAGGAACATTGATAGAGTGGTAAAATAGGGCACGTCACATCGACGTTTGCCCCGCTGTAGTTTATATTTAAACTCAAACTCAGACGTGACGTTTTTATGTGTAGAACTGGGAGGTTTTTGGAGAGGACGGGTAGAATTGAGCGGTTAACCGGCAGATAGTGCGTTTCAGGAAAATTAATGAATAGCGTAGTGTAGTAGCACACTGTTTGTCATTTTCGCCAGACCTATGCTTTTTGCCCCACTTTGTCAGCATGTAGGCCTGTTTACACTTGGATAGGCTAACTCCGAGCACACTTGGTGACAAACAACATATGCCTAGGACAATGATTCCAAGGGGGCTGTGTCTTTGGGACTTTGATATAGTTATTGCCAAGCCAATGTGATGGCACACCTTACCTGTCGTTAGATATATTAGTGAATTAAGTGACACAATTTTAGATGTAGTTTAAATTATATTTAATAAATTCTAATGCTCATGCAAGTTTGAGCATGTATCTCTCTGATTCTCTCAAAGCTGCAATATAACTTTTGGGGCGAAGACCAAACTCACAGAATTGTAAGTTATAGATCTGTCATTCTCATTGAAAGTATAAGAAGTGGTACATTTGTTATGTGCGCTATGCTTCCCGGTCTTAACTGTAATTTCTGCATCTTTTACTTTCTTTCGGTTTTGTTCAGCTGAAAATACAATATTTTTGGTTATGGAAAATATATTTCAGCGGTTTAGATGGTACAATGATTCTCTACACTACACTTGTTTTGTCAAATAAACTGAAATTATGCAAACTATTTGAATTTTAGTAACTAGGAAATGGCGAAGCAATTTCTGCGTAATGCATCTTTAAGCAAGTCGGGTCTAATTATTTGGTAGCATATTCTATAATGGTTAAAGTGGATGCAAACAGTGTGTGACTTACACTAGATGACCAAGAGTATGTGGAATCCTGCTCGTTGAACATCTCATTCCAAAATCATGGGAATTAGAATGAGATCTCCCATTGCTGCTACAACAACCTCCACTCTTCTGGGAAGGCTTTCGACTAGATGTTGGATCGTTGCTGCGGGGACTTGCTTCCATTCAGCCACAAAAGCATTAGTGATGCCGGGCGATTTAGGCATGGCTCACAGTCGGCGTTCCAATTCATCCCAAAGGTGTTCAATGGGGTTGAGGTCAGGGCTCTGTGCAGGCTAGTCAAGTTCTTCCATACCGATCTCTACAAACCATTTTTGTATGGACCTCGCTTTGTGCACGTCGGCATTGTCATGCTGAAACAGGAAAGAGCAATCCCCAAACTGTTGACACAAAGTTGGAAACACAGAATCGCCTAGAGAGTTATTGTACGCTGTAGCGTTAAGATTTCCCTTTACTGGAACTAAGGGGTCTAGCCCGAACCACGAAAAACAACCCAAGACCATAATTTCTCCTCCACCAAACAGTACAGTTGGCACTACGCATTCGAGGAGGTAGCGTTCTCCTGGCATCCACCAAACCCAGATTCGTCCGTCGAACTGCCAGATGGTAAAGCATGATTCATCACTTCAGAGAACGCGTTTCCTCTGCTCCAGAGTCCAATGGAGGCAAACCTTATACCACTCCAGCCGACGCTTGGCATTGCGCATGTGTGCGGCTGCTCGGCATTGGGAACCCATTTCATGACGCTCTTGACGACTAGTTCTTGTGCTGACTTTGCTTCCAGAGGCAGTTTGGAACTAGGTAGTGAGTGTTTCAACCGAGGACAGACGATTTTTATGCGTGCTACGCACTTAAGCACTCGCCGATCCCAGTCTGTGAGCTTGTGTGGCCTACCACTTTGCTGTTGTTGCTCCTAGAAGTTTCTACTTCACAATAACAGCATTTACAGTTGACTGGGACAGGGCAGAAATTTGACAAACCTACTTGTTGGAAAGGTGGCATCCTATGACGGTGCCACGTTGAAAGTCACTGAGCTCTTCAGTAAGGCCATTCTTCTGCCAATGTTTGTCTATGGAGATTGCATGTCTGTGTGCACAATTTTATACATGTCAGCAACGGGTGTGGCTGAAATAGGGGTGTCCACATGCTTTTGTGTATATATAGTGCATCTTCACTGTATGACTGAGATGTGTACATTTGTGGTCCACACCCTTCTGGGGTTTCGCTCCCACAAGAGGGCCGAATCTTTCCTCTCAAGATAAGACAATGGAAATTACAGTTGTTAGAACTCAGATATGTTTCTCTCTCTCTACCATCTCACTCCAACACACACACACACACACACACACACACACACACACACACACACACACACACACACACACACACACACACACACACACACACACACACACACACACACACACAATCCCCATTCCTCTATTATTGTCTAAATTATAATTTGATTCAGACGTGTGTGTTTACAGCAGCCTCGTGAGACCAAAGCACCAAGTCAGTAAGCTTCCCAGCGAGACGAGGGAGGCATGATGTCAGGGGACCGTCAGAGATACAAACAGGAGTGTGCGTCTAATACAGTATCTGTGGCTATGAGAGCCAATTCCACACACAGCCCCCCTGGAGCACTAACACACGGGGTCTGGGGGAGAGGAGGTGGTGACTGGAGCCATGAATGGAGCAATTCTCTCAGTCATGTGAGAGAGAGCTCTGTGCTTCCGAGGGGACAATTTGTTTGCATAAACACTTAATACACACATTTGACTTATTTATGACACAGTACGCACACACTCATTGACCTCAACACACTTCCACCACATGAATTCCTAAATGGCAATCATGCATGGTTTATCTATTGCCCTCTCACACAGACCGTTATAGTAGCCAACACACACTATATCAAGAGTGTGCCCAGACGGTGGCCATGACTGCGGAACTAATTATCGTTCAGTGCATTAATGCACTTCCTGCAAAGAAAGGTCAGAACTGTCTGTCTGACTGATGGCAGTAGACTATTGTAAATGTGTTTTCGTGTGCAGCCTCATGATTGCACTGTATTCAATAGTGCAGAAAGTGAGGATCATTAGCGAACGTGTCATGATTAATTTGACATTTGGATCACTGATATCACACAGATAATTATAAGTATTTGCCATTTACTGTAGCTGCTCATTGAAATGAATGTGTACTGATCAAATTAACTTGTATTTAGTTCTCTCTTGAAGGATAATGTTATTTTGAGTTGGTGTGATAGCCCTGTGGGAAACAGAGGAGATATTTTTAATCAGGCAGCGTGCCAGGCTGCCCAGTGTTAGGTGGGGCTGTTTTCAAGCCCCCTCTGAGGTAGTGGGGGGGGGGGCTGATAACACTGCTGACGTCAGTCTTCAGTCAACTTAACAATGCAGCCCTTTAGACAACCTGCTATTTATTCCATAACCAGGCCTCTCCTAAAAGTTATTATAAAGTAACCTGGTCTCTTGGTGAAAAGTGATAGCTAAAAGGACTGGTTCCTACCCCTTTAAATTAGCCAGTCATACTGGGTGTGTCTCTCTCGTCTGGACCCAATCCTCCAATCCAGTGGGGTTCTGATTGACATCCTGCCCTCCATCTCAATGACACCTGCTGGTGTGCTGCAATCTACCCCCTCTCATCCTTCTCCCCTCTCTTCTTTCCTTCTCTCTATTCATTACAATAGATTTACTACTGAAACACCCTCCTTCAGGGACATACACTCCCCACCTGCCTGTTTATACAATACCGTTGAGGTCATGTGTGTTTGTACAGTAGTCAGTGTTCTTGTTGAATGAATGAATGAGACCTGCATCTTCTAATATTGCTGCCACCTACCCACCATCCTCAACTGTCCTCTTGCTCCCTAGCTGGTTCTCTGACACACACACACGCAAACACACACTTCCTGCTGTCACAGTCAAATGTAATCACCCCTCACAGCCGTTGATGACTTGTGTAACATCCTCTCTGAAATCTGAAGGGAAGCCAGAAGTGTGTGTTTTGTGGAGCAGCTGTGCTCGTGTGTGTGCGTGCGTGTGTGTGTTTAGGAGTGGAGGGGGGGGGGGTGTCATGCCCCATCAAACAGTCGTATCCCCTCAGCCAAATACCTTCTGTGGCTTAATATGCACAAAGCACTAGCATGCCCTTAGACGAGGTCACATACATACCGAGAGATACACTAGGTAGATATACAGTTTGTAGATTTATAGTAGGTATACAGTAAATAGATTTACACTAGATAGACTTCATAAAATAAGGAGCATATACAGGACATCCAGACACATAGGAAGTGTGACATGACCAGTGATTGAACCAGAGAGAACAGCAGCTTGATGGAATTCTCCACTTTCTTGCTTCACAAGCCAAGACCTGCAAAGGAATTCAGAGAGAGAGATGGGAGGAGGAGCGAGGAGCGAGGAACATCGGGTGAAAGGGGCTGAGCAGTACAGCTACAGTATGCAGGCAATAATAAAGGAGTACAGAAGGGGATATAATGAAACAAAACGAAAGGAAGATGATTTTACAGTATTAGTTTGTTGTGAAGGAGAGAGGAAATAAGAGTTGAAAAGGTTGAGCGATCGATGGAATGAAAGACAAAGTAGATGCAGAAAGGTATAGAAAGAATAGATCTAGTTTTGAATGGAGGTTTGCTTGGTATAGAACAGGCCCGGTCAAAGGTCGGCCCGCGACCTGATTCAATACGGCCCGCGGAATCATGCTCAGATCACAAAGAATTTGCGATAGGTTTTGAACTGTACTATTTGTTATTCAAATTAAAAGCCCAATGAATACTCGCCTTTGTGTAATGATTTAACTCCCACCGCTTGTGGGACATTTTATTTTGAAGGCACGTATAATTAACAACTGCACGAGGACAGACAGTGACTGACAGTCTGACACACACGTCACAGTTACAAATTGTAGCTAGCTAGAAATTGCGCAAAATTCATTTTTCAAAGAAAAGGAAAGTAGACTGAATGTAGGGTGTTCCAGCAAGAGTGGGCATCGAAATATCTCTTTGAGGTATCAGGGACAGCTGTGTGCTTAGTGTGCAAAGAGAGCATCGCTGTCTTGAAAGACTACAACTTGTTCCGACACTTCCAGGCGAAGCATGCAGAGAAAGATAGGAATATGTCTTCTGAACAGAGTGCAAGTTCATCGAAAGAGTTGCTGTCTCAGTTGCAAAAGCAGCAAGGACTTTTTACAAAACGGCATTCAGCAAACGACGGCATTGCGAGAGCTAGCTATGTACTGTCACACAAGATTGTTAAACATAGCAAGCCATTCGCTGAGGGCGAATTCATTAAAGAATGTTTAATTGACTGCAGCAATACTTTGCCCTGACAAGAAAGAGCTGTTTGAAAATGTTTCCCTGTCAAGATGAGCAGTGGCACGGCGTGTTGAGGACATCGCAGAGAATATGGAACAACAGTTGAAAGACAAAGTAAAAGATTTCACCTATTTCTCCTTGGCCCTGGATGAGAGCAGTGATTCACATGATACAGCGCAGTTGTTGATATTCTTACGAGGTCATAACCCCAGACTTTGAAATTACAGAGGAGCTTGCTTCGGTGCAGTCAACGAAGAGCACACCCACAGGGAACGATTTATTGGAGGTTAATAAGTGTGTGACAAGGCAGGGACTGAGTTTGAAAAGCTATCCAGTGTGACCACTGATGGGTGCCCAAACTTGACATGAAAAAAACATTGGCCTTTTGAAAAGGATACAAGATCAAGTAGCTGAGCTGAACCCAGATCAGAAAAGGATTTTCCTGCATTGTAATATTCATTAGGAGGTGCTCTGTAAATGTGTTCTGAAAATGAGCCATGTTGTGGATACAGTCACTAAAGTGGTACACTTCATAAGAGCAAACTCTTTAAACCACAGGCAGTTTGTCTCCCTGTTGGAAGAGACAGTCGGGTCATGCAAATCTCCACTACCACACAAACGTGAGATGGCTGAGTTTGGGGAAGGTGCAGATCTCCACTACCACACAAACATGAGATGGCTGAGTTTGGGGAAGGTGCAGATCTCCACTACCACACAAACGTGAGATGGCTGAGTTTGGGGAAGGTGCAGATCTCCACTACCACACAAACGTGAGATGGCTGAGTTTGGGGAAGGTGCAGATCTCCACTACCACACAAACATGAGATGGCTGAGTTTGGGGAAGGTGCAGATCTCCACTACCACACAAACGTGAGATGGCTGAGTTTGGGGAAGGTGCAGATCTCCACTACCACACAAACGTGAGATGGCTGAGTTTGGGGAAGGTGCAGATCTCCACTACCACACAAACATGAGATGGCTGAGTTTGGGGAAGGTGCAGATCTCCACTACCACACAAACATGAGATGGCTGAGTTTGGGGAAGGTGCAGATCTCCACTACCACACAAACATGAGATGGCTGAGTTTGGGGAAGGTGCAGATCTCCACTACCACACAAACATGAGATGGCTGAGTTTGGGGAAGGTGCAGATCTCCACTACCACACAAACATGAGATGGCTGAGTTTGGGGAAGGTGCAGATCTCCACTACCACACAAACATGAGATGGCTGAGTTTGGGGAAGGTGCAGATCTCCACTACCACACAAACGTGAGATGGCTGAGTTTGGGGAAGGTGCAGATCTCCACTGCCACACAAACGTGAGATGGCTGAGTTTGGGGAAGGTGCAGATCTCCACTACCACACAAACGTGAGATGGCTGAGTTTGGGGAAGGTGCAGATCTCCACTACCACACAAACATGAGATGGCTGAGTTTGGGGAAGGAGCAGGTCTCCACTACCACACAAACATGAGATGGCTGAGTTTGGGGAAGGTGCAGATCTCCACTACCACACAAACATGAGATGGCTGAGTTTGGGGAAGGTGCAGATCTCCACTACCACACAAACATGAGATGGCTGAGTTTGGGGAAGGTGCAGATCTCCACTACCACACAAACGTGAGATGGCTGAGTTTGGGGAAGGTGCAGATCTCCACTGCCACACAAACGTGAGATGGCTGAGTTTGGGGAAGGTGCAGATCTCCACTACCACACAAACGTGAGATGGCTGAGTTTGGGGAAGGTGCAGATCTCCACTACCACACAAACATGAGATGGCTGAGTTTGGGGAAGGTGCAGATCTCCACTACCACACAAACGTGAGATGGCTGAGTTTGGGGAAGGTGCAGATCTCCACTGCCACACAAACGTGAGATGGCTGAGTTTGGGGAAGGTGCAGATCTCCACTACCACACAAACGTGAGATGGCTGAGTTTGGGGAAGGAGCAGGTCTCCACTACCACACAAACATGAGATGGCTGAGTTTGGGGAAGGTGCTTAAAAGGGTGTGGGTCCTAAAGTCGGAGATTGCAGAGTTTTTGCAAATTAATGGAAAATATGTGGATTTCCCTCAACTACAAGATAAAGAATGGTTGGCAGATTTTTGACTTCACCGTGGACATCATGGCCCTCATGAATGAACTGAATTCCAAACTACTAAGGGAAGGGCCTTTTTGCACATCAGATGTACAGCCTTGTCATAACCTTCAAGGGAAAATGACTACTGACCCGCCAAGTAGAAGCCAACAATCTCACCCACCTTCCAACACTACTAGTCTGTTCCCTATCAGATGACCAGCGGGAGAAGAATACATCCACCTTCCAACACTACTAGTCTGTTCCCTATCAGATGACCAGCGGGAGAAGTATACATCCACCTTCCAACACTACTAGTCTGTTCCCTATCAGATGACCAGCAGGAGAAGTATACATCCACCTTCCAACACTACTAGTCTGTTCCCTATCAGATGACCAGCGGGAGAAGAATACATCCACCTTCCAACACTACTAGTCTGTTCCCTATCAGATGACCAGTGGAAGAAGTATACATCCACCTTCCAACACTACTAGTCTGTTCCCTATCAGATGACCAGCGGGAGAAGAATACATCCACCTTCCAACACTACTAGTCTGTTCCCTATCAGATGGCCAGTGGAAGAAGTATACATCCACCTTCCA
This sequence comes from Salvelinus fontinalis, assembly GCF_029448725.1. NCBI lineage: Eukaryota > Metazoa > Chordata > Actinopteri > Salmoniformes > Salmonidae > Salvelinus > Salvelinus fontinalis. The sequence continues at coordinate 34,830,754 of NC_074688.1, forward strand.
GTATACATCCACCTTCCAACACTACTAGTCTGTTCCCTATCAGATGACCAACGGGAGAAGTAGACATCCACCTTCCAACACTACTAGTCTGTTCCCTATCAGATGACCAGCAGGAGAAGTATACATCCACCTTCCAACACTACTAGTCTGTTCCCTATCAGATGACCAGCAGGAGAAGTATACATCCACCTTCCAACACTACTAGTCTGTTCCCTATCAGATGACCAACGGGAGAAGTATACATCCACCTTCCAACACTACTAGTCTTTTCCCTATCAGATGACCAACGGGAGAAGTATACATCCACCTTCCAACACTACTAGTCTGTTCCCTATCAGATGACCAACGGGAGAAGTAGACATCCACCTTCCAACACTACTAGTCTGTTCCCTATCAGATGACCAACGGGAGAAGTATACATCCACCTTCCAACACTACTAGTCTTTTCCCTATCAGATGACCAACGGGAGAAGTATACATCCACCTTCCAACACTACTAGTCTGTTCCCTATCAGATGGCCAGCGGGAGAAGTATACATCGCTGCTGCATTGAACGGTGAGTTTTCTCGTCGTTTTGAGGATTTCAATGTGTTGGAAAAGGACATGCTGTTGGTTTCCTCTCCTTTCACCTTCACTGTGGATAACGCGCCCACTGACCTGCAACTTGAGCTTATCGATCTTCAGTCTGAAGCAGTGATTGTTTTTGAATCGTTCTCCAATGTCACTGACAAGGTTCTATGCATCTCTCAATGAGCAAAACTTTCCGGAGTCATGCTCAGAAGATTTTTGTACTGTTAGGTTGACCCAATGTATGTGAACAGACATTTTCAGTGATGAAATAGAACACGTCAAGACACAGATCATCTCTTACTGACTCTCACCTCTCAGCAATCCTGCGCATAGCGACGTCAGAAACTATACCTGACTCCACTGCTCTAGTCAATGCCCATCAGAGACTTCACTCCTCACACTGATTGAGAAGTTTAAATGTAATGTTGAGCTCTCCCTCTTGTGTTTTTGTGCGTACCCGTTAACAAGAGTTCTATCCTTGGTGCTGAATGCACAGTGCACTTTTCCCTCCGTGCAGTTCATTGCATGTTTAGTAATGAAAATACCTACTTCAACTGTATATCTGTCATCAGTCATACACACATGATGTATAATCCTGTAATATGATTCTGGCCCGCAATGGCAAAAATATATTCTAATGTTGCCCTCCATGGAAAATAATTGCCCAGGCCTGGTATAGAATGAGGGTTGGAGTGAGGTTTGCTTGGTATAGAATGAGGGTTGAAGTGAGGTTTGCTTGGTATAGAATGAGGGTTGGATGGATATAGAGAAGTGAGAAAAGTAGCGGTAGAAATGAAGAGTTTGATAGAGAAAGAAAAGCGGAGGGGTAGACTTTGCCTGACTACCCAAACTCCTTGTTCCGGTCAAACGCTACGACGCCTAAGGAGGTTAGTTTCTTCACCGCAATGAGTCTGGATCTAAGCCTGACAATTTCTAGACTGCAAACACATTCTAACCATTCTGATTGGTTCCAGAAACAGATGGGTTGGGTCAGAGCCAGATCCCCTTGTGTAAAGTGACGTTTTGAAAATGTGTTTTTGGCTTTGATACTCTGATTGGTTGGAGATGATCCAATCACTGATGACTTTGTTTTGTACAACGCCCCTCGTTTTGAGGTCACCACAAGCGACTTCAACATGGCAGTCTGAGACTGAAGTATGTAGCGAACATAGAGCAGCGGAAGAATTCCGTTAGTCGTCAGGTAAGGGTAAACTGAGATAGAGGGGAGTGTTGTCCTAACCTGGAGGTTTAGCTCTTCTCTCTTTAACTTGGAGTGACTCTGCACTCCTAACCATGGCAACACTAATTTAATAAGGCTGGACACTGCTACAGTTACGCACACAACACACACAGATGCTGTTCTATGTAGGTATGTACTGTCATATGTGACCCAAATAGGTGCAGGAAATAGTGACGCACCGATATGACATTTTTGGCCGATTCCGATATTTTCCTTGGCAAAAAACACGATACCGATATAAATGTATTTTAGCAGCCTTTTTAAGCATTCTAGTACAGTTTAAATAGTTAACACACATGGACGAAGCTGTCTAAGGCACTGCATCTCAGTGCAAGAGGCATCACCACAGTCCCTGGTTTGAATCCAGGCTGTATCACATCCGGCCGTGAATGGGAGTCCCATAGGGCGGCCCGCAATTGGCCCAGCGTCATCCGGGCCGTCATTGTAAATAAGAATTTGTGCTTAACTGACTTGTTTTTATTATGGATCCCCATTTTATATGCTGCCAAAGCAGCAGCTACTCTTCCTGGGGTCCAGCAAAATTAAGGCAGTTTATACAATTTTAAAAACATTACAATACATTCACAGATTTCACAACGTGTGCCCTCAGGCCCCTACTCCACCACTACCACATATCTACAGTACTAAATCAATGTGTATGTATAATGCGTATGTTATCACGTATGCATGTGTCTGTGCCAATGTTTGTTGCTTCACAGTCCTGCTGTTCTAAAATGTTTTTTTTAATCTGTTTTTAAATCAAATTTTACTGCTTACATCAGTCGTCAAGGTGCTACAAAACTATGGCCTGTAGGACCTGCCTTGTTGATAGGGCTGTGAAAAAGACAGAGCATCACTTTATTATAGACAGACTTCTCCCCATCTTAGCTACTGCTGCATCAATATGTTTTGACCATGACAGTTTACAATCAAGGGTTACTCCAAGCAGTTTAACCTCTCTAGGGGGTGTGGGATGGTAGCATCCCACCTGGCCAACATCCAGTGAAATTGCAGAGCGCCAAATTCAAAAACAGAAATACTCATTATAAAAATTCATAAAACATACAAGTGTTATACATCGGTTTAAAGATTAACTTCTTGTTAATCCAACCACGGTGTCAGATTTCAAAAAGGCTTTACGGCGAAAGCATACCATGCGATTATCTGAGAACAGCGACCAGAAGACAAATCATTACAAACAGTTACCAGCCAAGTAGAGGAGTTGCACAAGTCAGAAATAGCGATAAAATGTATCACTTTGATCTTCATATAATTGCACTCACAAGACTCCCATTTACTCAATAAATGTTTGTTTTGTTCGATAAAGTCCCTCTTTATATCCAAAAACCTCAGTTTTGTTTGCGTTTTGTTCAGTAATCCAAAGGCTCAAAGGCAGTCAAAACAGGCAGACGAAAAATCCGAAAAGTATCAGTAAAGTTCGTAGAAACATGCCAAACAATGTTTATAATCAATCCTCAGGTTGTTTTTAGTCATAATAATCAATAATATTTCAACCGGACAAAAGCTTCGTCAATATAAAAAGAAAACAAGAAAGGTGCGCTCTCGGTCGGCGCGCATGAATAACCTCTGGGACACTGCAGTGTCCACTCATTCAGAGTGGTCTTACTCCCTCATTTTTCAGAATACAAGCCTGAAACAATTTCTGAAGATTGTTGACGCCTAGTGGAAGCCGTAGGAAATGCAATTTGAGTCCTAAGTCAATGGAATCTGTATAGGCAGTCAATGGAAAACGACAAACATAAAGTCCCACTTCCTGGATGGATTTTTCTCAGGTTTTCACCTGCCATATCAGTTCTGTTATACTCAGACATTATTTTAACAGTTTTGGAAACTTTAGAGTTTTCTATCCAAATCTACCAATTATATGCATATCCTAGTTTCTGGAGTAACAGGCAGTTTACTTTGGGCATGCTTTTCATCCAGAGGTGAAAATAGTGCCCCCTACCTTAATGAAGTTAATCATCTCAACTTGCTCATTTTCCACATTATTTATTACAAGATTTAGTTAAGGTTTAACGTTTAGTTAGTGTTTTGTTTCAAATGCAATGCTTTTAGTTTTAGAAATAGGGCTAACTTATTCCTTGCCACCCATGCTGAAACTAACTGCAGCTCTTTGTTGAGTGTTAGTCATTTCAGTCGCTGTAGTAGCTGACGTGTATAGTTGAGTTGTCCACATATGTAGATACTCTGGCTTTACTCAGTCAGTGGCATGTCGTTAGTAAAACATTTTTAAAAAAAAAGGGGCCTAAACGGCTACCCTGGGGAATTCCTGATTCTAACTGGATTATATTTGAGAGGCTTCCATTAAAGAACACCCTCTGTGTTCTGTTAGACAAGTCACTCTTTATCCACATTATAGCAGGGGGTGTAAAGTCATAACACATACGTTTTTTCCAGCAGCAGACTTTGATCGATAATGTGAAAAGCTGCACTGAAGTCTAACAAGACAGCTCCCACAATCATTTTATCATCAATTTCTCTCAGCCAATCATCAGTCATTTGTGTAAGTGCTGTGCTTGTTGAGTGTCCTTCCCTATAAGCATGCTGAAATTCTGTTGTCAATTTGTTTACTGTGAAATAGCATTGTATCTGGTCAAACAATTTTTTCTCTCCAGAAGTTGGTAACAGGCTGATTGGTCGGCTACTTGAGCCAGTAAAGGGGGCTTTACTATTCTTGGGTAGCGGAATGACTTTAGCTTCCCTCCAGGCCTGAGGGCACATGCTCTCTAGTAGGCTTAAATTGAAGTTGTGGCAAATAGAAGTGGCAATATCGTCTGCTATTATCCTCAGTAAATTTCCATCCAGATTGACAAACCCTGGTGGCTTTTAATTGTTGATAGACAACAATTTTTTCACCTCTTCCACACTGACTTTACGGAATTCAAAAGTACAATTCTTGTCTTTCATAATTTGGTCCGATATACTTGAATGTGTAGTGTCAGTGTTTGTTGCTGGCCTGTCATCCCTAAGTTTGCTTATCTTGTGGCGAAATTCTGCACGGAGACTTCACCGTGCGCTGCCACTTTAAGAGCGCATCAGCAGTAAGGAAGGAGGAGATATAGACAGCCCTTTCAGCTCTCTGGGAGGGAGCTCTTGGTTGGCGCTACAGTTTGGTTGTGTGTGCTATGCTGCAGAAATCTTGTTTATTTTCAGCGTGTGTAGTTTGTTTAACCTTTCTAGGACACACGTTCCGCCAGCGGAACCCCTGACAACATTCCGCTGAAAAGGCAGCGTGGGAAATTCAAAAATATTTTTTTGAAATATGTAACTTTCACAGATTAATAACTCCAATACAGCAAATGAAAGATAAAGATCTTGTTAATCTACCCATCGTGTCCAATTAATTTTTTTATTTTATATATATAATAAATAAATGCTTTACAGCGAAAACACAACATATGATTGTTAGATCACCGCCAAATCCAAAAAACACAGCCATTTTTCCAGCCAAAGAGAGGAGTCACAAAAAGCAGAAAGAGATTAGATTAATCACTAACCTTTGCTCTTCATCAGATGACACTCATAGGACATCATGTTACACAATACATGTATGTTTTGTTCGATAATGTGCATATTTATATCCAAAAATCTGTTTACATTGGCGCCATGTTCAGAAATGCCTCCAAAATATCTGGAGAAATTGCAGAGAGCCACATCAAATAACAGAAATACTCATCATAAACTTTGATGAAAGATACATGTTTTACATAGAATTAAAGATACACTTGTTCTTGATGCAACCGCTGTGTCAGATTTCAAAAAAACTTTACGTAAAAAGCACACCATGCAAAATAAAAGTTAGCTCAATCATCAGTGTGACCGCTCTAGGTCGTGGTTGTTATCGTTTGGGGCCACACCGGATATGGATGACATGGATTAGTAGCAACATTGTTGCGTAGCTTTGACTTACAAACCATCAGACGGTCACAGTACAACTGCAAGCTGGAAGACCACAGCTAAGATCTCTTGTTCTCTTTCTCTTCCCTCTATCGTTCCAGTGCTTTACTCTGCAGCAGACTTTCTATTTGTCAGATTCACTTTCCGTTGATGTTCATTAGAGCTGGACTATTATTGCCCTGCCAGAATTATTTGGGTTGACATTTTAGTTAAAAGGGAGGTTGCTCGCAAGTTGTGTATTGTTATTTGAACTGTATTGAGGTGGTGTGTGCTAATGACATGTTGCCGAGAAGATTGTAGGCATTTTAAGACCTTTGTTTTGTCTATGAACACCCCTCACATTCAGAGCCTCTGCACTGCTCCACTGGAAGGTAATACAGATTATTGCAAATCCTCTGTTAATGACTGGGTTCTTTCTTGTAAATTGTCTCTAAGAAGTTGCTGTTCAATTGCTCTGCCATTATTATTGTATGAGGTATTATTGGTGGGGTTACCCCTGTGCTGTGACGTGGGTTTTATATGGAGTGTCTTCTCTTTTCTATTCTCTGGCAAACAGGCTACACTCTCTTCTGCTGATGTTTGTGGGTCTGGTAGTGGTACTCTCTCTATTCTACTCTTTTCCTTTCGGCATGGTTAATACCTGCCTGGCGCCGAACAAAATCTATATCTTTACCACTATCTAATAAATACCGCTACAATCTTGCCAATGAAAAAGTAATTTGTTTGCTATATCAGTGGGCTTTGATGAATGGCCATCTGATTGAATGAAGGAGCCGTGTTGGCTCTTTTTCCCAAAATGTAATTGAAGGTGCCCCAAAGCTTTTTAATTTAGCTTTGTTTCATAGTGTAGTTTATTTTTGTTTAATCACATTAGTTCTTAATTTGCAGGACGTTTGCCAATCAGTTGGGCTGCCAGACTTATTTGTCATACCTTTTGCCTCATCCCTCTCAACCATACCATTTTTCAATTCCTCATCAATCCAAGGGGATTTAACAGTTTTTCCAGTCATTTTCTAAATGGGTATGTGCTTATTAGTAACTGGAAAAGTAGTTTCATAAATGCGTCAAGTGCAGTGTCTGGTTGCTCCTCATTACACACCACAGACCAGCAAATATTCTTTACATCATCAACATATGAATCACTACAAAACTTCTTGAATGACCTCTTATACACTATATTAGGCCCAGCCTTTGGAACTTTGGTTTTCCTAGATATGGCTATTATATTGTGAACACTACATCCTATGGATTTGGATACTGCTTTAAAGGAAATATCTGCAGCGTTAGTAAAAATGTGATCAATACATGTTCATGATTTAAATCCTTTGCTGTTTGTAACTACCCTGGTAGGTTGACTGACAGCCTGATCCAGGTTGCAGGCACTGGTTACAGTTTGAAGTTTTTTCCTGAGTGAGCAGCTTGATGATAGCCAGTCAATATTTAAATCACCCAGAAAATCTACTTCTCTGTTGAATTCACATACATTATCAACCATTTCACACACATTATCCAGATACTGACTGTTAGCACTTGGTGGTCTATAGCAGCTTCCCACAAGAATGGGCTTTAGGAGAGGCAGATGAACCTGTAGCCATATTACTTCAACAGTATTTGACATTAGATCGTCTCTAAGCTTTACAGGAACGTGGTTCTGAATATAGACCGCAACACTGCCTCCATTGGCATTTCTGTCTTTTCTGCAGATGTTATAACCATTGCTACCACTGTATCATCAAAGGTATTATCTAAGTGCGTTTCAGAGATAGGCAGAATATGAATGTCATCTGTTACAAGCAAGTTATAGACTTCATGGACCCTGTTTCTTAGGCTACATATGTTAATATGGGCTATTTGTATCACTTTTCTGGGTTGCTTGATTGTTTTGAATGCTTTACTGGGAAGCTTATCAAAGGTCGACTTACTCATGTTATTTACATTGGAGCTGATAGTGCAAGGCGAGCTGCATGAAGTGGTCTTCCTACTATTGCACACCGCCTCAGTGCTAACAGTGTAAGTCTGGTTTGTAGGCTCATGATTACTGCTTACAATAGCTGTAGGATAAACAGATGTATTTGGTGCAATTAGGGGTACATAAATTACTTACTTTGTGTTTGCCCATGCCCCTAAGATCATGTGCATTTGATGCAGCATTATGACGACTCATTGTCACAATGGTAGGGATTATCTGAGCTGGTCTTTGACTGGTAAATGATCCTTGTTTCAATGCGGCCTTGGATGCGTAGATAGAGTCCAGGAGCCAAGATGATTTGGATGAACTCCGTCATTCCTGTAGCGTATCTTCTGTTTCCAGAGGTTTCAAAGTTATCAATAAGTAACTCCAGCAGAGTACAGTAGTCTTTTAGCCAGATGTGTAATGCCAGCAGTCTGCTGAATCTTTCACACCCGTGGCCCAACGATGGTACTGGACCTGAAATTATTGACAGTTTTTTTGGAGTCTTTTAATGCTCAAATTAGTTCTTTTAAAAGGTTCAGAGTTATCCCTCCTGATGTCGTTTGACCCCACATGGACTACGACAGTGTCAGCTCCCAGCATGTGTGGTAGAACAGTAGGAAGCAGCCTTGTGATGGTCTGTACTCGTGCTCCTGGGTAGCACAGAGTTTGTGCCTTGGGGACCGAGAGGTTTCTCACCATCTCGCCTATGATGACAGGTGGTGATGTTTTATGGGCAGGTCTCTCAGATCTGAATCTGAGGTAGAAGCCACCGGAGAGGGAGACAGAACCGAGGACGAAGACGCAGGTACCTCCGGTTAGGATCTTGATTGGGAAGCCACCAAGGACGAAGGCGCCGGGAACCTCTGGATCCAGGGCGGCAAAGCTGTTTCTGGTCTGTGTCAGTTCCGGGTTCAACATATCCATGGAAGCCCCCATTGCTAGAGGACAACTTCAACTTCCACGGCGAGTGACGTACCTCCATGGCTTGTTGGTTGGGTCGAGAACCGCTCTGTTCTCCAAGAAAGGGGGGACCCCTTCGGGGATGGAACCCTGCCTAGCACCGGCCAGTTGGCTGTGGAGAGCTGACATGGCGGCTAAACTTCCACCAGACCAAAGTGACGTCTGGCTACTTGGGTAAAAGAAAAAGTAGGTGGCCGTGGGTTCCCCAGTAGCTTATTTAGGTTTGTTACTTGCTTGCTAAGAGTATCTACTTCGCTCCTGTAGGCCTCCGCAAGAAAGTTGTTGCTACATTGAAAATCAGCGCGGTCCACATTGTCCCGGAACAACGCAAAGTAAACACAGCTCCTGCAACACGGGAAAAGTTCAATAGAGGCCTCCATTTGAGACCGCCAAGCCAGCTAGGCTAGCTGGGTTTTCGCGTCTGTCCCCCTATACGGAATCTGGCAGGATCCCGGGACAGATGGCAGCGCTCACAGCAATTTAGCCCAACAGAGACGCAGCATTCTAAATAAAACAAAAGTATATAAAAACACTGTCAGCTTTTAAACCAAGGTTTTTAGTTCAGGTTTTGGTGTTGGCGTAGTGATTGACATGCGTGTGTGCGTCTGGATGTGCTTGCCTAGTTAAAGGTTACACACACACACACCACACTGACCAACAAGTAATTTTTTTGGTATTTACGTATGTCCCCATTACCAGTAAAACATAATCAAAACCTATTTCTTTCACTTACTTGCTGTGCTTTTTCTTTGTTCATTTGTTCTGTTGTTTAATTCTCAACCAGGATTTATATGGAACGCCATTTGGGTCTTTGTGTGGCCAAAAAGATACACGTCAAATAACACTATTTGACGTGTCAAATAAGCTTGTTGACCAATCAGGACCTGAATATGACTGCACCTCAAATAATTTAACACGTTAATACATTTTTTCACATAGTGTAATAACTATCACTCGCATTTCATATTTCACAACGATTCATTGATACGTATGCTATGATGCTGGTAAAGTTGTCTCGCGCACCTACAGTGCTGGTCATAAAAAAAAGAAGCTAGCTAGCTCATGGATGCAAACAATGTAGTTCTTCCCCAAAAACATAGCAAAACAACATCTGTTTCAGTAGCTATAGTTAGCCTGCTGACTATATAGCTTGGTGTCATTTAAAATAACCCTAATTTATAAGACAGTTCTTATTTGATTAATGGTGGTCGGACCCATCTATGCGAAGCGAGCCACAATAAGGATTAGCCACAATAGTGGGCTGTTAGCCTTCAAAATAAAAGTATGGCATAATTCTACTATTTCTATTAATTTGCATCACTGTCAATTATATACTTTTATTTTTAAGGCAAACTGCAAATTCCACTATTGTGCCTAATCATTATTGTGTCTAGCTTCACAACACATAACCCGGTCCGGTCGGGCCTCACTAGCCAGCTAGTTGGCTGCTTATAACGTTAGCTGTGGGCAACAGGGTTAAGTAACTGGCTAATTCAATTTCAATAGGCGATCATCAAGTGGCAACCTAGCTAATACTTGCTCACAAGATTTCCTAAATCATTGCTAAGAATAATGAAAATGACTAGTTTCTCCTGGTCATTGTTTTTAGCTGGTTGTATTGGTGCTAAAGCTAGCTACCCCAGAAGTTGCAGTTGAACAAATTATGTTTTATAACCAACGTGGTATTGTAAATACATAGTTTGTGGCCGGTGTTTGCTTGTTTGCAGACTTTTTTTTGTACAGCTTTGACAGTCATACTGTATCTTTTTTGACACGCAAAGACCCTAATGGCGCTCCATAGTATGTAAGTCGTGAAGCTAATAGCAGTGTGTAACTGTAACTCTGGGTGGGCAACATCGAATAGCAAACTTGGTAGTGTCTACCGGTGCTCGACCAGTCGGCGAAAGCCAACATCACCCACGACAGAGAACGGTTGATTGTCAAGGGCAATCAATTCCATTATCTTGGCTTTAATAGATTTCACCTAATAAGTTGTCTCGCTGAAATTCTTACACTTTCAAATGACTGCTCGACTTGTTGACTGCTCGATCCACACAGCACAGATATTGTGGGCTAGGTTAGGAATGCTGTGTAGCGCAAAATGTTACGTGGCGTCATTTATGTCCTGTACCTACGTTTATATAGGTATGCACGGTAGCTTTGACATTGGTTTTTAACATCTGTGTTTAACTAGACATCGGGCACATACCGATGTTGCCATTTTTAGATAATATTAGCCGATTCCGATATGTTCACCAACTATATTGTGCATCCCTAAGTGAAATGTGTTGTTTTACAGGGTCAGCTGTAGTAGAATGGCACCCCTGGAGCAAATTAGGCTTAAGTACCTTGCTCAAGGGCACATAGACAGATTTTTCACGTTGTCGGCTCTAGTATTCAAACCAGCGACCTTGCGGTTACTGGCCCAACGCTCTAACTGCTCGGCTACCTGCCGCCTACGTACCGGTGTTCATGCAGGAGTTAAATACAGTGTTTGTGTTTACATACCTACGTAGCATTATGCTGTGCAGTCAAATAGTGTGTTGTGTACGTGCAATCACACAGGTTAACCTATATACAGTCAGGGACACAGTCAATTGATGACAATGGAATGTCTTCATGAAAACCACATGGATCTCAACGTTATATTAAGTAAGGTGAAGAAACCCCATGACCTTCTCTCCCCTGCCCTGCTGTGAGAGAGTCAGTCAGAACCCCAGTTACATAAGACGGACCCACCCAGCCTGGACGCTTTGGTCAGTCTCGGCTGTTTGGGTTCTCTCTCGCTGCATTTCCTCTCCCTTTTCTGCCTGTTGTTTATCATCTGACCTCTGGCTGCTCTTAGCCAAATACTGTATCACTCCTACAGGTTAGGGGTGTGTGTGTGACACCTACACAAAAATGTGCAGGTGTGGATTGTAATGTAGACATAAACGGCCAGTATATTGTTGGAGTATTTGTGCCTGGTGAGCAGACATCATGGAAATGTTTTCTTACTATTTGTCTGCTACTCCTCCATCTCACCCTTGTGTGTGTACGTGCGCACCATACCCTTGGCTGGGGCAGACCTTTGTTCAGTCAGGCAGGCAGAAGGTAACTGATTTACAGCATCCAGGGGAGCTATGACAACTATATCAGACTCACACACACAGCCCCCTCCCATCTGGGGGCAGTCTTACATTGGTCCCTAAAATTAGACTGAGAGAAGGACGGAGAAAGTTCACAAGCTGTCTCACACAGTCCGGGACACACACACACACACACACACACACACACACACACACACACACACACACACACACACACACACACACACACACACACACACACACACACACACACTGACACTCCTCTCACACAACATCATCGTCACAGGTCTCTTAGATAATTAATATGTATGGACTTTAAGTGGGTGATAATGTACTGTGTGTTATTCTGAGTACATCTGTAATACATGAGTGGCAGGGTTCATATGTGTCCTAGTGTGGCTGTGTTTTGTTTGTGATGTTCATAGGTGTCCTAGTGTGGCTGTGTATTGTGTTTGTGATGGACAGACAGAGGTATTTTGTTTACTTCCAGGCAGTAATGACGCAGGGTCTTCTGTAATGACCTCTTGAGGACCTGTGTGTTTGGTGTGTGTGTGTGTGCGCTCTTGATCAGTGTGACTAAAGGAGCCTCTGAGACGTTGCTGAGAGAATGTGAAGGGTACAACTACTGAGGGGTCCCTAGCTGGTGGGTCTTCAGATCTAGTTGAGAGAGATGCGTGTCTGTCTTCATGTCATATAGTCAGTGTTCTTTAGACTAGGTGAAGAGGGCTGTTACGTACAGGGCCTATAGAAAGTCTACTCCCCTTGGAATTTTAATGTAGCAAAATGGGAAAAAAGTTAATCTAAATAGGGATTCAATTCGTTTTTTTCCCTCCAGATCTACACAACCTACTCCACATCTTCAAAGTGAAAAGTTATGCATTTCCTAATTAAGATGAACTCAACTTAATATCATAATTGGATTAAGGCATCCGCATGCTTCCCAGCCGTAGCAATTTGCGCATATATTATGACGACATTTTGCAACGCTGTCGTTTGTTTTGGACTTCGGCAAGAGTTTTTTTTCCGTCAGTTCGGGCGCACAATATTTTTTTTCTCAAGGCAAGCCGAATTCAGTAACCCCCTCGTCAGTGATTGGTCAACAGTAGGGATTCTTCAATGCAGTGCCGGTTGTCATTCAACCAGAGATGACTTGTCTTCATGCAAAAAAATTCACTTGAGAAATACTGCACCAAACATCCGAGTCAGATGCAAAATTGAGCAACGAAGATCTCCTCTGCAAAAACATCAAAATGAATGACAACTCAAGAAATCTATCTTAAATTAATTGACTTTTTTGAGGAAGTGTATGCATGCGTGTGAAGGCTTTCTGTCTGCGTAAGCATCTACGCTCAGCACAGCTGCAGCACCCAGACCTGCATCATCCACCATTGCTTTGTGCATTGTGCTACGTACCGTTAGCATTTTTCGGCTAGCGCCATGAGCCTGTCTGCTAGTTAGGCATTGATTCAGTGAAGAGCCCAGTGTTATCTTAGACTGCAAAGCATGCTTGAACAAGGCCCCTTTTTACTGTGGTTCCAGGCAGCTTAGACGGACGCCAGTGACGTTCTACTGAGACGGATCTCTCTCGTCTCATCGCTTGTAGAGGGGTGTGCATCCAGACAGGGATGAATCAATAACTGGCACTGCCATAAGACTGCTAAATACACTGAACACAAATATAAACGCAACAATTTCAAAGATATTTACTGAGTTACAGTTCATATAAGGAAATCAGTCACTTGAAATAAATTCTTTAGGCCCTAATCTATGGATTTCACATGACTAGGAATACAGATATGCATCTGTTGGTCACATATACCTTAAGTAAGCATTTCACTGTTAGTCTACCCCTGTTGAAGCAAACAAAATTTGTTGCTAGGGGTTTGGTGGTTAACGTTTAGCATCAGCGTTTCCTGGTACAGCCAGACAGGCTGAGACTGACAGACGCATAGACAGACAGGAGTAAACCGCATACTTAGACAGACACATGCACACAAAAGCAAACTCAGACAGAGAAACACACAGCTGTTGGATGTATTGGGTTATGTGATAATGTGAGTGCTTTGATAAGCCCAGCTCCCTATGAATCCATCCAGTCAGTTAAACATTGACTCTCCAGACTACAACATCTTATCAGTACAGCTACAGCCACACAGTTCTTGGAATGAGCATGAGTCTGCCGCTCGTAGGTTTTTTTTGCGGTGTGTGTGTTCGTGTTTTTGTGACCTATGTTTAGCTGTCCATTTCTATAGCCTATTCTGGAGAAACTCAGAATGGACTGTGTGCTTAACTGTCCGTAATATATTAGATTACGCCCAGTTCATCGCTCTCTTTCTGAATTGATCCAGTACCTTACAGGTGGGTGTTATGCTCCATTCTGAGTGACACTGTCATAGTTAACACAGACAGACACACAAACTCTGGTGTTGTTTTCCTGGGCTGCATAGGGCACACCCTCCTAAACAAGATGAGCCATCTTTGCCATTGGGAAAAAACAGGAAGTCAGCGGCCTTCCTCCTCGTGTGTGTATTACGTGTCTGTCTTCAGTATTTGTATATTTGAAGTCGGACTGTGTGTCTGCAGCATGTTTATCTACCATACCACAGAGTTTACATTTCCTCTGCCGTCATTGAGTGGATATAGCCCTTTGAAGCGCGGGAGCTGGTGTGATACAGGGCCATGTGTAAACAGCAGGATAATATTGTGGTACATTATGTCAGTAGGCCTCTACCACTGTATTATGTGTACCATAGTTCTAAGTACCCTCTTATGAGAAATGTGATACCTCAGCTATGTTTGAAAAATATGATATTCACGCCGACCTTCCCTGGAGAGGGGCGAGAGCTAGGAGGGGAAGGGAGAGCGGGAGGGTGAGCCACAAACGTCTGAGTTGTAGTGCTTGCAATATCCGTTGTCTTAAGTGGAGAGAAAAAGGAGCCCTTTGGGGGAGTGAAATGCCACTTGGGTTGAAGGGCCATACATATATGGTCTCACACTCTGAGAAGGACCCCATCATCTCTGTCTTCTCACTCCTTCTCGCTCAAACACTCACTGACTGTGTGATCTCGTTCTCCGTAGCTGATGTGAGTAAGACCTTTAAACAGGTAAACATTCGCAAGGCCGCGGGGCCAGACGGAATACCAGGATGCGTACTCGGAGCATGCGCTGACCAGCTGGCAAGTGTCTTCACTGACATTTTCAACCTATTCCTAACCCAGTCTGTAATACCAACTTGTTTCAAGCAGACCACCACAGTCCCACAGTCCCAAGAACGCCAAGGCAACCTGCCTAAATGGCTATCATCCCGTAGCACTCAAATCTATAGCCATGAAATGCTTTAAAAGACTGGATCACATCAGCGCCATCATCCCAGACACCCTGTACCCACTCAAATTTGCATACAGCCCCAACAGATTCACAGATGACACAATCTCTATTGTACCCCACACTGCCCTCACCCACCTGGACAAAGGGAATACCTATCTATGTAAGAATGCTGTTCATTGACTACAGCTCAGCATTCAACACCATAGTCCCCTCCAAGCTCATCACCAAGTTCAGGACCCTGGGACTGAACTCCTTCCTCAGCAACTGGGTCCTGGACTTGCAGATGGGTCGCTCCCAGGTGCTGAGTGTAGTCAACAACACATCCACCACGATAAACCTCAACACGGGGGCCCCTCAGGGATGTGTGCTTAGTCCACTCCTGTACTCGCTGGTCACCCATGACCTGTATTGCCACGCACAACTCCAACACCATCATTAAGTTTGCCGACAATACGAAGGTGATGGGCCTGATCAACAACAATGAAGCAGCCTATAGGGAGGTCAGAGACCTGGCAATTTGGTGACAGGACAACAACCTCTCCCTCAACATCAGCAAGACAAAGGAGCTGATTGTGGACTACATGAAACGGATCGATAGGGCTGTAGTGCAGGGGGTCTGTGTACACATTACTAAGGAATTAACATGGTCCACATCAGGGGTTGGAACCAAAATTATTTCCCAATCGTTTCGTCTTGAACAGAACCATCATTTTTTCCGTACTGTTCTGGCCAACAAAATAAAGTTCTGAACTGGTTCTAATGAAGAATAAAAATGTAACGTTTTATTTCAGTAAAAAAAAAAGATCTGAAATCGATGGTGCGGGTAAGATATTTTGTATAGGAAATTTGAATTTTGTCGTAACAACATAGCATAGTTTAATCATAATGAAAGACAAGCACACACACACACACACACACTGTGCTGCCAATCGGTGTAGGGTGTGAGATGTAATAGACATTTTGCGGGGGAGGCGTGAGAGAGGATGGAGGAAGCTTGCCTTGAAGCACTGGGCGTCTTGTTATGACATGCATTATGTGGATTAGGTCCTGAATTATGGAGGAACTTTGAATGTGTTTGACCTTGAATGACTTTAACGTTGAACCAGCGCAAACGTTAGCTACCTAGCTAACAAGCTTGTGTGTGCAGAGCAGCACCAGAACTTAAAAAAGGTTTTACCTTTTATTGTAGTTAATAAATCCACTGTGAAACGTGATAACTATAGTATCCTTAATTTGCATTAAAAAAAGTGAATCCATTCTTCTCTGTATAACACCTCCCTAATTTCTGAACCACTCTGATGTCATCAGTAGGCTATAGTAACCTATGCTTGAGAGACGAAGGGCAGGTAGCCTGCGGGCAGGCAGGCATTCAGGCAACTGCAAGGCACCCGACCGCAAGGCGCTACAGAGGGTGGGGAGTACAGCCCAATACATCACTTGGGCCGAGCTCCCTGCCCCCCCAGGACCTTTATACCAGGCGGTGTCAGAGGAAGGCCCAAAAAATTGTCAGACTCCAGCCACCAAAGCCATAGACTGTTCTCTCTGTTACCGCACGGCAAGCGGTACCAGTGCTTGCAGACTAGAACCAAAAGGACCCTGAACAGCTTCTACCCCAAGCCATAAGACTGCTAAACAAGACTGATAAATGGCTAATCAAATGGGTACCCGGACTACCTGAATTTACAATTTTTTTGCACTAACTCCCTTGCACTGACTCTATGCTCACACATACTTGCACACACACCCCCCACATACACTGCTGCTGCTGTCTATTATCTATTCTGTTGCCTAGTCACTTTACCCCTACAGTTGAAGTCGGAAGTTTACATTTAAACTCAGTTTTCACAATTCCTGACATTTAATCAGAGTAAAAATTCCCTGTCTTAGGTCAGTTAGGATCACCACTTTATTTTAAGAATGTGAAATGTCAGAATAATAGTAACGAGAATTATTTATTTCAGCTTTTATTTCTTTCATCACATTCCCAGTGGGTCAGAAGTTTACATACACTCAATTAGTATTTGGTAGTGTTGCTTTTAAATTGTGTGAAACTTGGGTCAAACATTTCGGGTAGCCTTCCACAAGCTTCCCACAATAAGTTGGGTAAATATTGGCCCCTTCCTCCTGACAGAGCTGGTGTAACTAAGTCAGCTTTTTAGGCCTCCTTGCTCACACACGCTTTTTCAGTTCTGCCCACAAATTTTCTATAGGATTGAGGTCAGGACTTTGTGATGGCCACTCCAATACCTTGACTTTGTTGTCCTTAAGCCATTTTGCCACAACTTTGGAAGTATGTTTGGGGTCATTGTCCATTTGGAAGACCCATTTGCGACCAAGCTTTAACCTGTTGGGGATGGGGGCGCTGTTTAGACTATTTATGCTAATGTGGCTAATTTTTTAAACGGCTTCCCACAAAATCCTTGATCGTACAATATGCATATTATTATTATTATTGGATAGAAAACAGTCTATAGTTTCTATAGGAGTTGAAATTTTGTCTCTAAGTGGAACAGAGCCCATTCTACAGCAATTTCCCTGACATGGAGTCAGATTTGAGAAACGTTGGCCACTTTTCTGAAGTCATTTAAACGGGCACTGTCGTTGCTATGACTATACGGACACTTCTTACGTCTTCCCCTGGATGCCTTTACGTGATGACGATTCCAACGGGCTCGATTGCTCGTTCACAGGCCCTACAAATGAAAAAAACCTTTAGCTAGCAAGTCTTTTCTTGCTGCGTAACGCGCGTGGAAGACACCGACCCTCTCCTGTTCCAAGCATTAGTTTAGCCTGTTATATTTCTCCGGTCATCTTTTCACTCGTTATAGGAGTTACAAACATCACAAAGTAGTTAATTTAAAGCGTTTTATAGCAATTTATATCCGTTTAGTGCGATTTTGGGACATTTATTTTTGCAACGATGTGAAAAGTTGGTCACGCTTTTCAGTTCATCCCGAACGTAGTTGACATTTCCACATGGCAAGAGGACAGCTTTCCACCAAAAGACGATTTCTCCCAAGAAAGGATCCTTTGCCCAAGATACTGATGGAAGAACAGCTCAAGGTAGGACATTTTTATTATGATAAATCGTGTTTCTGTCGAAACATTTTAGTGGCTTAGGACGCCATGTTTTTTGACGTAGCTTCGCTTGGCGCAAACTGTATTGAAAAGTAAGGATAAATTAAAAAATGTAATAACGCAATTGTATTAAGAATTAAATTGTCTATCAATCCCTGTCCACCCTATATTTTTTAGTCACGTTTATGAGTATTTATGTATAAGAGTAGATCACTGTCTAAGTGGCGCAAGGACGTTTTCTTTACCAGCTTGTCTACATTTCACATTGTCTAACCATGATTTTGGTGGCTAAATATAAACATTTTCGATCAAACTGTATATGCATGTTGTAATGTGATGTTACAGGAGTGTCATCGGAAGAATTCTGAGAAGGTTAGTGAAAAAATTAATATCTTTTGGCGATGTTGACTTTTATCGCTCACTTTGGCTAGAATCAATGCTGGGCTGCTAATTGCTATGTGCTAAGCTAATATAACGATTTATTGTGTTTTCGCTGTAAGACACTTAGAAAATCTGAAATATTGTCTGTATTCACAGGATCTGTGTCTTTCGATTCGTGTATGCTGTGTATTTTTACGAAATGTTTGATGATTAGTAGTTAGGTAAACACGTTGCTCATTGTAATTATTCTAGTCCATTTGTGATGGTGGGTGCAATTGTAAACTATGCCATCTACCTGAAATATGCACTTTTTTCTAACAAAACCTATCCCATACCATAAATATGTTATCAGACTGTCATCTAATGAGTTTTTTTGTTGGTTAGGGGCTATAAATATCTTAGTTTAGCCGAATTGGTGATGGCTACTGGTGTTGGTGGACAAATAAAAGATGGTGGAATATGCTAATGTGTTTTTAGGTAATAGATGTACATCTTTACATATTGTGTCTTCCCTGTAAAACATTTTAAAAATCGGAAATGTTGACTGGATTCATAAGATCTGTGTCTTTCATTAGCTGTATTGGACTTTAATGTGTGAAAGTTAAATATTTTAAAAAAATATTTTTTTTGAATTTCGCGGCACTGGTTTTTCAGTGGGGGGGGGGGGGGGAGTGCCGCTAGCGGCACGCTGATCCTAGACAGGTTAACTTCCTGACTGATGTCTTGAGATGTTGCTTCACTATATCCACATAATTGTCCTCCCTCATGATGCCATCTCTTTTGTGAAGTGCACCAGTCCCTCCTGCAGCAAGGCACCCCCACAACATGATGCTGCCACCCCCGTGCATCACAGTTGGGATGGTGTTCTTCGGCTTGCAAGCCTCCCCCTTTTTCCTCCAAACATAACGATGGTCATTATGGCCGAACAGTTTCATCAGACCAGAGGACATTTCTCCAAAAAGTTTGATCTTTGTCCCCATGTCCAGTTGCAAACCGTAGTCTGGCTTTTTTATGGAGGTTTTGAAGCAGAGGCTTCTTCCTTACTGAGCTCCCTTTCATGTCGATGTAGGACTCGTTTTACTGTGGATATAGATACAAAGTACGTTCATCTCCTTCCTGAGCGCTATGACGGCTGCGTGGTCCCATGGTGTTTATACTTGAGTACTATTGTTTGTACAGATGAACGTGATATCTTCAGGCGTTGGAAATTGCTCCCAAGGATGAACGAGACTTGTGAAGGTCTACAATTTTTTATCCTGCGGTCTTGGCTGATATCTTTTGATTTTCCCATGATGTCAAGCAAAGAAGCACTGAGTTTGAAGGTAGGCCTTGAAATACATCCACAGGTACACCTCCAATTGACTCAAATGATGTCAATTAGCCTATCAGAAGCTTCTAAAGCCATGACATTATTTTCTGGAATTTTTCAAGCTGTTTAAAGGCACAGTCAACTTAGTGTATGTAAACGTCTGTTCAATTGGAATTGAGATACAGTGAATAAGTGAAATTATCCGTAAACAATTGTTGGAAAAATGACTTGTGTCATGCACAAAGTAGATGTCCTAACTAGAGGTCGACCGATTATGATTTTTCAACACCGATACCGATTTTATTGGAGGACCAAAAAAGCCGATACCGATTTAATCGGCCTATTTTTTTATTTTATTTTTTTTAACATTATTTTAATTTTAAATTATTTATATATATATATATATATATATATATATATATAAATACACACACACACATTTTTGTAATAATGACAATTGCAACAATACTCAATGAACACTTTTATTTTAACTTAATATAGTACATAAATATACACACAGCTCTGAAGTGACAATGATACTGAAGAGTCTGCTTAGGAGACAAATACTCTCAACTGTTTGAATAAAAATAGAGTTTAGGTTACCTGTGATGAATGTTGAAAACAAAAACTTTAATTTCTTTATGCAGGAAATCCTATTTTAATAATGGGCATGGTAAGAATTGACGACCAAAGTGTGAGTCATAATTCCCATGACACCTAGCAAAATCTGAAAAGCGGTTCCTTCATTTATTCAATAGGATATTTTTAGATTCACTTAAAATAGTCTATGTTTCGTGTAGGCTTACACCACCTTGCCAATTTTTTAACTGTGTAGATATCCATAGGACAAGGTAACTCTGATCAATATTGGCTAAATACAAGCGAAGATAAAAAAAAAATTGTAGAGTGGATTTATGAAAATATGTTGACAAACGTTACCTTATCTTAATGAGATTTACACGGGTATCAAAACGTCGAGGCGGTTTAAGCCTGCACGAAACACAGACCTTATTTGAAGTAGATCAAGACATTCTCTATGGAAGACATGAACGGTAAAATAACGAAGGAACCCCTTTCAAGTTCAGACGCAAGTTATTACAGGAATTATAACGCGTCGACTATTTCTCTCTAAACCGTATACCTTTGACTAATCCGGAAACTATCACCTCAAACAAAACGTTTATTCCGTTCCGTATTTTATCTAACGGGTGGCATCCATGAGTCTAAATATTCCTGTTACATTGCACAACCTTCAATGTTATGTCATAATTACATAAAATTCTGGCAAATTAGTTCGCAAAGAGCCAGGCGGCCCAAACTGTTGCATATACCCTGACTCTGCGTGCAATGAACGCAAGAGAAATGACACAATTTCACCTGGTTAATATTGCCTGCTAACCTGGATTTCTTTTAGCTAAATATGCAGGTTTAAAAATATATACTTGTGTATTGATTTTAAGAAAGGCACTGATGTTTATGGTAAAGTACACATTGGAGCAATGACAGTCATTGATTGTTTTGTTTATAAGATAATTTTAATCTGCCATTCCGATTAATCGGTCGACCTCTAGTCCTAACCGACTTGCCAAAACTATAGTTTGTTAACAAGAAATTTGTGGAGTGGTTGAAAAAAATGAGTTTAATGACTCCAACCTAAGTGTATGTAAACTTTAGACCTCAACTGTACCTATATGTACATAGCTACCTCAATTACCTTGTTCCCCTGCACATCGACTCGGTACTTGTACTCCCTGTATATAGCCATGTTATTGTTGTTATTCACTGTGTATTTATTACTCTGTCACTTTGCAGTGTTGGGAAAAGGACCCGTAAGTAAACATTTCACTGTTAGTCTACACCTGGTGTTTATGAAGCACGTGACAAATAAAATGTTTTTTATTTTTATAAATTTTCTCCCCTTTTCTCCCCAATTTTCGTGGTATCCAATCGCTAGTAATTACTATCTTGTCTCATCGCTACAACTCCCGTACGGGCTCTGGAGAGACGAAGGTCGAAAGCCACGCGTCCTCCAAAGCACAACCCAACCAAGCCGCACTGCTTCTTAACACAGCGCGCCTCCAACCCGGAAGCCAGCCGCACCAATGTGGCGGAGGAAACACTGCACCTGGCCCCCTTAGTTAGCGCGCACTGCACCCGGCCCGCCACAGGAGTCGCTGGAGCGTGATGAGACAAGGATATCCCTACCGGCCAAACCCTCCCTAACCCGGACGACGCTAGGCCAATTGTGCGTCGCCCCACGGACCTCCCGGTCGCGGCCAGCTGCGACAGAGCCTGGGCGCGAACCCAGAGACTCTGGTGGCGCAGCTAGCACTGATAAAATGTTATTTTGATACCTCCCGTTGATTCTCTGTAACTGATCGCACACACACACAGACACACACACATACTGATGTTGTTCCTTCTCCCCCCAGATGCAGTGTCCCTCCACCTCCCCAGACGCCACCAGCATGGAGGAGAGCCACAGGGAATAAAAGCCTCCAGGAGACCGCAGGTAAGACCTGCATGTATTTGTCTTTAGGAAAAGCACCAAGGCAAATACAGTGCCTTCAGAAAGTATTCATACCCCTTTACTCATTCCACATTTTTCGGTGTTACAGCCTGAATTCAAAATGGATTAAATAGTAAAAAATTCTCACCAATCTATACAAAATACCCCATAATGACAGTGAAAAACATGTTTTTAAAATTTGAGCAAATTTATTGAAAATGAAATACAGATATCTAATTTACACAAGTATTCACACTCCTAAGTAAATACATAGTAGAAGCACTTTGACAGTGATTACAACTCTGAATCTTTGGGTAAATATCTAAGAGCTTTATACCTGAGTTGTGCAACATCTGCCCATTTTTATTATTTTCTAAATTTTTCAAGCTCTGTCAAATGTGGTTGTTGATCATGTCTAGACAACCATTGCCGTAGATTTAAGTCAAAACTATAACTCGGCCACTCAGGAACATTCAGTGTCTTGGTAAGCAACTCGTGTAGATTTGGCAATTGTCCTGCTGAAAGGAGAATTCATCTCCCAGTGTCTGGTGGCAAGCAGACTGAACCAGGTTTCCTCAAAACATGTTGCCTGTGCTTAGCTCCATTCTATACATTTTTTTATTCTGTAAAACGCCCCAGTTAAACGATTACAAGAATACCCCTAACATGATTCAGCAACCACTATGCTTGAAATTATGGAGAGTGGTACTCCGTCATATGTTTTGGGCAAATCCAATACAACACTTTCTATTCAGGACAAAAAGTTAATTGCTTTGACATTATTTTTTGCATTACTACTTTAAGGCTTTGTTGTAAACAGGATGCATGTTATATATATATATATTTTAAATATTTGTATTCTTTACAGGCTTCTTTTCACGTATTGTGGAGTAACTACAATGTTGTTGATCCATCCTCAGTTTTCTCCTGTCACAGCCATTAAACTCTAACTGTGTTAATGTCACCATTGGCCTCATAGTGAAATCATTGAGCGGTTTCTTCCTCTCCGGCAACTGAGATGGGAAGGAAGCCTGTATCTTTGTAGTGACTGGGTGTATTGATACATCATCCAAAGTGTAATTAATAACTGCACCATGCTCAAAGGGATATTCAGCTTTGTTTTTAGCCATCTGCCAGTAGGTGCGCTTCTTTGCAGGCATTGGAAAACCTCCCTGGTCTTTGTGGTTAAATCTGTTTGAAATATACTGCTGGACTGAGGGACCTTAAAGATAATTGTATGTGTGGGGTACAGAGATGAGGTAGTCATTCCAAAATCATGTTAAACATTATTATTGCACATAGTGAGTTCATGCAACTTATGTGACTTGTTAAGCAAATGTTTACTTCTAAACTTTAGGCTTGCCATAACAAAGGGGTTGAATACTTATTGACTCAAGACATTTCAGCTTTTCAGGTTTAATTTAAAAAAATGGAAATTCAAAAAGCATAATTCCACTTTGGCATTATGGGGTATTGTATTTAAGCAAGTGACAAAAAAAATCTCAATTTAATCCATTTTAAATTCAGGCTGTAAAACCAGCAAAATGTTGAAAAAGTCAATGTACTGTATATCTTAGCAAAAACTTTTGGCAAGTTAGAAAGTGCTTTTCCCACCTACATTAGTGTATTCGGGAAAGTATTCAGACCCCTTGACTTTTCCACCGTTTGTTACCTTACAGCCTTATTCTAAAATTGATTAAAAACAATTTAAATCCCTCATCAATCAACACACAATACCCCATAATTGCAAAGCAAAAACAGATTTTTAGAAGAAAAAGAAACGTACAGTACCACACCTACTTGTTCAAGGGTTTTTCTTTATTTTTTACTGTTTTCTACATTGTGGAATAATAGTGAAGACATCAAAACTATGAAATAACACATAGAATCATTTAGTAACCTAAAAAGTGTTAAACAAATCAAAATATATTTGAGATTCTTCAAAGTAGCCAACATTTGCCTTGATGACAGCTTTGCACACTCTTGGCATTCTTTCAACCAGCTTTACCTGGAGTGCTTTTCCAACAATTTGAAGGAGTTCCCACATATGCTGAGCACTTGTTGGCTGCTTTTCCTTCATTCTGCGGTCCGACTCATCCCAAACCATCTCAATTGGGTTGAGGTCGGGTGATTGTGGAGGCCAGGTCATCTGAGGCAGCACTCCATCAATCTCCTTGGTCAAGTAGCACTTACGCAGCCTGGATGTGTGTTGGGTCATTGTTTTGTTGAAAACAAATGATAGTCCCACTTTGCGAATATCCAGATGGGATGGCGTATCGCTGCAGAATGCTGTGATAGCCATGCTGGTAAAGTGTGCCTTGAATTCAAAATAAATCAGATGGTGTCACCAGCAATGCACCATCACACCGCCTCCTCCATGCTTCACGGTGGGAACCACACATGCAGCATCTGTGAAGTATTTATTTGGGCTGCAATCTGAGGTGAAGTTAATGAACTTGTCCTCTGCAGCAGAGGTTACTCTGGGTCTTCCTTTCCTGTGGCGGTCCTCATGAGAACCAGTTTCATCATATCGCTTGATGGTGTTTGCGACTGCACTTATAGAAACTTTCAACGTTTTTTTGAAAAATATCCCATATTGACTGACCTTCCTGTCTTAAAGTATTGATGGACTGTCGTTTCTCTTTGCTTATTTGAGCTGTTCTTGCCATAATTTGGACTTGATCTTTTACCAAATAGGGCTATCGTCTGCTCAAACGCATTAAGAAGGGATTTTTTTTTTTTTTAACAAATGAACTTTTAACAAGGCATTCCAGGACTGCCTCATGAAGCTGGTTGAGAGAATTCCAAGAGTGTTCAAAGCTGTCGAGCCAAAGGGTGGCTACTTTGAAAAATCTCAAAAATAAAATATTTTTTGATTTTAACAATTTTTGGTTACTTACTACATGATTCCATGTGTGTTTTTTTCATAGTTTTGATGACTTCCCTATTATTCTACAATGTAGAACTTTTTAAAAACAAAGAGAAATCTGGGAATGAGTAGGTGTGTTAACTTTTATGGGGTATTGTGCGTAGACTGATGGGGGGCAACAAGTGTAATCCATTTTAGAATAATGCTGTAATAAAATGTGGGGAAAGTCCAAGGGCTGAATACTTTTATTTAACTGGGTAAGTCAGTTAACTAAGAAAAAATTCCTATTTACAATGACGGTCTACCAAAAGGCCTCCTGCGGGGACAGGCTGGGATAAAAAAAAAAAAAATGTAATTACAATATATGACAAAACACACGACGAGAAACAACACTACATGAAGAGAGACCGACGACGACAACATAGCATGGCAGCAGCACATAACATGGTACAAACATTGTTGGTTACAGACAACAGCACAAAGGGCAAGAAGGTAGAGACAACAATACATCACGCAAAGCAGCCACAACTGTCAGTAAGATTGTCCATGATTGGCTATCGTGGCTAACGCCCTTGTCCAGAAGCAAGCACAAGTTAGCCTCGAGCTAGGCCCTTTCCCCCGGGTAGCAAATGAAGTACACCAACTACAATACCTCTCTTGCCAATTTCCCTGGACCCTTTGTCGACACGGAGCCCCGCCGATCCATCACGACTGGTCTGCTGACGTATTTCGGCCGATGTGCTCTCAACCGGCCTCTGCATCGTCGATGTTGGTGAGGACCCAGCTACTAGCCCCGGCCTGCTAACTCTTTGAGCGCGGTGTCTCCCGCTCGCCTACCGTATTGACAACTGCCGAGCGGCTCCCTGTTTCATCCATTGCTGCTTATTGGACCCTATGATCACTCAGCCACACAGCTGATGCCTGCTGGACTGTTTATGAACACGGTACTTAATTTTGTTTATCTGTTGGCCCCAGCCTCGAACTCAGTGTGTAGCTAACTGACCCTCTCTGCCCATTCATTGACATTTTCCCGTTGTTGTCCTAGCTGTTTACCCATTGTCTTAGCCCTCCCAATCAACACCTGTGATTGCTTTATGCGTCCCTCTAATGCCACTATGCCTTGTATACTGTTGTTTAGGGTAGCTCTCATTTGTTTTTTGTTTTACTGCGGATCCCCTACTCCCACTCTACATGCCTCGGTTAGCTCCCTTCCCCACCCCCATGCCCTTGTCTGTGCATTATGCCCTGAATCTATCCTACCACCCCCAGAAGTCTGCTCCTTTTACTCTTTCTTCTGAACACGCTAGACGACCAGTTCTTATAGCCTTTAGCCGTACCCTTATCCTACTCCTCCTCTGGTCCTCTGGTGATGTAGAGGTTAACCAAGGCCCTGTGTCCCCAGGCGTTCTCATTTGTTGACTTCTGTAACTGGAAAAGCCATGGGTTCATGCATGTTAACATCAGAAGGCTCCTCCCTAAGTTTGTTTTATTCACTGCTCTAGCACACTCCGCCAACCCTGATGTCCTAGCCGTGTCTGAATCCTGGCTTAGGAAGGCCACAAATTACTGAAATTTCCATCCCCAAATCCAACATTTTCCGTCAAGATAGAACTGCTAAAGGGTGCAGAGTTGCAATCTACTGTAGTGAGCCTGCAGTGTTCTGTCATACTATCCAGGTCTATGCCCAAACAGTTCGAGCTACTACTTTTAAAAGTCCATCTCTCCAGAAATAAGTCACTGTTGCCGCTTGTTATAGACCCCCCTCAGCTCCCAGCTGTGCCCTGGACAACATATGTGAATTGATTGCCCCCCATCTATAGTCAGAGTTTGTACTGTTAGATGACCTAAACTTGGATATGCTTAACACCCCGGCCGTCCTACAATATAAGCTAGAAGCCCTCAATCTCACACCGATAATCAAGGAACCTACCAGGTACAACCCCAAATTTATAAACATGGGCACCCTAATAGATATCATCCTGACCAACTTGCCCTCTAAATACACCACTGCTGTTTTCAACCAGGATCTCCGCGATCACTGCCTCATTTCCTGCGACCGTTATGGGTCTGCAGTCAAACGACCACCCCTCAACACTGTCAAACGCTCCCTAAAACACTTCTGCGAGCAGGCCTTTCTAATCGCCCTGGAAGGATATTGACCTCATCCCGTCAGTAGAGGATGCCTGGTTGTTCTTCAAAAGTGCCTACCTCACAATCTTAAATAAGCATGCCCCTTTCAGAAAATGTAGAACTAAGAACAAATATAGCCCTTGGTTCACTCCAGACTTGAGTGCCCTTGACCAGCACAAAAACATCCTGTGGCATACTGCACTAGCTTCGAATAGTCCCCGCGATATGCAACTTTACAGGGAATTCAGGAACCAGTATACACAGTTAGGAAAGCAAAGGCTAGCTTTTTCAAACAGAAATATGCATCCAGCAGCACTAATTCCAAAAAGTTTTGGGATACTAAAGTCCATGGAGAATAAGAGCACATCCTCTTAGCTACCCACTGCACTGAGGGTAGGAAACACTGTCACCACTGATAAATCCACGATAATCAAGAATTTCAATAAGCATGTCTCTACGGCTGGCCAGGCTTCCCACCTGGCTACCCCGGCCAACAGCTCGGCACCTCCCGCAGCAACTGGCCCAAACCCCCCCCACCCCCATCCCCGCTTCTGCTTCAACCAAATCCAGACAGCTGATGTTCTGAAAGAGCTAAAGAAGCTGGTTCCCTACAAATCAGCTGGGCTAGACAATCTGGACCCCCTCTTCCTAAAATTATCCGCTGCCATTGTTGCAACCCCTATTACTAGTCTGTTCAACCTCTTTCATATCGTCTGAGATTCTTAAAGATTGGAAAGCGGCCACAGTCACCCCCCTCTTCAAAGGGGGAGACGCTCTAGACCCAAACTGTTACAGATCTATATCCATCCTGCCCTTCTAAAGTCTTCGAAAGCCAAGTTAACAAACAGATCACCGGCCATCTCGAATCCCACCGTACCTTCTCCATTATGCAATCCGGTTTCTGAGCTGGTCACGGGTGCATCTCAGCCACGCTCAAGGTCCTAAACGATATCATAACCACCATTGGTTAAAAAAACAGTACTGTGCAGCCGTCTTCATCGACTTGGCCAATGCTTTTGACTCTGTCAATCACCGTATTCTTATCGGTAGGCTCAACAGCCTTGGTTTCTCTAATGACTGCCTGGCCTGGTTCACTAACTATTTCTCCGATAGAGTTCAGTGTGTTAACTGAGCTTCAATGCCATACAAACCTCCTTCCGTGGCCTCTAGTAACGCTAGTAAAACTAAATGCATGCTCTCCAACTGATTGCCGCCCGCCTAGCATCACTACTCTGGACGGTTCTGACTTAAAATATGTGGACAACTATAAATACCTAGGTGTCTGGCTAGACTGTAAACTCTCCTTCCAGACTCATATTAAGCATCTCCAATCCAAAATTAAATCTGTAATCGGCTTCCTATTTCGCAACAAAGCCTCCTTAACTCATGCTGCCAAACAAACTCTCGTAAAACTGACTATCCTGCCGATCCTTGACTTCGTCGATGTCATTTAGAAATAGCCTCCAACACTCTACTTAGCAAATTAGATGTAGTCTATCAGTGCCATCTGTTTTGTCACCAAAGCCCCATATACTACCCACGATTGTGACCTGTAGTGCTCTCATTGGCTGGCCCTCGCTACATATTCGTCGCCAAACCCACTGGCTCCTGGTCATCTATAAGTCTTTGCTAGGTAAAGCTCCGCCTTATCTCAGCTCACTGGTAACCATAGCAACACCCCGCTGTAGCACGCACTCCAGCATGTATATTTCACTGGTCATCCCCAAAGCCAGCACCTCCTTTGGCTGCCTTTTCCTTCCAGTTCTCTGCTGCCAGTGACGGGAACGAATTGCAAATATCACTGAAGTTGGAGACCTATATCTCCCTCACTAACTACAAGCATCAGCTGTCAGAGCAGCTTACTGATTGCTGCATCTGTACACAGCCAACTTGTAAATAGTAAATTACTTCGCTACTATGGCCTATTTATTGCCTTACCTCATTTGCACCCACTGTATACAGATTTTCTATTGTGTTATTGTGACTGTACGTTTGTTTATTCCATGTGTAACTCTGTGTTGTTTTTGTCGCACTGCTTTGCTTTATCTTGGCCAGGTGGCAGTTGTAAATGAGAACTTGTTCTCAACTGGCCTACCTGGTTGAATAAAGGTGAAATAAAAAATCAAATAAATTGAGTCTTTGAATGAAGAGATGGAGATAAAACTGTCCAGTTTAAGTGTTTTTTTTGCAACTCGTTCCAGTCGCTAGCTGCAGCGAACTGAAAAAAGGAGTGACCCAGGGATGTGTGTGCTTTGGGGACCTTTAACAAAATGTGATTGGCAGAACGGGTGTTTTATGTGGAGGATGAGGGCTGCAGTAGGTATCTCAGAGGGAGTGAGGCCTAAGAAGGTTTTATAAATAAGCATCAACTAATGGGTCTTGCGACGGGTATATAGAGATTACCAGTTTACAGAGGAGTATTGATTGCACTATATGGTAAAAATGTATTGTAAAGGACACGTGCGTGCCGGAATGCATTGCGCTGAGTGCGCTGGAAACTGGGAGGGTAGTGTCCTGACAGGCGGAGAATGTTGGAAATCTGCCAGCACAGTTTGGGAAAAGCTGCTGGGTGAACACTACGTAGCCTAGCCACCATGAGGTTTCACTTTGCTGTCTAATTACAAAACCTGGATTATTGTCCTAGTTCACTGCTTTAGTAAGTAAGTCACTGCTCATCTGTTCTCCATCCTATGTTCTGGCCTGTGTTCAAATGTCTGTTTTGTAAATCCCCAGGACCATGATGGAGGAAAACTGTAGTGGCTCTCCTCCAGACTTCTATGATCTACAAATATGACCTTCTGTAGTAACATGGGGCTGTGACTGAGTTTATGGCGCTATGGCTCACTCATCATGGTGTGTGTAGGTGGCGTGTTTATGTGTGAACAGTGTACATAGAGATGTGTGTATACATACCAAAGAAGTGTTCTGTGGTAAAGGGTCAGTGCTTCAGGCTCCTAGCCAGATCTATTGCATCCAATGAACTCTAAGCAATGTTCTGTCTCAGAGCTTTGCGTGTGAGAGAAAAATATGTCATGTGAAGACAAATGTGGGCATTAAAGTCCTGTTGGACACACGTACAGTGCATTTGGAAAGTATTCAGACCCCTTGACTTTTTCCATATTTTGTTACGTTGTAGCCTTATTCTAAACTTGATGAAATTGTTTTCCCCCCTCATCAATCTACACACAATAACACATAATGACAAAGCAAAACACGTTTTTAGATTTTTTGTTGTTGAAGTATGACATTTACATAAGTATTCACCCCAGTTTGAGGTCCGCTCTGGAGTAGGTTTTCATCAAGGATATCTCTGTACTTTGCCCCGTTCATCTTTCCCTCAATCCTGATTAGTCTCCCAGTCCCTGCTGCTGAAAAACATCCCCACAGTATGATGCTGCCACCACCATGCTTCACTGTAGGGATGGTGTCAGGTTTCCTCCAGATGTGACTAGGGCTGTTGCGGTGACCGTATTACTGCCACACCGACAGTCACGAGTCAGGAAGGCAGTCAAATTCCACGTGACCGTTTAGTCACGGTAATTATTATTCTCCAAGCTCTACTGCTGCTGCGTACTTGCGTACTGCCTTGCGTACTGCCCATCAGCTTTCTATAGGCTAGGTCTACTATAGGCTAGGTCTACTATAGGCTAGGTCTACTATAGGCTAGGTCTACTATATTTATTTCTCAACTTTCCTAATATTAACCTTTCTAGGTCACACGTTCCGCTAGCGGAACCCCTCGACAACATTCCGCTGAAAAGGCAGCGCCTTTACACATTAACAAGTCCAATTCAGCAAATGAAAGATAAACATCTTGTTAATCTACCCATCGTGTCCGATTTTAATTTTTTTTTTTTTTTTTTTTTAAATAAAAAAATAAAAAACGCTTTACAGTGAAAACACATGTGATTGTTAGATCACTGCCAAGTACAAAAAACACACAGCCATTTACCAGCCAAAGATAGGAGTCACAAAAAGCAGAAAGGGAGATAAAATTAATCACTAACCTTTGATCTTCATCAGATGACACTCATAGGACATCATGTTACACAATACATGTATGTTTTGTTCGATAATGTGCATATTTATATCCAAAAATCTGTTTACATTGGCGCCATGTTCAGAAATGCCTCCAAAATATCCGGAGACATTGCAGAGAGCCACATCAAATAACAGAAATACTCATCATAAACTTTGATGAAAGATACATGTTTTACATAGAATTAAAGATACACTTGTTTTTAATGCAACCGCTGTGTCAGATTTCAAAAAAACTTTACGTAAAAAGCACACCATGCAATAATCTGAGACGGCGCTCAGATAAAAACAACATTTCTCCGCCATGTTGGAGTCAACAGAAATACGAAATTACATTATAAATATTCCCTATGATGATCTTCATCAGAATGCACTCCCAGGAATCCTAGTTCCACAATAAATTGTTGTTTTGTTCGATAATGTCCATTATTTATGTCCAAGTAGCTACTTTTGTTAGCACGTTTAGTACACATATCCAAACGCTCGCGCAGATCCAGGCGAACATCGGACGAAAACATCAAGTAGTTATATTACAGGTCGAATAAACTTGTCAAACTAAGTATAGAATCAATCTTTAGGATGTTGTTATCATAAATATTCAATAACGTTCCAACCGGAGAATTCCTTTGTGTCTATAGAAGTAATGGAACTGAAGTCAATATCATGTGGAATGCGCGTGACCAGGACCTGGCTCTCTGCCAGACCACTGACTCAAACAGCTCCCATCCGGCTCAACATCACAGTATAAGCTTCATTCAACGTTCTACAGACTGTTGACATCTAGTGGAAGGCGTAGGAAGTGCAAACAGATCTATATCCCACTGGGATTTCAATAGGCGATGAGTTGAAAATCAACCAGCCTCAGAATTCCCACTTCCTGTTTGGATTTTTTCTCAGGTTTTTACATTTACATTTGACATTTAAGTCATTTAGCAGACGCTCTTATCCAGAGCGACTTACAAATTGGAAAGTTCATACATATTCATCCTGGTCCCCCCATGGGAATTGAACCCTGGTCCCCCCGTGGGAATTGAACCCACAACTCTGGCGTTGCAAGCGCCATGCTCTACCAACTGAGCCACACGGGACCACAATTTTTGCCTGCCATATGAGTTCTGTTATACTCACAGACATCATTCAAACAGTTTTAGAAACTTCAGAGTGTTTTCTATCCAATAGTAATAATAATATGCATATATTAGCATCTGGGACAGAGTAGGAGGCAGTTCACTCTGGGCATGCTATTCATCCAAAGTGAAAATGCTGGCCCCTATCCCTAAAAAGTTTTAAGCACATTGCTTACAGGATTATAGCCTACCTGGCTGGCATGAAAATAAACCACGGGGAAAAGCGTCCTCCAATCTCAATTGAAGTGCATATGGGGTTTATCCCCGCTGCCCGTTTCCATACAGGTGCATGATAATGATCCATTCTAAATCATAACAAATGTCACATATATTATTTAGTATATGTAAAGACGAGATTAAATCAAGAATAGTCTGATGGGTGACAATGATGGGTGACAATATTAGCCTATCACTTGTGAATTATATATTATCACTTATAAATGATGCCCAGCATAAGAAACTATGCCTTTTTTTGGCAACTTTTTCTAATCATAGTCACACACCATGTAGCCTAGCCCATAGGCCTATATGTTTTAATAAGGTTTGTATCACAACTAAAGTGCCCTAATAACTTATTTTTAAATTAAGCACATAGGCTCTACACCCCTTGTAAAGCAGACTTAACTGGCATACATAAGCAGTGTGTGCCTTTCAAGTTTGTGGAAAATCATTTTCACCATAAATGCAACTTTTGTAATAAAGCATTACATGCATAATTGCGTTTGTTTTCACTTTTGATAATGGTGTTTTCCACTAATAGAACATTTGCACTTATAGCCTACTACCATGTGTGCATTGCTGTGCTTATAATGTGAATAAATTGCCTAATAGTTTATCAACATTTAAGCTAAACATTCTGATCTGTAGTGTCAGCCACATTGCTTAAAAAATGTTTTTGGATGCTAGTAGTTGTATTAATTTGGGAGATATCACGTCCCAGACTGTTTGGAGTATTTATTTATCGCACAGAATCGAATAGGTCAACTTTTGTACAATGTGGGATAGTAGATTGACATATGCTAGTGCTTTTGCTATTCATTAGGCCTACTCATCTTGTTGGCTGACTAAAAGTAAATCTGGACATTTATTCCAATATTTTTATATTTTTATTTTTTAGCCCCTTTTCTCCCCAATTTTCGTGGTATCCAATCACTAGTAATTACTATCTTGTCTCATCGCTACAACTCCCGTACTGGCTCGGGAGAGACGAAGGTCGAAAGCCATGCGTCTTCCGAAGCACAACCCAACCAAGCCGCACTGCTTCTTAACACAGCGCGCCTCCAACCCGGAAGCC
Organism: Salvelinus fontinalis; assembly: GCF_029448725.1. Lineage (NCBI taxonomy): Eukaryota > Metazoa > Chordata > Actinopteri > Salmoniformes > Salmonidae > Salvelinus > Salvelinus fontinalis. Next base: position 34,864,547 of record NC_074688.1, read on the forward strand.
AGCCGCACCAATGTGTCGAAGGAAACACCGTGTACCTGGCCCCCTTGGTTAGCGCGCACTGCGCCCGGCCCGCCACAGGAGTCGCTGGAGCGCGATGAGACAAGGATATCCCTACCGGTCAAACCCTCCCTAACCCGGACGACGCTATGCCATTTGTGCGTCGCCCCACGGACCTCCCGGTCGCGGCCGGCTGCGAGAGAGCCTGGGCGCGAACCCAGAGACTCTGGTGGCGCAGCTAGCACTGCGATGCAGTGCCATAGACCACTGCGCCACCCGGGAGGCCCCTATTCCAATATTTTCAATATGCACCTCCGAATTGGATAAGGACGCACGCAGTTGTGTCCCCGACGTGTCGGTCTTCTCTTGTAGCATATTAGAAAGACCCGATCACTTGACGGAGAGCGGTGTGAGTGAGAGGTGCTTCGGGTTGTGCAGCACACTCTGGGAGAAGGGTACAACGTAGCACTCCGGGCCGCAAAAGGGGATGCTGCCATAAAATTCAAGGCGTTATCAAATGCTTGTCAAATGGTGAATGTGAGACTGATGAGGGGTGTACGCAGAAAGCAGAACTCATGCCTATCAGGCTACTTTTTTCCAAATCATAATTAGTCTCATCATGCATCCTTATTAAACATGACAACATATAGCCCCATGTTTGTAGAACTACAGTTACATTACTAACTCTAAATTAAGGATATAGGAATACCTATTTCTTTGTTAATAACCGCTCAACAAAGAATAGCCATGTGCGCACTCCTTCAAATCGTTCGGAGAAAATATCCTTTATTTTATTCAGCTTTGTATTCTTCATACTATAAAATAATGCCACGGAATTATAAGCAAATCTTGTCTGCTAATTTAACTAGTGTATCCCACAGCCATTTGGCATATCCACAACAGGACCTTCTTTTCTTCTGAAATAGATTTGACTTTCTTTAGACCTGCTAGTACACGAAAGGCAAGTTTTAGGGGGTGGGGAGGTGCTGGAAGATTGTATAAGATGCTCTTTTGAAGCGGTAAGGTTTCAGATGTTTTCAGAAGATGGGCAGGGATGTCCTAGCTTCATGTTCCACCATTAGGGTGCCAGGCCAGAGAAGAGCTTTGACTGGGCTGAGTGGGAGCTGCCCTCCCATAGGGGTGGGAGTGCCAAAAGACCTAAGCTGGCATAACAGAGTACCTGGGTTTGGGTGTAATGTTTAAGTTTAGCCTGAAGAGATTGGCCGTTCCTTTTGCTGCGCCGTAGGAAAGTACCATGCTCTTGTAGTGCATGTGAGCTTCGACTGGAATCCAGTGACGTGTGCGGAGGAGCGGATGACATAGGAGAACTTGGGAAGGTTGAACACCAGGTGGGCGGCAACATTCTGGATAAATTGCAGGGGTTTGATGTCACTAGCGGGGAGCCCACCAACAGTGAGTTGCAGTAGTCCAGACGGGAGATGACAAGTGGCTGGATTAGGACCTGCACCACTTCCTGTGTGAGGGAAGATCGTACTCTACGGATTTTGTAGAACATGAATCTACAGGAGTGGTCACTGCTTTGATGTTTGCAGAGAATGACAGGTTGTTGTCCAGGGTCACGCCAAGGTTCTTTGCACTTTGGGAGGGGGACACCACAGTTGTCAACCGTGATGGAGAGGACTTGGAGCGGGCTGGCCTTCCTCGGGAGAAAGAGCAGCTCCGTCTTGAGCTTGAGGTCGTGGGCTGACATCCAAGCTAAGATATCTGCCAGGCACATAGAGGCACGTGTCGTCATCTGGGTGTTAAAAGGGGGAAGGAAAAAAGTAGTTAATTGTCATCATCCACATAGTAATGATAGGAGAGACCGTGTAATGTTATGATGGAGCCAAGTGACTTGGTATATAGAGAGAAGGAAAGGGCCTAGAACCGAGCCCTGGGGGACACCAGTAGTGTGAGCATGTCGTGGAGAAGATCTGTGTCTGCACATCACCTGGTAAGAGCCTGCCAGGTAGGATGCAATTCAAGAGTGTGCAGAGCCTGAGACGCCCAGCCCTGATAGGGTGGAGAGAAGGATCTGATGGTTCACAGTGTCGAAGGCAGCGGATAGATCTTCAAATCAAAATGTATTGGTCAAATACACATATTTAGCAGATGTTATTGTGGTTATAGCGAAATGCTTGTATCCTCTCTTGGAGAATGTGAACAGAGGAGAGTGTCAGTTTTGACGGTGCGGAGAGCCTCTGTGACACAGAGAAGAGCATTCTTGGTTGATTGGCCCATCTTGAAGCCTGACTGGTTAGGGTCAAGAAGATCGTTCTGAGAGAAATTGCAGGAGTTGGTCAGGGACGGCACACTCAAGTGTTTTGGAAAGAAAAGAATGAAGGGATACCGGTCTGTAGTTTTTGACGTCAGCTGGGTCGTGTGTTGGTTTCTTGGGGAGAGGAGTGACTCTGGCCATTTTTGAAGTCCGAGGGGACGCAGCCAGTGGTCAGAATGAGTTGATGATGGATGTGAGGAATAAGAGCTCTCCAGAGATGGTCTGGAGGGGATTGGGTCAAGCGGACAGGTTGTCGGGCTGCCGAACCTGACTAGTCACAGGATTTAATCTGGGGAGAAAGAGGTAAATGAGCAGGGTAGTTCTGTGTGAGTGGGACCAGTAGACCCAGTAGGCTGAGTAAATGAGGAGCGGATGTCGTCAACATTCTTTTTTCTCTCTCTTTCTCCTCTCTCTTTCTCCTCTCTCTTTCTCCTCTCTCTTCAGCTGAGCTCTGTTCATCTGTTCCTACTCCGAATAATGTTGAAATAGACCCTGATTCAATTATATCTCTGTCTCTTTGATCCTGTCGCTCTTCCCATCTTCCTACCTTAGCCCATCACCCCGGAGCACAAGGGATGTTTACAAGGCAGGCACAAATCTTTTTTTGACTGTCCAAGCTCTAAAGTGGAATGGCACGGCAATCTCCATTCCCGGAAAGAGAGCTTAAACTTGGTTTTCTCTCAGGAAGTGTTTTTGTTGTTGTGTGTTTTGATTTATAGTTGGATTCTTTTCACTGCTATGACTTTGGTTAATGTGAAGCCTTCCACATACAATCCTAGGAAACCCTTCTGCGGTGCCTATTCTTAATGCAGTTTTCTGGTGGTATTATTAACAGTCCACTACAGTGTGCCACTACCCATTTTATAAGGTTATTGTACTGCATGTGTGACTAGACGGTATTTATTTTATTTACTTTTCTGCTCTTTTGCACACCAGTATCTCTACTTGCACACCATCTGCTCATTTATCACTCCAGTGTTAATCTGCTAAATTGCAATTATTCGCTCCTATGGCCTATTTATTGCCTACCTCCTCATGCCTTTTGCACACACTGTATATATACTTTCTTTTTTCTACTGTGTCATTGACTTGTTTATTGTGTTATTGGCTTGTTTATTGTTTACTCCATGTGTAACTCTGTGTTGTTGTCTGTGTCACACTGCTTTGCTTTATCTTGGCCAGGTCGCAGTTGTAAATGAGAACTTGTTCTCAACTAGCCTACCTGGTTAAATAAAGGTTAAATAAAAAATGATAAAGGACTATGGTAGATCTATTACTATACATACAGTGTAATGAAAATATAGGAACCTATTGCTGATGCATGTTATTGTACTATATTCAATGCATATACAGCAACAGTGCAGATTGCAGCAATTGGTTTTAATGCAAATGTCAAATAACTCCGGGTGAATGAGAGCTGGAGAGTTACAACCTGAACGGACGAACGGAAGGACACTGTATCGCTTACTAGAGCAGTGTCCCTGGCAACAGTCAGCTCAATAGAGTGTTGGAGCCTGTGTGTGCTTGCGTGCCTTTTTTTTGAGAGAGCGACACACAGGGAGACTGTGTAGATTGTGTTACATTCAAGACAGTTTGGTATTATTTTTATACGTTTGTTCCTGGTGTTCTCGGTTTCTGCTAGTTCAGTCTGTCTGAGCGTTATCGGAGCAGAGACAGTTTGGGACTTCTTTATAGCTAGTCTGGAGTCAGCGACTGGTTTGAAGACACTCCTAGCATTGTGCTTCGACAATGACGTTAGAATACCTCTTCATCAATCAGTGTTGCTTTGAAAGAGGATAGCTCGACTTCCCTGTTTCTGCCTCACCCTACTATTCTCATATAGAAATAGGTATCAGCCTCTATCTGTTTCTGCCTCAGCCTACTATTCTCATATAGAAATAGGTATCAGCCTCTATCTGTTTCTGCCTCAGCCTACTATTCTCATATAGAAATAGGTATCAGCCTCTATCTGTTTCTGCCTCAGCCTACTATTCTCATATAGAAATAGGTATCAGCCTCTATCTGTTTCTGCCTCAGCCTACTATTCTCATATAGAAATAGGTATCAGCCTCTATCTGTTTCTGCCTCAGCCTACTATTCTCGTATAGAAATAGGTATCAGCCTCTATCTGTTTCTGCCTCAGCCTACTATTCTCATATAGAAATAGGTATCAGCCTCTATCTGTTTCTGCCTCAGCCTACTATTCTCGTATAGAAATAGGTATCAGCCTCTATCTGTTTCTGCCTCAGCCTACTATTCTCATATAGAAATAGGTATCAGCCTCTGTCTGTTTCTCCTGGTAAAATGGCATGGACATATAGGCTAACGTTTGTACATAGGGGCTTAATCACCTTTAGGCATCTGTAATATTTCTCTCAGCTACCCTGTTTGTCAGATGAGTGAATATGATTAAGAGGAGGAGAGGATACCTTTAGACTATTGAGGAACTTTGAACTCTCACCCTGCCTCCTCATAGCTCACACACTTATCAGATGTCCTCTTTGGTCATCACATTTGCTCATAGAGGGGTACTTCCTCAATGTTTGTTTTTGTTAAATGAGCTGATTGTGTCAGAGGACAGAGCTGAATCGGTTTCGTTGTGGTTGCGTCGTCATGGCGTCGAGGGTTAAAACAGGAAGGGACATAGCGGCCACATCCTGTCAGTGCGCATCTGCTTGACCCTCATTTGACAGTGAGGGAATGGGGCGTGGCTTAAAATCACCATCACTTAATATTCAGGAGTTGTGGCTCCAGTTTGAGGAAGAGAGAGAGGGCGTCAGTGAGATGGAGAGAAAAGAGAGATGGGAACGTGGTGTCTGAGCTGAGATGTTATTTTATCTCACTTTGTTTACAAGCCCTGTTTCACAGAATCTGATGGGGCATGACTACTTTGCATATGTGGTTTTTCCCTGGAGTGAGTGTGTGGGAGGATGCTTTGAATAATGATCTTTGACTATGATAAAATGAAGAGTTTACATAGACCTCGTTCTCTCTCCTTTGACATGTGAGTGTAGTAGGCGGGTCAGTTGGAGGATCTATATGTGTTAAATTAGTAGAGCAGTGAGATTCTTTCTAGAGACTAGAATACCATGATTCTCCTCATTTGTTATCTAAACCAGGGTGTGTTGGTGTGTGACTTTAGTTTGACCCCTGTGGTTATGTCTGTTGGGCTGGACTACATGCAGTATGGGTATCCTGGGTTTGCTATATAAATGCATATACTTGGGTGTGAGTGTTTGTGTGGCAGCTGGAGAAGAGTTTGACAGCGCCATGCCAAAATAGACCACGTACTGTATACACATCACACTAGTCCAGTGTGGTCCCCAGTTCCATGTGACCTCTGTGGCCCAACTGTTTTGCTGGGTCGTAATGGCCTGTTGGGCTTTTGTGGCCCAACTGTTTTTCCTGCATGGGGAATGCAACGGGTCTGACGAGTTGACGGAGGTGAGGGGTGGGGGCAAGGCTGACACAAGGCCAGTGTTTATGTGGAGTCGGGCACGGGACTGCCTTCACTGACACTCTGAAAGACACACACACACACACACACACACACACACAGATGGTTGAGATGAGCGGGTACAGAGGACTATTGTAGAGACCTGGCCCAGGCCAGCCCACCCGCCACAGGCAAGCATTGTAACTCAGCCTCCCATCTCGCTTCCCCTCTCTCTGTTCTCTCTCTCTCATTCTCCTTTCTCTCTCCCTCCATTGCATGTACCATCTATCCACATTTAAGCCTCCTCTCTTATCTCCCTCCATCCATAAACAACTTTCTCTCCTCTTCCCTCTATCTCTGATTTCCTGTTGCAACTTAAATCCTGAAATAATATTGCTTAATAAAATGATATTCTATTACTCTACAGTCCTCTTTTGCCCTTTCCTCCTCTTTCTCCCTCCCTTCTCTCATTCCCTGAGGGAGGTGTGAAGAGTCTAAAACTCTCTGTAATGGAGAGCTCCTTGTTAGAACAGCTGCTTGTTATTGTGAGTTTTCCTGTAAGTGTGCAGTGTTTCCCCTATATACATTCAGCAGCGGTGGGCAACAAATCATTGCCGCCACTCCCAAAAATATGATTGAAAAATAAATATACAGTTGAAGTCGGAAGTTTACATACACCTTAGCCAAATACATTTAAACTCGGTTTTTCACAATTCCTGACATTTAATCCAAGTAAAAATTCCCTGTCTTAGTTCAGTTAGGATCACCACTTTATTTTAAGAATGTGAAACGACAGAATAATAGTAGAGTGATTTATTTCAGCTTTTATTTATTTCATCACATTCCCAGTGGGTCAGAAGTTTACACACTCAATTAGTATTTGGTAGCATTGGCTTTAAATTGTTTAACTTGGGTCAAATGTTTCGGGTAGCCTTCCACAAGCTTCCTACAATAATTTGGGTGAATTTTGGCCCCTTCCTCCTGACAGAGCTGGTGTAACTGAGTCAGGTTTGTAGGCCTCCTTGCTCGCACACGCTTTTTCAGTTCTGCCCACCCATTTTCTATAGGATTGAGTTCAGGGCTTTGTGATGGCCACTCCAATACCTTGACTTTGTTTTCCACAACTTTGGAAGTATGCTTGGGGTCATTGTCCATTTGGAAGACCCATTTGCAACCAAGCTTTAACTTCCTGACTGATGTCTTGAGATGTTGCTTCAATATATCCACATAATTTCCCTTCTCATGATGCCATCTATTTTGTGAAGTGCACCAGTCCCTCTTGCAGCAAAGTACCCCCACAACATGATGCTACCACTCCCGTGCTTCACGTTTAGGATAGTGTTCTTCGGCTTGCAAGCCTCCACCTTTTTTGTCTAAACATAACGATGGTCATTATGGCCAAACAGTTCTATTTTTGTTTCATCAGACCAGAGGACATTTCTCCAAAAAGTATGAGCTTTGTCCCCATGTGCAGTTGCAAAGCGTAGTCTGGCTTTTTTATGGCGGTTTTGGAGCAGAGGCTTCTTCCTTGCTGAGCGGCCTTTCAGGCTATGTCAATAGAGGACTCGTTTTACTGTGGATATAGATACTTTTGTACCTGTTTCCTCCAGCATCTTCACAAGGTCCTTTGCTGTTGGTCTAAGGATTGATTTGCACTTTTCGCACCAAAGTACGTTCATCTCTAGGAGACAGAACGCGTCTCCTTCCTGAGCAGTATGACGTCTGCATGGTCCCATTGTGTTTATACTTGCGTACTATTGTTTGTACAGATGAACGTACCTTCAGGCGTTTGGAAACTGCTCCCAATAATGAACCAGACTTGTGGAGGTCTTGGCTGATTTTCTTTTGAATTTTCCATGATGTCAAGCAAAGAGGCACTGAGTTTGAAGGTAGGCCTTGAAATAGGCCTCAATTTCTGAGGTGCAGTTAACTCTGATGAATGTACCCTCTCCAGCAGAGGTAACTCTGGGTCTTCCTTTCCTGTGGCATGCCTCATGAGAGCTAGTTTCATCATAGCGCTTGATGGTTTTTGCTACTGCACTTGAAGAAACTTTAAAAGTTTTCCGGGTTGACTGACCATCATTTCTTAAAGTAAAGATGGACTGTTGTGTCTCTTTGCTTATTTGAGCTGTTCTTGCCATTATATGGACTTGGTCTTTTACCAAATAGGGCTATCTTCTGTATACCCCCGCCCCACACCTTGTCACAACACAACTGATTGGTTCAAGTATTAAGAAGGAAAACAATTCCACAAATTAACTTTTAACAAGGCACAGATGTTAATTGAAATGCATTCCATGTCACTACATAATTGCCAAGCGTGTGCAAAGCTGTCATGAAGGCAAGGCTGGCTACTTTGAAGATTCTCAGATATAAAATATATTTTGATTTGTTTAACACTTTTTTGGTTACGTCATGATTCAATGTGTTTTTTCATAGTTTTGATGTCTTCACTATTATTATACAATGTACAAAGAAAGAGAAACCATTAAAGGAGTAGGTCTCCAAACTTTTGACTGGTACTGTATATCGATTTATTTTAGAATTTTTTTGGGGGGGGGGGGGGGGGGGGGGTCTTTTTAGTCATGGTAAAAATGTTTTCAGTGTAAACTGAAACGGATTAAACCATATATAAAGTATGTCGAAAAGATAGAGCTATATATTTTTAAATAAGGTAATTGAAATCTAACAATCACCAAAATAAAAATGTACAGTTAGGGGGAATCTAAAATTCCCAAAATGTTATGGCATGGGGCTCCCATTTGATTTTGTCATTTGAGTCACTCAGCATAAGAACACGGCAGAAGCCATGTCAAAATGTGTAGAATTACATTCAATTATATTTAAAACTAATAATAACTAATAATTAATTTTTCTTCTCTCAGTCCCATAACATGTGTAGAGTTTGAGATTTTTTGTTGTTTTAAACCACATTGTGGACCACTGGGTTTTGAGATACCAAACAAAATCATAGTCAAACATGGTACAGGCATCATCTATAATGCATTACATCATCGATACATATGTGTGCATAAACACAAAGTGCAGTGGATAAAAGGACAATTAGGCACTTTCTTTATAATGTGGGAGACTTATGTACAACAGTATGAATATTTATTTGTGTTTACACTGTCATTTGAGTAAGAATTTGTTAATTAACATAACATTAGCTTTTCTCATTATAGCTCCTATGATTTGTAATGTAGGTTTAGCTTATTTTTAACACCAATGGCCTTTTTGTAACGCATGTGTTGATAATCCAAGGTGACTTCCAGCAGCCCCGGTGTCATCCTGCCAGGGTTCAATACGCACTGTGTTCCTGTGTTATACTCTACACTATATTTGCCATGTTAAAAGACCCTTTTAATCTGCGGGATTAGAATTGGGCTCACAAGGTCAGAATTATGGCACAGACACAGAAGTGGGGCATCCAGGGTGGGGCATCCAGTTGAACCCATTTAACACTGCAGAGACAGATAAATATTAACATCATACATGTCTTGCCATCTCTCAATCTTCTTACTCGCTGTTTCCTCTCCTCATTCTCTCCCTCTCTTTCTTTCCCCATCTCTTTATCATTACTCACTCTCTCTCCCTCTCCATTATGTTTGGCAGGAGTGAGTTCTCTGCCTCCACCCAAATGTTCTCCCAGAGGCCTCACGTTCAAGTCAAGTGCAGCCACGCTGCACACTGAGTGGATTCCAATGAAAACAACATGATTAAGAACCGTGTGTGTGTGTGAGAGAAAATAGTGTACAGTATCTGAATATAGTGTATCACTACTGTATCTGTGTGTTCTTGCCGTCGGTGGACGTGTGTGTGTGTGTTCAAATGCCCAGGAGGGGGGGGGGGGTGGTTGTGGTATGTAACAGACTTGTGTCTCAGAGAGGATATGACACACTGGAATGCTCCACCACTAAACTCCCTGCCTAATGACTCTGCCTCACACAACTGTCAGTGTCAGAACAGTTTTGGAGATGTGTGGTTGAGGCATGCTCAGTATCCAGGTGTGTACAGTGCTTAGTAATGTGTTGAGCCTAACCCTCATTAACACAGTGGTATGAACATGTGGCATCTGACTTTGGGCTATGCTGCTCCTTCCAAACATTTATCCTTTCCCCTTCCCTCTACTCCCGTTCCCCTTCCCTCTACTCCCGTACCCCTTCCCTCTACTCCCGTTCCCCTTCCCTCTACTCCCGTACCCCTTCCCTCTACTCCCGTTCCCCTTCCCTCTACTCCCGTACCCCTTCCAAACGTACATGCATCCAGTAAGAATCTGCATCTCCATCCCCAATCTCAATAGTACTATTTATACACACACAGCCAACCTGCAGCCATCGCTGCCATTATATTATCTTGAGGATTAAGCAGTGGTGCACTCCGAGTGGGCTGTGCTGAGCAGGAAATAAATCTGTTGACATTTCCTCCCTCCCTCTCGCCACCCACAGGGCGATAAGTGACGAGGGAGGGGGGGATGAGAACAGGCTTTTATGACATCATAATGGATGCATTATGGAGCGACATGGATGCTCTGTGATGTCGCAATAAACCTTTATGACGTCACTATGGATGATTTAGGTTTTCACAAAAGTTGGGTTTTATGTTACAATGATTGGTGATGTCTGCCTTGCTGTAACTCTTGGCCGGGCCTCCTTAGTGGCGCAGTAGTCTAAGGCACTACATCGCAATGCTAGCTGTGCCACTAGAGATCCTGGTTCGAGTCCAGGCTCTGCCGCTATCGGGAGACCAATGGGACGGTGCACAATTGGCCCAGCATCGTCCGGGTTAGAGGGTCTGTCCGGCAGGGATGTCATTGTCCCATCGCGCACTAGCGACTCCTGTGGCGGGCAGGCGCAATGCACGCTAACATGGTCGGCAGGTGTACGGTGTGTCTTCCCGACACATTGGTGCGGCTGGTTTACGGGTTAAGCGGGCAGTGTGGCTTGGCTGGGTTGCGTTTCGGAGGACACGCGGCTCTCGACCTTCGCCTCTCCCGAGTCCGTACGGGAGTTGCAGCGATGAGACAAGACTGTAACTACCAATTGGATACCATGAAATTATGGAGAAAAAATTGAAATAAAATCTCTTGGCCACATCAGTACCCACTGATATACGGTAGAGGGAGGGAGAGGGAGGAGAGGGACAGACCAGAGAGATAAAGGTATAGGGGGGGTTGTAGTTTGAGCGCTAATCCAATATCCTCGGCCACTATTCCCACCAAATGGCCCAATGCAAGATATGACACTGATGTTTACCACAGACAGGAAAACCACAGTGTTGGTGTGTTGAATAAAAGCCTTTCACACACAATATGTTATCTCCACCATATACAGTATACAGCCTCATTACCCTGTCCTCTATAGTATGCCTACTATGTCCAGTTGATTGTTGTTGGACTGTACAGACCAGACCACAACTATGATGTTGCTACAGTAGACCTCACTACAGTAAAGGGTATTTGTCCTCTTCAGTTTTTTCTATCATATCCTGTCTCAAGCCCACAGCCACTCTCTAAATCCACAAGTAGGAGTGTCTAGTGATTTCTGTCATGTTTAAGCAGCAGTGAGGGTGTGACTGTTTCTCACACACACACCCTTCATAACCCTCATACACACACCTCACACACACACTCCTAACTCGCCTGTTATGTCAGGCCTCACACTGAGACTAAACATCAGGGTAACTGTGGACCACTAGTTCTACATCAAAATGTGTTCTGTTCACCTAGAAGTGCTACCACTGTGTACCACAACACTTCCACAACTCACGCCCTACTGACTAATCTCACTCACACCCCCCCTCTACCCCCCCTCTACTGACCACACACACACACTCAATTTCCCCCCACTCACAAGGGGAGTTAACATGTTCAGAGAGGGAAGGGGTGTGACTTGACACCATGTGGATGAATATGACTGGATGTGGTCAGTACAGTCCCCAAGCCCCCATTCCCCCCTGAACAACAGCCACTCAGCTAGAGAGCTAGTGGAAAAGCTGACTCGGGATGCCCTAGTATAGATTGTGTGTGTGAGAGAGAGAGAGAATGTGACCTCATTCACACCGGTACTGTATTTATAGTGGAGCGGGGGTGGGGGGTCTTCCTCTTTTGTGAACTCATTGTAGTATTTTTAGAAGTGTCACAGGGTCTTTAATCACTGACCATGACCTCATATCTCCCCCCTCCTCGCACACACTGCCCCATTGTAGACTAGAGTACGCGAGAGAGACCGCGACCGTTTACAAAACATAAGGACATACTTGTTAATAAACCTAATCATAATGTATTCGTCAGTCTTTAGGGGAGACCTTTTCAATAGAACAATGGGGTGTTACCATGACAACAGTTCTTTCTTTCCAAACACATGGTGGAATAATTTCATTAAGTGTGACAGTGGAATATGTGTGTCATTAAATTGACTAGGCTGTCGTAGTTCTACAGTGACTCCTCTGCTATCAGACACCCTATACATTCTCCTATACCCTTTACACTGTCATGATGAAATCACACCTGTATGTCTTACACATACATGAGCGCACTAGCCCAGGGGAAATCTTCTCATCAGCTATATAAGGGTATCTCGACCTTATGCGCAAATCCTACATTGAATGTCAATGTGAAATTTGCATATACAGTTGAAGTCCGAAGTTTGGAGTCCTTCAAACTCGTTTTTCAACCACTCCACAAATTTCTTGTTAAAACCTCTACCGACCCACCCTCCCGGATCCGGGATCCTCCTCATCAGAAACGCTGACTAGCATAGCCTAGCCTAGCACCACAGGGAATATCATATAATATAATTTCATGAAATCACAAGTCCAATACAGCAAATGAAAGATAAACATCTTGTGAATCCAGCCAACATGTCCGATTTAAAAAAAAAAAAAAAAAAAAAAAAAGTTTTACAGCGAAAACACAACATTTATGTTAGCTCACCACAATAGCCCAAAACACAACGCCATTTTTTCACCGCAAAGATAGCTTTCACAAAACCCACAAATAGAGATAAAAATAATCACTAACCTTTGAACAACTTCATCAGATGACAGTCTTATAACATCATGTTATACAATACATTTATGTTTTGTTCGAAAATGTGCATATTTATAGCTACAAATCCTGGTTTTACATTGTGAACATGGCGCAAAAATGCTCCAAATTGTCCGTAGAAATTTTGGAGAGTCACGTAATCTAACAGAAAAACTCATCATAAACTTTGCTGAAAAATACATGTTGGATATATAATTAAAGATACACTGGTTCTTAATGCAACCGCTGTGTTAGATTTTTAAAAGAACTTTAATAAAAAGCACAGCATACAATAATCTGAGACAGCGCTCAGCCATTCTCCGCCATGTTGGAGTAAACATATTCAACAAAAATACGAAATAACATCATAAATATTCTCTTACCTTTGATGAACTTTCATCAGAATGCAGTGCCAGGAGTCATAGTTCCACAATAAATCGTTATTTTGTTTTAGAATGTCCATTTCTTCTGTCGAATTAGCAACTTTGGCTAGCATAATGGTGCTCACGTGTCCATGAATGTTTGGCGCATGGAACGAAAAATTCCAAAAGTCATAATAAAAGTCGAATAAACTGGTCAAACTCAGTTGAAAATCCATCTTTAGGATGTTTTTCTCATATGTATCCAATAACGTCCCAGAAGGAGCATTTCTTCGTGTCTACCTAACGCATTGCAGAAAATGATATGGTGCTCCCAGGTGCGCAGCAAAATACTGCCAATATGGCTGACCTGTCACTCCAAAAGCTCTCATTCGGTCCCACATCAGGCCAGACACCTCATTCAACATTCTACTGCCTGTTTACATCTAGTGGAAGGCGTATGAAGTGCATACATATCCATAAATACAAGGCAATTGAATAGGAGCAGCCCTTCACAGAGACGCATTTCAGAATTTTCACTTCCTGTTTGGAAGTTTGCCTGCCAAATGAGTTCTGTTTTACTCATAGATATAATTCAAACAGTTTTAGAAACTTCAGAGTGTTTTCTATCCAATATTAATAATAATATGCATATCATATGATCTAGAACAGAGTATGAGGCCGTTTAATTTGGGCACTATTTTTTCCCAAAGTGGAAATGGCGCCCCCTATTAAGAAGAAGTTAACAAACTATAGTTTTGGCAAGTCGGGTAGAACATCTACTTTGTGCATGACACAAGTAATTTTTCCAACAATTGTTTACAGACAGATTATTTCACACAGATCTTTTCACTTCTTTACAAACAGATTAATTCCAGCGGGTCAGAAGTTTACATACACTAAACTGACTGTGCCTTTAAACAGCTTGGGAAATTATGTCATGGTCTTAGAAACTTCTGATAGGCTAATTGACATCATTTGAGTCATTTGGAGGTGTACCTGTGGATATATTTCAAAGCCAACCTTCAAACTCAGTGCCTCTTTGCTTGACATCATGGGAAAATTAAAAGAAATCAACCAAGACCTCAGGAAAAAAATTGTAGACCTCCACAAGTCTGGTTCATCCTTAGGAGCAATTTCCAAGCGCCTGAATGTACCACGTTCAGCTGTACAAACAATAGTGCGCAAGTATAAACACCATGGGACCACGCACCATGGGACCACCATCATACCGCTCAGGAAGGAGACGTGTTCTGTCTCCTAGAGATGAATGTACTTTGGTGCGAAAAGTGCAAATCAATCCCAGAACAACAGCAAAGGACCTTGTGAAGATGCTGGAGGATTCAGGTACAAAAGTATTTATATCCACAGTAAAACGAGTCCTATATCGACATAACCTGAAAGTCCGCTCAGTGGACCAAACCGCCATTAAAAAAGCCAGACTACGGTTTGCAACTGCACCCGAGGACAAAGATTGTACTTTTTGGATAAATGTCCTCTGGTCTGATGAAACAAATATAGAACTGTTTGGCCATAATGACCATCGTCAACACCATCCCAACCGTGAAGCACAGGGGTGGCAACATCATGCTGTGGGGGTGCCTTGCTGCAGGAGGGACTGGTGCACTTCAGAAAATAGATGGCATCATGAGAAGGGAAATTATGTGGATATATTGAAGAAACTACTCAAGACATCAGTCAGGAAGTTAAAGCTTGGTCGCAAATGGGTCTTCCAAATGGACAATGACCCCAAACATACTTCCAAAGTTGTGGCAAAATGGCTTAAGGACAACAAAGTCAAGGTATTGGAGTGGCCCTCACAACGCCCTGACCTCAATCCTATAGAACATTTGTGGGCAGAACTGAAAAAGTGTGTGCGGGCAAGGACGCCTACAAACCTGACTCAGTTACACCAGCTCTGTCAGGAGGAAGGAGCCAAAATTCACCCAACTTATTGTGGGAAGCTTGTGGAAGGCTACCCGAAACATTTGACCCAGTTTAAAGGCAATTAATGGCAATGCTACCAAATACTAATTGAGTGTATGTAAGCTTCTGACCCACTGGGAATGTGATGAAAGACATAAAAGCTGAAATAAATAATTCTCTCTACTATTATTCTGACATTTCACATTCTTAAAATAAAGTGGTTATCCTAACTGGCCTAAAACTGAATTTTTACTAGGATTACATGTCAGAAATTGAGAACCTGAGTTTAAGTGTATTTGGTTAAGGTGTATGCAATTTTTTCTTTACAAAAACAAATATCTCCACCATATATATATATATATACAGTGGGGCAAAAAAGTATTTAGTCAGCCACCAATTGTGCAAGTTCTCCCACTTAAAAAGATGAGAGAGGCCTGTAATTTTCATCATAGGTACACTTCAACAATGACAGACAAATGAGGGGAAAAAATCCAGAAAATCACATTGTAGGATTTTTAATGAATTTATTTGCAAATTATGGTAGAAAATAAGTTTTTGGTCAATAACAAAAGTTTATCTCAATACTTTGTTATATACCCTTTGTTGACAATGACAGAGGTCAAACGTTTTCTGTAAGTCTTCACAAGGTTTTCACACACTGTTGCTGGTATTTTGGCCCATTCCTCCATGCAGATCTCCTCTAGAGCAGTGATGTTTTGGGGCTGTTGCTGGGCAACACGGACTTTCAACTCCCTCCAAAGATTTTCTATGGGGTTGAGATCTGGAGACTGGCTAGGCCACTCCAGGACCTTGAAATGCTTCTTACGAAGCCACTCCTTCGTTGCCCGGGCGGTGTGTTTGGGATCATTGTCATGCTGAAAGACCCAGCCACGTTTCATCTTCACTGCCCTTGCTGATGGAAGAAGGTTTTCACTCAATCTCACGATACATGGCCCCATTCATTCTTTCCTTTACACGGATCAGTCGTCCTGGTCCCTTTGCAGAAAAACAGCCCCAGAGCATGATGTTTCCACCCCCATGCTTCACAGTAGGTATGGTGTTCTTTGGATGCAACTCAGCATTCTTTGTCCTCCAAACACGACGAGTTGAGTTTTTACCAAAAAGTTATATTTTGGTTTCATCTGACCATATGACATTCCCCCAATCTTCTTCTGGATCATCCAAATGCTCTCTAGCAAACTTCAGACGGGCCTGGACATGTACTGGCTTTAGCAGGGGGACAAATCTGGCACTGCAGGATTTGAGTCCCTGGCGGTGTAGTGTGTTACTGTCTCAGAGCTCTACGGACAATTTCTTCAACTTCATGGCTTGAATTTGCGAAAGTTTCTAAAACCCTGTTTTCGCTCGGTTATTGTGTGTTGATTTGAAGAGGATTTTTAATTTCATCCATAATGTAACAAAATGTGGAAAAAGTGAAGTTTTCTGAATACTTTCCGGACGCACTGTAAACTACGACTAGTTTGATGGTTGTAGCCATCAATTGTCGCATTAGCAAACTTATTTCATTGACATTTGTCTAGTATAGGCTACTTATTGTAATTAACGATATACGCAAAAAATGCCTGAGATGATAAGTGATCAATATGGTCGGTGTCAATAATTTTAGCTTTATCATCCCAGCACTAGTGCCACTCACCAATGGGTCAGAGTGTGTGTGTTCAGTGTGTTTACTTACCCCCGTCTTGGTGGGGGAGTAATTGTACAGTTCCTTTTAAGAGAGAATGTTCTAGTTCGGAGTGTTGAATGGCAGTCAGAGCAGTTGTATCTGCATAGCTGATCATGTTAAGTGGCCAAGATAGTGGCTCCAAATGGGCCACGATACTGTACTTGCTGCAGAGCCAAAATGGACGCAAGCACTTAACACCATTAGAGACAATGGGGCTGCTGCTGGATTTAATGGCCTGGTGATATTGAGCCAAAATGGAGATTGAACTGTCTCCTGCTGGAGCACTTAAAGACAAGCTCTTCAGGAATAGTTCATTACAGAAAGGCAACTGTGAGTGTGGATGGTCTATTGTGGTGAAACACTGAGCCAGAATGGAAACTGGGCAGCATGTGGTTCTTTACCAAAGCTGCTCAAGCACTTACTCTAGTGTGTGTGTGTGTGTGTACTTGAACCACCTCCTAAACCCGTAAAAAGAAAATTTGAAGGAAATTTTGAAAACCTGTCAACTCCAGTCCAACACTAACTACGGTCATCGCACACTCATTGGATGATTTGAAAAATGTCAGCTAAATTTACCTCAACTCCGTTTACTCAACTCTCTTGATAATTGCCTTGGCAACAGCCTCACGGCCAAGCGAGGGGGGGAACCAGAGCAGGTTGTCAGGGTTGAGGGGAAGGGTTGGTGACCTTTTGTTCCTGTGTTTGCTTAGTGGGCATTCCTCTGAGGGCTGGCGCTCACCCAACCATGGCCAGCCTGTGTTATACAGGGCTCCCCCTGGGGGTAAAGATGGAGCATTACAGTCTCCTCAGCCTGACACCACCCAACTTTCAGTCTTCAGTAAAGAGTATCAAACTATGTCTGCATTTCAATAGGATAGTAGGAATTGGAAGAACTCTGTGAGGTTCAGCCATTCACGGTCACAGTTCTATACTCTCTGCATGTGGTTGTGGTTCTTCAGCAGTTCATGGTTACTCTCCCTAACGGTCCTCTTTCCTCCTCCCAGGTCCTTATGGTTGAGCTGGGTGTTGGTCCCTGCGATGCCTCCCGCCATGACAGACGACCTGGACTTGTGGGCGGCCCACTCCCAGCTGTCTGGAGAGGACCTGGTCACTGTGGACTTCCTGTTACCCACCGGCATCTACATCCAGATGGACGTCCCCAGAGAGGCCACCATACAACACATCAAACTGGTAGGAGAGAGGGGGACTGTGTGTGTGAAGTTTAATTATATGATATTTTGCTGGGTATTCTGTAATTTACAGGCTTGCCTACAGCCTAATGTTAATCATTTCAGACAGCAGTTGATACAGTGCAGTTGCAATCTTAGAACAGCATTGGAAAGTATAGCCTAGAGGCCTGTAATAGGTCTACTGCGCATCTCAATGGTTTTATTTCTTCTTATTGTTATCATGAGGATTCAGTACCATTATAATGCTATGGATTTCTGTCCACATTGCCTGTCCAGCACTACAACACCTTCAACCTTACAGGCTGTTTTATCTCTTCAGTTAGAATCAACCCACAAGGAACACATTCCTTTACAATTTATTAGTTTAACATTACGCAGATTGGTTAGGATTGTTTTGATGAATGACTGGGTGCTGCCTGGCTGAAGTTCTGAGCCATTGTAAAAGGCCATCATAACAACTAGAAGAAGCTGTAGGCTGCTGTAGACTGTTGTCTCCTCTCCAGTCCAGACAGACGCTGTCTAATGGGTGTTATGACACAGCTGGTGGCTGTTTGTTTGTCTCTGAGCTGCACTCTTAACTGCATGCAAATATCCTATGACATCATGCGTGACCCTGATAGTGGGTAGAGGTGGGGTGAGATGTAGACCAAAGGTCAGGAATGTAACAATACACTGTAGTCTTTACCATCATGGAAGGTGTCATACTTCAGTCACTATGAATGTTTTAAGGATTTTTAGTTTTGACTTTTTAAAGTCTAAATACCTTGGAGGATGGTCATTTTTGTATTTGACCCTGTGGTGAGATCCCTCTCCCTGTGACTCTCTCTCCCTGCTGGTGTTTTCCTCATGTAATGTTTTCTTCCATTCTGAGACACTATTTCTGACACACACACACACACACCCATCCAGATAGACACATCATATTTTCCTCAGACAGGCTTTGTTGAATAGCTCTTGAACAACAGTGTGTAATGTCTCTTTCTCTGAATCACCGCTGGCTCCAGTGTTCCTAATGAGGAGTAACCTAACACTCCAATTCACAGAAGTGCTTGTTTGTCTCTCTGCTTTTCATGTTTACAAAACAGACCTAACAGACTCAATGACTTGTGATCTGTTTTCCAGTTGTGCAAGCCGTTGTGCAGATAGTTATGCAGTCTTATCAGTTCGGTCCTGGTAGGTAGGCTAGCCGTTAAGCTACAGTCTGGCTACCTGTTGGTGGATTAGGTTCAGGGAGGGTTAGTGAGGGCTTGTTCAGTGGAAATCTATTCCCTGGAGCCAGTGAAGAGGAGATATGGAGGAAAGCTCAGAGAAATTAAAAGGTATCTTTGTGTGACGGCAGAATGAGGGAGAATGAGAGGGAGCAGGGGAGAATGAGAGGGAGCAGGGGAGAATGAGAGGGAGCAGGGGAGAATGAGAGGGAGCAGGGGAGAATGAGAGGGAGCAGGGGAGAGGGAGCAGGGGAGAGGGAGCAGGGGAGAGGGAGCAGGGGAGAGGGAGCAGGGGAGAGGGAGCAGGGGAGAGGGAGCAGGGGAGAGGGAGCAGGGGAGAGGGAGCAAGGGAGAGAGGCTCAGGTAGACCAGCAGCAGATTGATTTATTTCCCCAACTAAAGATGTTTCGGAGGAGAGTAGTCCCCGGACGGAAGGCTTGCCAGCCAGCTAACAACGTTAAACCTCAGATACTGATTTGTAGACAACACAGTGGCAGGGTGGAGAATAAAGATGTCTCCCCTGCTTAGATGTAACGTGGGCATGACATTTATCAGGGGTGCAATGACACACAACTCCTCCATCTCCATTAGAATACCTCGTCTTTCACTTCTATTAAAATGTGGTCTGATATTCTTCCTCGGCTAGCCAACAGCACCGGAACTGTTGTGACGTGTACTCAATAAATGTTGGTTTAGGATTTCTTTTTTAATGGTGACCTTGCAAGTCTATCCAACTTGCATGAAATAAAACAACTTACTGAATGTAAGAAAATAATCAAGAGAATCTTGAAGGATATGGTAAAGTTCAATAAAATGTCTCTTAAGTGAGGCTGTTATCCTGTTACTTCAAGGTGCTTGCTTTTATTTTAGATCATAACAGTAGTAGTAATATTGTCTCTGGATGGCGACAAATAGCATGGTGGGGAAATGTGACAGATAATTAGATGTCACACACGGATAATAACAACACATTTGTTAAGTAAAAGCAATTATTTGTCATGTGAACATGGTACAGCCAAGTAGTAAACTGTAATCCAATCATTGTTTTTTTACCTTTATTTAACTAGGCAAGTCTGTTAAGAACACGTTCTTATTTACAATGACGGCATCTGATGCAGTAAAAGTTGAAGTGCTGGAGTATTTTGTTTTACCCTCTAAAGGTCTATACTTTGAGGGGACTTGGTCTGATTTTATGGTCACTAAGGTGGTTATGACACAAGACTGTTTGTCTGAAGGGAAGAGGTGACATGACTCCTTGTCTTCTACTCTGTTCCCATGTTTGTCTTCTTCGTGCCCTTCAGCCTCACACACACACACACACACACACACACACACACACACACACACACACACACACACACACACACACACACACACACACACACCCTGTGACTGTGCCATGGGACATGATTAATGTCCTAATTGGTCTATTCAGGACCTGTGTCATCATGTTTGTTCCCCTGTCATCATATGACATCATATGGTTGTTGTTCATCCATTGGTTAACATTTCAGTCATGATGATTCGTAGAACTACTGTTGGCTTTAGAATCTGGATTATTGTGATGTGAGTCATGGCTAATCGTTTAGGTTCCACTTGTTGTTGTAGATCATGTATTGTAGAGGCTGAGCCTGTGTCTGTGTAGCCTCTGATCATACAGGTAGATCGTGTTAACTTGTCTTGCCATAGTTTCTGTAATAACTGTGGTATCCCCCTCTTCTCCTCATAGCTCCTATGGAAGCAAGCCCAGTCATATCCCCTGTTCCCGTCTCTGGGGGAGATGGAGGGCCACATGTTTGAGTGTGTGAACCAGGCAGCGGTGCACGAGGAGCTGGAGGATGAGACCAGACGCCTCTGTGATGTTAGGCCCTTCTGTCCCATGCTCAAACTGGTCACACGCAACTGTGGCCGCGCGGAACGCTTGCTCGACTCCAAGATCGGTGTGCTCATCGGAAAAGGTGACGCGAGCGCACACAGTACCAGCAGACCCCTTACACTGATGTTTGACCTGTGATTTGAACAGAGTGGAGATGCTCCTGGACAGTGATCACTCAAACACACACACATACTCTTCAGACACACCAGCACCATTTCATCTCTTTCTCCAATATATTGATATCCTCTTTGCCTTGGCTGTCAGATCTGAGTCTTGTCTTCAGAAGTCTCATGTCATCATCCCAGTATCTGCTGAAGTCAGGCCCGTAGGATGGAAAACAATCCGCTTAAACTAGACAGGCTCCTGATGTCTGTTTTTATCATCCGTCACTCAGTATTATCTGTGATGGTGATAAGGCGCTGTGCTGAGTGGAGGCGGCAAGCCAGACCACCACTGTAATGGTAGGGTGGAAAGGTCAGTCTATTGACACACAAACCTAAATATGCGCACATGCCTACATACACACACACAAAGTCTCCCTTACATTCTTTATCTCATCCACATATACACATAGCTATAAGTGTACACACACACACACAGGGTCTTGTTAGTCTGAGGGTGTGTGAGGACAGAGATGGTGGGGCTCTATGGAGGTCCTCCAGGCTGCAGGCCAATCAGACCTGTTCAGAGAGGGAGTCAGTCAGTCTAATGGAAGGAGACTCATCCCATATTGATATGCTCCCTCTTGGCTCCACTTTTGTCAGATGTGATCTGTAAAAGGCTTTTGTCAGTAAGCGGTACTCAAAACATCCCTCAGGCACTGGCTGGCCACACACACACTGAAAGCACACATACACTGAAAAGCATACACACACACACACACAAAGAAGCAGACACACGCACTCACACAATCTGAGAGCTGAGGGTCATATTAATGTTTGATAGTTTTAAATGTCAACATGTTGTTTTCATCATCCAAAGCGTTCTACTGGTCCAAAATACTGAGCTCTGTTCAACTGATAGATACAGTGTAATGAATTTAGGATCTAGATTTTATACCCAGTGACAGTTGTATTTCAATGAAAACAGTAGGTTAGAGGTCAACACTGTTGAGATTGGATTGTCATTTGTAATCCCTCATAAACATGCATTGCTACTTGTTACCACGCTAGGTATCAAATGTCAGTCACAGATGTAGTGCATTAAACATGAATGGTAATGCATTTTAATGCAGTGCTGTTAGACCCACTCATGCAGAGGTTATACTCTTGTTTTTCACGTGCTTTAGTGCTTTTGCGTGTGGCTTCTTATGACTGCTCACAGGTGTTCACAAACGGAACATGATCGGCGAATTCATCTTTAGTGCAAAATGTTGTATAACCTCTTGTGGCCTTATTAGGGCACACTTAATATCACCTGCGAAGTCGTTATGCAATGTTTATAAAGTTGTCATGGAGTGTTTATGAAGAGCTTATGAAGCTTCATGAACCATTCACAGGTCTCCACGAGCTGGACGCTCTTCAGGACCAGGAGGTGAAGGACTTCCGCAGTAAGATGTTCCGTATCAGCGAGGAGAAGATGCAGCGGGTACAGCTGATGACCTGGAGCGAGTGGCTGCAGGCCTGCTTCTCTCCGCAGCTGGAGCCAGGGGGAGGAGCCACAACCGACACAGACGGTGTCAATGACAAACAGGCCGAGGCCAGCCTCAAAGTCACCATGCACTTCGACCAGTCCCAGGTAACTACAGTATCTGTACACACTGTGAGCACAATATTTCCAACCAGAAATACTTACACGCATACATAGCAAAATATGCCCAGCAATGGGGTGAACGAGGCCATTGTCGCTCTCTTTGAGTGGTGTGTAGTATTTACAATACTATACACCCTCAGCTGTCATCAATCAATAGTCACATCTACAATACTACCCCCCCAGCTGTCATCAATCAGTAGTCACATCTACAATACTACACACCCTCAGCTGTCATCAATCAGTAGTCACATCTACAATACTATACACCCTCAGCTGTCATCAATCAGTAGTCACATCTACAATACTATACACCCTCAGCTGTCATCAATCAGTAGTCACATCTACAATATTACACACCCCAGCTATCATCAATCAGTAGTCACATCTACAATACTACCCCCCCCCCCCCAGCTGTCATCAATCAGTAGTCACATCTACAATACTACACACCCTCAGCTGTCATCAATCAGTAGTCACATCTACAATACTATACACCCTCAGCTGTCATCAATCAGTAGTCACATCTACAATACTACCCCCCCCCCCCCCAGCTGTCATCAATCAGTAGTCACATCTACAATACTACACACCCTCAGCTGTCATCAATCAGTAGTCACATCTACAATACTATACACCCTCAGCTGTCATCAATCAGTAGTCACATCTACAATACTACCCCCCCCCCCCCAGCTGTCATCAATCAGTAGTCACATCTACAATACTACACACCCTCAGCTGTCATCAATCAGTAGTCACATCTACAATACTATACACCCTCATCTGTCATCAATCAGTAGTCACATCTACAATATTACACACCCTCAGCTGTCATCAATCAGTAGTCACATCTACAATACTACCCCCCCCCCCAGCTGTCATCAAGCAGTAGTCACATCTACAATACTACCCCCCCCCCCCCAGCTGTCATCAATCAGTAGTCACATCTACAATACTACCCCCCCCCCAGCTGTCATCAATCAGTAGTCACATCTACAATACTACACACCCTCAGCTGTCATCAAGCAGTAGTCACATCTACAATACTATACACCCTCAGCTGTCATCAATCAGTAGTCACATCTACAATACTATACACCCTCAGCTGTCATCAATCAGTAGTCACATCTACAATACTACACACCCTCAGCTGTCATCAATCAGTAGTCACATCTACAATACTACACACCCTCAGCTGTCATCAATCAGTAGTCACATCTACAATACTACCCCCCCCCCCAGCTGTCATCAAGCAGTAGTCACATCTACAATACTACCCCCCAGCTGTCATCAAGCAGTAGTCACATTTACAATACTACACACCCTCAGCTGTCATCAATCAGTAGTCACATCTACAATACTACCCCCCCAGCTGTCATCAATCAGTAGTCACATCTACAATACTACACACCCTCAGCTGTCATCAATCAGTAGTCACATCTACAATACTACACACCCTCAGCTGTAATCAATCAGTAGTCACATCTACAATACTACACACCCTCAGCTGTCATCAATCGGTAGTCACATTTACAATACTACACACCCTCAGCTGTCATCAATCGGTAGTCACATTTACAATACTACACACCCTCAGCTGTCATCAATCAGTAGTCACATTTACAATACTACACACCCTCAGCTGTCATCAATCAGTAGTCACATTTACAATACTACACACCCTCAGCTGTCATCAATCAGTAGTCACATTTACAATACTACACACCCTCAGCTGTCATCAATCAGTAGTCACATTTACAATACTACACACCCTCAGCTGTCATCAATCAGTAGTCACATTTACAATACTTCACACCCTTAGCTGTCATCAATTAGGTGCCATCACACACAGACAACAGTATGCAGACAGACACTGATTTTACAAACATTAGGAACACCTGCTCTTTCCGTGACATAGTCTGACCAGGTGAAAGCTATGATCCCTTATTGATGTCACACAAATGTGGGAAGCATTGGAGTCAACATGGGCCAGCATCCATGTGGAACGCATTTAACACCTTGTAGAGTCCATGCCCCGACAAATTGAGGCTGTTCTGAGGGGGAATATTAGGAAGGTGTTACTAATGTTTGTTATACTCAGTAGGCTACAGACTAGTAAACAAACTCTCTCACACAAAAATATACTCCCCTCCCTTTCATCTTCTGTTGGCTATTCCCTAATAGGACCTGGTCATGTGACCGTTAAGTCTGTTAATAGGACCTGGTCATGTGACAGTTAACGGTCTGTTAGTAGGACCTGGTCATGTGACCGTTAATGGTCTGTTAGTAGGACCTGGTCATGTGACCGTTAATGGTCTGTTAGTAGGACCTGGTCATGTGACCGTTAATGGTCTGTTAGTAGGAACTGGTCATGTGACCGTTAATGGCCTGTTAATAGGGCCTGGTCATGGGACAGTGGACAGTCCCCAAATAGGGCCTGGTCATGGGACAGTGGACGGTCCCCAAATAGGGTCATGGGACAGTGGACGGTCCCCAAATAGGGTCATGGGACAGTGGACGGTCCCCAAATAGGGTCATGGGACAGTGGACGGTCCCCAAATAGGGTCATGGGACAGTGGACGGTCCCCAAATAGGGTCATTGGACAGTGGACGGTCCCCAAATAGGGTCATGGGACAGTGGACGGTCCCCAAATAGGGTCATGGGACAGTGGACGGTCCCCAAATAGGGTCATGGGACAGTGGGCGGTCCCCAAATAGGGTCATGGGACAGTGGGCGGTACCCAAATAGGGCCTGGTCAGGGGACTGAGCCAATCTCTGGCAGAGTGACGGCACTAAATGGGTCACCACCACCATCAGTCACAGTTCCATCCTCACCGAGACACCGAAGTTTGTGACACACTCACACACACGTGCCTGCCCAAAGGGCCTCTCCACTAATTAAAAATATGGAAAAAGAGGACATCTGAGGACGCTGACACCATATCTCTTGCACTCTCTCCCTCTCTTCCCCCCTCTCTCTCTCTATGCCTCACTCTCTCTCTCTCACACACACACACACACACACACACACACACACACACACACACACACACACTCCTCACTATCAACCTCTCTACACACTACTGTATGTTCTATCTGAAAAAAGTGTGTGTAGATTCTGTGGCATGCCAACAGATCAGCTCAGATCAACACACACATGCATTGTGCGCTAGGGTCAATAGCTCACTGCACACTACATGGCTCAAACCCTTACTATCTGTGTTCTTCTGTCCAGGTGGATGGTGGCAGGAAGTCAGTGTGTTTTTTAGGAGTCCAAACACAGTAAGCCACATTAAGCACAGGAAGTGGACCTTTTATTGTCTAGTCTTGTTAACTCAATTGGTTGGTTGGCCTGGTTTTCAGTTGCTCTGATATAACAAAGCCTTATTTTACTATCTGTTTACATTATATTTACTTGGACATTACATTGTAAAACCGCAGTGTTTCACTTGAAGGTACAAGGTGCTATAGTTATCATTGTATTTGAGGCAATTACCCGAAAGTACACATAGTCTTGGCTGTAATGAAAATGTGAAATCATTTGAAGAATTTCTACTGCTCTATTTGGAACTTGACCACTCTGGCCAGTGTCACCATGGTGATATGCAGCAGGTGGTTGTCATGCCATTGTGAGTGGGTGAAGGCTGTGCCCTCACGACCAGGTTGGGCACCAGGCTTCAAGGCAGGTTGGGTAGAAGGGGGGGGGGGGGGGTGCGTTTGTCTGTCTGAACGCTCTTTAAGCCTTCGGTGTCTGGCTGGGATTGTGTGTTAAGCTTTGTCTGCGAGGCAGCAGACACACACTGCAGGAGAATCTATATCCCTTACCGCCCTGTTTTTCTGTTGTTTTAATATCCCCCCCTTGTTCTCTCTCCTCACTTACTTTGAGATTTCACTTTGCAATATAAACTCAGCAAAAAAGGAAACTTCTCTTTTTCAGGATCCTGTCTTTCAAAGATAATTCGTAAAAATCCAAATACTTAATTGTAAAAGGTGTTAACACTGTTTCCCATTCGTGTTCAATGAACCATAAACAATTAGTGAACATGCACCTTTGGAACGGTAGTTAAGACACTAATAGCTTACAGACGGTAGGCAATTAAGGTCACAATTAGGAAAACTTAGGACACTAAAGAGGCCTTTCTACTGACTCTGAAAAACACCAAAAGAAAGATGCCCAGGGTCCCTGCTCATCTGCGTGAACGTGCCTTAGGCAAGGAGGCATAAGGACTGCAGATGTGGCCAGGGCAATACATTGCAATGTCCATACTGTGAGACTCCTAAAACAGCGCTACAGGGAGACTGGATGGACAGCTGATCGTCCTCGCAGTGGCAGACCACGTGTAACAACACCTGCACAGGATCGATACATCCGAACATCACACCTGCGGGACAAGTACAGGATGGCAACAACAACTGCCCGAGTTACACCGAGTCCATCAGTGCTCAGACTGTCCGCAATAAGCTGAGAGAGGCTGGACTGAGGGCTTGTAGGCTTGTTGTAAGGCAGGCCCTCACCAGACATCACCGGACACAACGTTGCTTATGGGCACAAACCCACCGTCACTGGACCAGACAGGACTGGCAAAAAGTGCTCTTCACTGACGAGTCGCGGTTTTGTCTCACCAGGGGGGATAGTCAGATTCACGTTTATCGTCGAAGGAATGAGTATTACACCGAGGCCTGTACTCTGGAGCAGGATCGATTTGGAGGTGAAGGGTCCGTCATGGTCTGGGGCGGTGTGTCACAGCATCATCGGACTGAGCTTGTTGTCATTGCAGGCAATCTCAACAATGTGCGTTACAGGGAAGACATCCTCTCATGTGGTACCCTTCCTGCAGGCTCATCCTGACATGACCCTCCAGCATGACAATGCCACCAGCCATACTGCTTGTTCTGTGCGTGATTTCCTGCAAGACAGGAATATCAGTGTTCCATGCCCAGCGAAGAGCCCGGATATCAATCCCATTGAGCACGTCTGGTACCTTTTGGATCGGAGGGTGAGGACTAGGGCCGTTCTCCCCCAGAAATGTCTGGGAACTTGCAGGTGCCTTGGTGGAAGAGTGAGGTAACATCTCACAGCAAGAAGTATCAAATCTGGTGCAGTTCATGAGGAGAGGATGCACTGCAGTACTTCATGCAGCTGGTGGCCACACCAGATACCGACTGTTACTTTTGATTTTGACCCCC
Organism: Salvelinus fontinalis; assembly: GCF_029448725.1. Lineage (NCBI taxonomy): Eukaryota > Metazoa > Chordata > Actinopteri > Salmoniformes > Salmonidae > Salvelinus > Salvelinus fontinalis. The sequence continues at coordinate 34,892,468 of NC_074688.1, forward strand.
CCCCCCCCCCCCCCCAACTGAACTTGTTCAGTTTACGTCTCAGTTGTTGAATCTTATGTTCATACAAATATTTACACATGTTAAGTTTGCTAAAAATAAACGCAGTTGACCGTGAGAGGACATTTCTTTTTTTGCTTAGAACATTAAGTGCACCACGCCATCTCTTTCTCGTCTCTGTGTGTGTTTGTTGTGTTGATGATAATGTTTTCTCCCTCCAGGACACAGCCAGTCTGAAGGTGTGGCCCAGCACCAGTCCCAGTGAGCTGATGGAACAGGCATTGAGGAAATGGCTAACGACCCACGGCCCCGAGGAGGAGGGACGCCAGGCCGAGCAGTATGTTCTGAGGGTCAGCGATAAGCTGGAGTTCCTCTGTGGAGACCACCCCCTCATACAGTACAAGGTGACCCCTTACTCTTAGGCTAAACCTCAGTGCATACAGTGCAAAGGGACCCTAATGTTTCCCAATGATCCCTTCACCTTTAACCCCTAAACCCTCTGTAGAGTTCTTTCTTACCATCAAATAGCTCCCTTTCTCAATCTCTTAACCTCGAGTTTCTGTGCTGTGCTGACCTCAACTCTCCTCTGAAAATGACCTTGTGTATCTCAACCATTCCTTAATGATTAATATCATAAATAGTAAACTCTCTTCGACCGTAACGGTTAATGTTCCAGTCTCAATGTTCCAAGGTCAGAGCGTGTGTAGGGAGCGGTCAGGTTAGGGTTGAGGAAAGTCTTTAGGTTACGACCGTAACCCCGGTTCTCTGATGGTATGAGTGAGGTATTTTACTTATGTGAGACGTAAGTATCGTCAGAAGCCTTTATTACACTAAGCCAACCATGATTGGCTGGATGTTGAGACGTCGGGGAAGGGTGTCCCTCCTACCCTATAAAAGGTCCAACGCAGCGTCTCTGAGTCATTCAAAAATAAGCAACACCTCTTCCTCGCTCCTGCAATGAGGGTGGTCTGGTTAAATACCTCACTCATACTATCAGAGAACTGTGGTTAAGGTCGTAACCTAAAGTTCTCTTTCAAGTATTCATTTCGGTATTTCACTTATGAGATAATCTGATTCCCGTATTGCCAGACAAGCTTATCCTGACGACCGACTGCCCTGTGCTCTATATCACACACATTGGCTTTGCCCCTCAGAAGATCCTACACGTAAAGCAGTATGCGCCAGGGTCGGTGCAGTGACCTTTAAAACGTTGCAAATGTATGAGGCGAAGCCCAACTTGCTGCTGAGCAAATATCTTGGATAGATATAGCCAGGACGTAGCCATTCCTCCAGTGGAATGAGCCCATAGGCCAGCAGGAGACTGAAGACCCTATCTTGTGTATGCCAAAGTGATAGCTTCCACTATCCAGTGGGAGAGGCGTTGTTTAGTGAGCGCTTTACCTGTGTGAGGTTTCACCCAGGAAACAAACAGCTGATCACATTTTCGAAACTCCTTGATCTTGTCCATGTAGATGTGCAGAGCGCGTACTGGACACAACATATGCAACCGTTGATGTTCCGGAGAGGGAAACGGTAGGGGATAAACAGCTTCCAGCTCAAGGGAAAGAAGCATCAAAGATGGATTCATAATCTTAGGGATAAAGGCGGGGTTAGGCCACAATGCATACAGGAGGATGCGTGGCCACTCGCGCGCCAACACATCCACTCCCCTGAATGTATCTTGATCCCTCAGGGAAAAGAACAGTGGACATAAAGATCCACTGTTGGCATGCTGAGGGGCATCCAAACCTGATTGGCTACCTCTGGGTGGAGCTTCCACTCTCCGCATAGAGGGTTCCCCCTGGAAAGTAAATCTGCCCCCAGATTCAGTACTCCTGGTACATGAGTAGCTCTCAGTGACTGGAGATGCACACTGCTCCACATAATCAGTCTGTGTTCCAGTGTGTGTAAGTGAGAGGATTGCAGTCCCCCTTGCCACAACAGTGGTATTGTCTGTTCTGACTAGAACATGACGACCCTCCAGAAATGGGAGGAACAACTTTAATGCTAAGGACACTGTAAGGAGTTCCTGTCAGTTTATCGGAGTAGAACGGAGATGGGGTCTCCACACCCCGTTGACTGTTCTGCCGTCGTGGGACGCACCCCAACCCGAGAGAGATGCGTCGTGACTACTTTTCTGGATAAAAAGAAAAGTCCGGTATCTTCAGGGGTGCAGTGCTACCATGCAATATATGGAGATCTGTATACGGTGATGTTTGTGATGTATTGGGCTCAGAACTAGAGAGGAGACCCAGCGTTGAAACACTCTCCTATTCAAACGTCCTAATGGGATGACTACTAAAACCTAGCTGCCTCAGGCATGTTTTGACAGACACCAGCCAGGTTCCCGCTGCCTAGCACTGTTTTGCAATCTTGGAATGTTCTTATACGTTCCACTGAAAAGCAAGCTTTGAATGATACTGAATCTAGGATTAAACCTAGGAAAGAGATTGTCTGCATGGGAATCAGAATGCTCTTTACTGTGTTTATTCTGATACCTAGAAATGTCAGGTGTTCCAAGAGTAGCTGACTGTGTTCTAAGACTTCTTGTCTCGTTTGCGCGCACAGCAGCCATCGTCTATGTACATCATCAACCGAATGCCTCTTTCTGAGTGGGGCTATGGCTGCCTCGGTACACTTCGTAAAAACACAAGGTTACAGTGAGGCTGAAGGAGTACCATAAATTCATAGATTACACCTTGAAAAGGGAATCTGAGAAATTTCCTGTGAGGAGGGTATATTTAGATGTGAAAATAAGTGTCCTTCAGGTCAACAGATACGAACCAATCGCCTGGGCGCACAGAACGTATCCTTTCTCATGTGCCTGTTCAGAGCACGTAGATCTAGGATCGGGCGTATGGGTCCTTGGTGCTATGGGTGGGAAGGGAGGCTTCTTAAACCAGGGGGTCCAAGGTTCTCTGCTGCCCTGAGCTCCCAGCCTGGGGGGCTGGGCATCTGGAGATTTTAAAGGTTGAGGGGGGTCGACCTGCTGCAGCCTGGGTGAAGGTGCGGCGAGGCACTGTGCTGTGTCTTCCTGGGCAGACAGCTGGAGGGCTTCTCCCTCCCTCTTTTTCCTCCACGCACCGTTTCTGCATCATCTCGACAGTGGGACCGAAAAGGCCTTTAGGGTTTACTGGAGCATCCAGGATCTTCAGTTTCTCTCTCTATCAGACACCGTGGATAGGTTGAGCCATCAAGCCCTCTCCTGGGATATCATAAGCCCCATCACTCTTCCTGACGCCTGGACAGCAGCTTTGAGCAGACGCAGGTTGAGGTCTGCGGTAACACAGTTCAACACTGATCCACCTTGGACAGGGTTCTTGGTGTACTCCAGTACAGGTAACCTCCTCCAGGAATTCAGAGAACACTGGTAGTAATTTCCAGGCTGCCCGTTTGGGTAGCCTCTTACCCTCGTAGCTGGATGTGGTGGTCTCTGCTACTGCATTGGGACAGGGAATCACCAGTTTATTAGCAGCGTGTTTGCACACGTCCTGCAGGTCCACACCGAGAACTGGTGTTGATGACTCCCCGCCTGCATGCCCGGTTTCGGATTTCCCGGCAGGAGGCTTGGTGGCCTGGCCTGAGGGGATGAAGGAGTCTTCGTTTCCATCCGATTCCAAAAGGAGTTGTGATCGTTTCTAATCAGGAAGCCCAGCAGGGAGGCGTCAGGTGGTTGTTGGAGTCCTCCAACAGCAGGGCAATGGCGTCGAGCTGGTCGCCCCAGCTAGCAGCTAGCGCTAGCCGTCACGTTTTCACGTGGGGATATCCATCGCCTCTGAGTCGCCGGGCCCCATGTTAGGAGGGTCCTGTTGACTCAGGATAGCGTGGCGTGCTAGCCTGCGACGGAGGCCCTTCACAGTGAAGAGGGCACAGTGTGGACAGGAGACAGGAGAGGATAAGGCAAGCAGAGCACACAGAGTGGGTGTCTTTGGCCGATATCTTGTTTCCACAGGAGCAGATTCATGCGGGGAGCTTCTCCTCGTTTGGGGAGGGAGATGTTTTTGTCGCCATAGCGTGGATCCTATGTTTTTAGCTGTCAGAAAAAAACTAGCGTGGTAGGCTAGTCCGATAGCTAGTGATTTAGTGGGTTATCTCTGACAGTGGCACTCGTGTGATGGCCGGATACTGTTTCTGAAACAACAGGTTACAAAAGATAGCTTGGGGTCGGTAGTAAAAACGTTTCTTGTCCAAGTAAAACCACAGATGCTAGCTAGTGAATAATTGTATATAATCCTCTAACTATGGTGAAGGAAAAGGAAAATTGTCACCACCGCACAGTCCTGAGAATAGAACCTGGCGAGCGAATTGTAAGCTCACATCTGTGGACAGTTTAGCTTGTTCTGGAAAATGCAGTTGTGTCGAGGTAAGCTTTCTGATTAAAAGCGAGAAGAGGTGTTTGAATGACTCAGACGCTGCTCAATCATGGCTGGCATAGTGTTATAAAGGCTTCTGACGAATACGCTGGGGACGAATACGCTGGGGACAAATACGCTGGGGACAAATACGCTGGGGACGTAAACGTTGGGGACGAATACGCTGGGGACGAATACGCTGGGGACGTATTCCATAAGTGAAATACCGAAACGAAAACTTGAAAGAGAACTCCTTTGTGTGTGCGCGCCATTCACATTTGTAAGAGGTGGTAGGTAGCCTAGCGGTTAAGAGCGTTGGGCCAGTAATCAAAAGGTTGCTGTTCCAATTCCCCGAGCCGACTAGGTGAAAAATCTAGCAAGGCACTCAACCCTAAAATGTACATTTGGATATGTGTGTACCAAAGACTGCATAGAGAATTGTTCTCTCTGTATTAACACCTCCTCTCTTCTCTGTCCCAGTACATCAAAGCCTGTCTCCAGGCGAAGGAGTGTCCCCACCTGACCCTAGTCCAGGTCAGCACAGTCCAGGCCATGTTCGAGAAGGAGATCTCGGCCATCGGAGCTGTGGTCAACCGAAAGAGCTCCAACCCCCCCTTACCCCTGCCCCCCAAGAGGAGGGGACCCTCGGTCAGTTACACGACAGACACAGAGAGAGAGAGAGAGAGAGAGAGAGTGTGTGTGTGTGTGTGTGTGTGTGTGTGTGTGTGTGTGTGTGTGTGTGCATATATAGGTGCAGGTATGTGTTAGTGAGTGTTTTATGACGTTTCGCCTGGTCCTAAAGGTCAGGTGCAGTTGAATTGCTCATTAGGGCTTAATTGCACACTACCGTGACGACTACGTCCCACGGTGACAGGTGACATCTGACAGTAAATGACACACCTGACAATCATTAGCACTTCAAATGTCAATTATCACAACTAAATGTCAACATCAACAAGACTGCATCTGCACTGATCTGAAAAGAAGAAAGATGGCGGTCAAACAGTGATGTCTTGTGGTAGTTGGACGCTTGACAGAAGGAGAAGTGAGTAGGGCTTCAAGCACAACAAGCCTGTTTACCCAGCAGCTCTCCAGTAGGGTAGTGAGGAGAGGTTGAGAGAAGGACAGGCTGTTCTTGTGGTGGTGTACTGTAATCAGACATTACAAAAATATACATGTACTCCTCTGTCACATAGACACTGACCTAAATGCACAAACACTGACATACAGTACACACTTTAGCATTCAATAACGCACTCGTTTACACATACAAACACACTTACAAAAACAAAATGTCCTTTACACGCACACACAGAGCTAGTGGACAGCAGGAAGTGTGCTGCTTGTTCATGTTTGTGGGCTGTAGCTGAGGGCCAGTCATGTGGAGTGTTTTTCCTGCTGTGCTGACCCTCGCAAATCTACTCGGCTTGACAACAGTTTGACTTGCCCAACCTTAAGTGTGTGTGTGTGTTATTCCTACAGTAAATTATGTTCTCCTTGCGTACTCATGAAAATATTTCCTCCTCCCCCTCTGTTCCTCTCCTCTTCCCTCTGTTCCTCTCCTTCACTTTACTCTGTTCATCTCCTTCACTTTACTCTATTCCTCTCCCTCTTTCCTCTTCCCTCTGTTCATCTCCTTCACTTTACTCTATTCCTCTCCCTCTTTCCTCTTCCCTCTGTTCCTCTCCTTCACTTTACTCTGTTCCTCTCCTTCACTTTACTCTGTTCCTCTCCTTCACTTTACTCTGTTCCTCTCCTTCACTTTACTCTGTTCCTCTCCTTCACTTTACTCTGTTCCTCTCCTTCACTTTACTATATTCCTCTCCCTCTCTTCCCTCTGTTCGTCTCCTTCTCTTTCCTCTCCTTCTCTTTCCTCTCCTTCTCTTTCCTCTCCTTCTCTTTCCTCTCCTTCTCTTTCCTCTGTTCCTTCTCTCTTCTCTTTCCTCTGTTCCTTCTTTCCTCTTTCCTCTGTTCCTTCTCTCTTCTCTTTCCTCTGTTCCTTCTCTCTTCTCTTTCCTCTGTTCCTTCTCTTTCCTCTTTCCTCTGTTCCTTCTCTCTTCTCTTTTCTCTGTTCCTTCTCTCTTCTCTTTTCTCTGTTCCTTCTCTTCTCTCTTCTCTTTCCTCTGTTCCTTCTCTCTTCTCTTTCCTCTGTTCCTTCTCTTTCCTCTGTTCCTTCTCTCTTCTCTTTCCTCTGTTCCTTCTCTTTCCTCTGTTCCTTCTCTCTCTCTTTCCTCTGTTCCTTCTCTTTCATCTTTCCTCTGTTCCTTCTCTCTTCTCTTTCCTCTGTTCCTTCTCTCTTCTCTTTCCTCTGTTCCTTCTCTTTCCTCTGTTCCTTCTCTTTCCTCTGTTCCTTCTCTTTCCTCTGTTCCTTCTCTCTTCTCTTTCCTCTGTTCCTTCTCTTTCTTCTTTCCTCTGTTCTTTCCCTTCTTCTCTTTCCTCTGTTCCTTCTCTTTCCTCTGTTCCTTCTCTCTTCTCTTTCCTCTGTTCCTTCTCTCTTCTCTTTCCTCTGTTCCTTCTCTTTCCTCTGTTCCTTCTCTTTCCTCTGTTCCTTCTCTTTCCTCTGTTCCTTCTCTTTCCTCTGTTCCTTCTCTCTTCTCTTTCCTCTGTTCCTTCTCTCTTCTCTTTCCTCTGTTCCTTCTCTTTCCTCTGTTCCTTCTCTTTCCTCTGTTCCTTCTCTTTCCTCTGTTCCTTCTCTCTTCTCTTTCCTCTGTTCCTTCTCTCTTCTCTTTCCTCTGTTCCTTCTCTTTCCTCTGTTCCTTCTCTTTCCTCTGTTCCTTCTCTTTCCTCTGTTCCTTCTCTTTCCTCTGTTCCTTCTCTTTCCTCTTTCCTCTGTTCCTTCTCTTTCCTCTTTCCTCTGTTCCTTCTCTTTCCTCTGTTCCTTCTCTTTCCTCTTTCCTCTGTTCCTTCTCTTTCCTCTTTCCTCTGTTCCTTCTCTCTTCTCTTTCCTCTGTTCCTTCTCTTTCCTCTGTTCCTTCTCTTTCCTCTTTCCTCTGTTCCTTCTCTCTTCTCTTTCCTCTGTTCCTTCTCTCTTCTCTTTCCTCTGTTCCTTCTCTTTCCTCTGTTCCTTCTCTTTCCTCTGTTCCTTCTCTTTCCTCTTTCCTCTGTTCCTTCTCTTTCCTCTTTTCTCTGTTCCTTCTCTTTTCTCTCTTCTCTGTTCCTTCTCTTTCCTCTGTTCCTTCTCTTTCCTCTGTTCCTTCTCTTTCCTCTGTTCCTTCTCTTTCCTCTGTTCCTTCTCTTTCCTCTGTTCCTTCTCTTTCCTCTGTTCCTTCTCTTTCCTCTGTTCCTTCTCTTTCCTCTGTTCCTTCTCTTTCCTCTGTTCCTTCTCTCTTCTCTTTCCTCTGTTCCTTCTCTTTCCTCTGTTCCTTCTCTTTCCTCTTTCCTCTGTTCCTTCTCTCTTCTCTTTCCTCTGTTCCTTCTCTCTTCTCTTTCCTCTGTTCCTTCTCTTTCCTCTGTTCCTTCTCTTTCCTCTGTTCCTTCTCTTTCCTCTTTCCTCTGTTCCTTCTCTTTCCTCTTTTCTCTGTTCCTTCTCTTTTCTCTCTTCTCTGTTCCTTCTCTTTCCTCTGTTCCTTCTCTTTCCTCTGTTCCTTCTCTTTCCTCTGTTCCTTCTCTTTCCTCTGTTCCTTCTCTTTCCTCTGTTCCTTCTCTTTCCTCTGTTCCTTCTCTTTCCTCTGTTCCTTCTCTTTCCTCTGTTCCTTCTCTTTCCTCTGTTCCTTCTCTTTCCTCTGTTCCTTCTCTTTCCTCTGTTCCTTCTCTTTCCTCTGTTCCTTCTCTCTTCTCTTTCCTCTGTTCCTTCTCTCTTCTCTTTCCTCTGTTCCTTCTCTCTTCTCTTTCCTCTGTTCCTTCTCTCTTCTCTTTCCTCTGTTCCTTCTCTCTTCTCTTTCCTCTGTTCCTTCTCTCTTCTCTTTCCTCTGTTCCTTCTCTTTCCTCTGTTCCTTCTCTTTCCTCTGTTCCTTCTCTTTCCTCTTTCCTCTGTTCCTTCTCTTTCCTCTGTTCCTTCTCTTTCCTCTTTCCTCTGTTCCTTCTCTTTCCTCTGTTCCTTCTCTCTTCTCTTTCCTCTGTTCCTTCTCTTTCCTCTTTCCTCTGTTCCTTCTCTCTTCTCTTTCCTCTGTTCCTTCTCTTTCCTCTGTTCCTTCTCTCTTCTCTTTCCTCTGTTCCTTCTCTTTCCTCTGTTCCTTCTCTTTCCTCTTTCCTCTGTTCCTTCTCTCTTCTCTTTCCTCTGTTCCTTCTCTTTCCTCTGTTCCTTCTCTTTCCTCTGTTCCTTCTCTTTCCTCTTTCCTCTGTTCCTTCTCTTTCCTCTTTCCTCTGTTCCTTCTCTCTTCTCTTTCCTCTGTTCCTTCTCTTTCCTCTGTTCCTTCTCTTTCCTCTTTCCTCTGTTCCTTCTCTCTTCTCTTTCCTCTGTTCCTTCTCTCTTCTCTTTCCTCTGTTCCTTCTCTTTCCTCTGTTCCTTCTCTTTCCTCTGTTCCTTCTCTTTCCTCTGTTCCTTCTCTTTCCTCTTTCCTCTGTTCCTTCTCTTTCCTCTTTTCTCTGTTCCTTCTCTTTTCTCTGTTCCTTCTCTTTCCTCTGTTCCTTCTCTTTCCTCTGTTCCTTCTCTTTCCTCTGTTCCTTCTCTTTCCTCTGTTCCTTCTCTTTCCTCTGTTCCTTCTCTTTCCTCTGTTCCTTCTCTTTCCTCTGTTCCTTCTCTTTCCTCTGTTCCTTCTCTCTTCTCTTTCCTCTGTTCCTTCTCTCTTCTCTTTCCTCTGTTCCTTCTCTCTTCTCTTTCCTCTGTTCCTTCTCTCTTCTCTTTCCTCTGTTCCTTCTCTCTTCTCTTTCCTCTGTTCCTTCTCTCTTCTCTTTCCTCTGTTCCTTCTCTCTTCTCTTTCCTCTGTTCCTTCTCTTTCCTCTGTTCCTTCTCTTTCCTCTTTCCTTTGTTCCTTCTCTTTCCTCTGTTCCTTCTCTTTCCTCTTTCCTCTGTTCCTTCTCTTTCCTCTGTTCCTTCTCTTTCCTCTGTTCCTTCTCTCTTCTCTTTCCTCTGTTCCTTCTCTTTCCTCTGTTCCTTCTCTTTCCTCTTTCCTCTGTTCCTTCTCTCTTCTCTTTCCTCTGTTCCTTCTCTTTCCTCTGTTCCTTCTCTCTTCTCTTTCCTCTGTTCCTTCTCTTTCCTCTGTTCCTTCTCTCTTCTCTTTCCTCTGTTCCTTCTCTCTTCTCTTTCCTCTGTTCCTTCTCTCTTCTCTTTCCTCTTTCCCTTCTCTCTTCTCTTTCCTCTGTTCCTTCTCTTTCCTCTGTTCCTTCTCTTTCCTCTTTCCTCTGTTCCTTCTCTTTCCTCTGTTCCTTCTCTTTCCTCTTTCCTCTGTTCCTTCTCTTTCCTCTTTCCTCTGTTCCTTCTCTTTCCTCTGTTCCTTCTCTCTTCTCTTTCCTCTGTTCCTTCTCTCTTCTCTTTCCTCTGTTCCTTCTCTCTTCTCTTTCCTCTGTTCCTTCTCTCTCCTCTTTCCTCTGTTCCTTCTCTTTCCTCTTTCCTCTGTTCCTTCTCTCTTCTCTTTCCTCTGTTCCTTCTCTTTCCTCTGTTCCTTCTCTCTTCTCTTTCCTCTGTTCCTTCTCTTTCCTCTTTCCTCTGTTCATTCTCTCTTCTCTTTCCCCCGTTCCTTCTCTCTTCTCTTTCCTCTGTTCCTTCTCTCTTCTCTTTCCTCTGTTCCTTCTCTCTTCTCTTTCCTCTTCTCCTTCTCTCTTCTCTTTCCTCTTCTCCTTCTCTCTTCTCTTTCCTCTGTTCCTTCTCTCTTCTCTTTCCTCTGTTCCTTCTCTCTTCTCTTTCCTCTGTTCCTTCTCTTTCCTCTGTTCCTTCTCTTTCCTCTGTTCCTTCTCTTTCCTCTGTTCCTTCTCTTTCCTCTGTTCCTTCTCTTTCCTCTGTTCCTTCTCTTTCCTCTGTTCCTTCTCTTTCCTCTGTTCCTTCTCTTTCCTCTGTTCCTTCTCTCTTCTCTTTCCTCTCTTCCTTCTCTCTTCTCTTTCCTCTGTTCCTTCTCTCTTCTCTTTCCTCTGTTCCTTCTCTCTTCTCTTTCCTCTGTTCCTTCTCTCTTCTCTTTCCTCTGTTCCTTCTCTCTTCTCCTTCCTCTGTTCCTTCTCTCTTCTCTTTCCTCTGTTCCTTCTCTCTTCTCTTTCCTCTGTTCCTTCTCTCTTCTCTTTCCTCTGTTCCTTCTCTCTTCTCTTTCCTCTGTTCCTTCTCTTTCCTCTGTTCCTTCTCTTTCCTCTGTTCCTTCTCTTTCCTCTGTTCCTTCTCTTTCCTCTTTCCTCTGTTCCTTCTCTCTTCTCTTTCCTCTGTTCCTTCTCTCTTCTCTTTCCTCTGTTCCTTCTCTCTTCTCTTTCCTCTGTTCCTTCTCTCTTCTCTTTCCTCTGTTCCTTCTCTCTCCTCTTTCCTCTGTTCCTTCTCTCTTCTCTTTCCTCTGTTCCTTCTCTTTCCTCTTTCCTCTGTTCCTTCTCTTTCCTCTGTTCCTTCTCTTTCCTCTTTCCTCTGTTCCTTCTCTTTCCTCTGTTCCTTCTCTCTTCTCTTTCCTCTGTTCCTTCTCTCTTCTCTTTCCTCTGTTCCTTCTCTCTTCTCTTTCCTCTGTTCCTTCTCTCTCCTCTTTCCTCTGTTCCTTCTCTTTCCTCTTTCCTCTGTTCCTTCTCTCTTCTCTTTCCTCTGTTCCTTCTCTTTCCTCTGTTCCTTCTCTCTTCTCTTTCCTCTGTTCCTTCTCTTTCCTCTTTCCTCTGTTCATTCTCTCTTCTCTTTCCCCCGTTCCTTCTCTCTTCTCTTTCCTCTGTTCCTTCTCTCTTCTCTTTCCTCTGTTCCTTCTCTCTTCTCTTTCCTCTTCTCCTTCTCTCTTCTCTTTCCTCTTCTCCTTCTCTCTTCTCTTTCCTCTGTTCCTTCTCTCTTCTCTTTCCTCTGTTCCTTCTCTCTTCTCTTTCCTCTGTTCCTTCTCTTTCCTCTGTTCCTTCTCTTTCCTCTGTTCCTTCTCTTTCCTCTGTTCCTTCTCTTTCCTCTGTTCCTTCTCTTTCCTCTGTTCCTTCTCTTTCTTCTGTTCCTTCTCTTTCCTCTGTTCCTTCTCTCTTCTCTTTCCTCTGTTCCTTCTCTTTCCTCTTTCCTCTGTTCCTTCTCTCTTCTCTTTCCTCTGTTCCTTCTCTCTTCTCTTTCCTCTGTTCCTTCTCTCTTCTCTTTCCTCTGTTCCTTCTCTCTTCTCCTTCCTCTGTTCCTTCTCTCTTCTCTTTCCTCTGTTCCTTCTCTCTTCTCTTTCCTCTGTTCCTTCTCTCTTCTCTTTCCTCTGTTCCTTCTCTCTTTCCTCTGTTCCTTCTCTCTTCTCTTTCCTCTGTTCCTTCTCTTTCCTCTGTTCCTTCTCTTTCCTCTGTTCCTTCTCTTTCCTCTGTTCCTTCTCTTTCCTCTGTTCCTTCTCTTTCCTCTTTCCTCTGTTCCTTCTCTCTTCTCTTTCCTCTGTTCCTTCTCTCTTCTCTTTCCTCTGTTCCTTCTCTCTTCTCTTTCCTCTGTTCCTTCTCTCTTCTCTTTCCTCTGTTCCTTCTCTCTTCTCTTTCCTCTGTTCCTTCTCTCTTCTCTTTCCTCTGTTCCTTCTCTCTCCTCTTTCCTCTGTTCCTTCTCTCTTCTCTTTCCTCTGTTCCTTCTCTTTCCTCTTTCCTCTGTTCCTTCTCTTTCCTCTGTTCCTTCTCTTTCCTCTTTCCTCTGTTCCTTCTCTTTCCTCTGTTCCTTCTCTTTCCTCTGTTCCTTCTCTCTTCTCTTTCCTCTGTTCCTTCTCTCTTCTCTTTCCTCTGTTCCTTCTCTTTCCTCTGTTCCTTCTCTTTCCTCTTTCCTCTGTTCCTTCTCTCTTCTCTTTCCTCTGTTCCTTCTCTTTCCTCTGTTCCTTCTCTCTTCTCTTTCCTCTGTTCCTTCTCTTTCCTCTGTTCCTTCTCTCTTCTCTTTCCTCTGTTCCTTCTCTCTTCTCTTTCCTCTGTTCCTTCTCTCTTCTCTTTCCTCTTTCCCTTCTCTCTTCTCTTTCCTCTGTTCCTTCTCTTTCCTCTGTTCCTTCTCTTTCCTCTGTTCCTTCTCTTTCCTCTTTCCTCTGTTCCTTCTCTTTCCTCTGTTCCTTCTCTTTCCTCTTTCCTCTGTTCCTTCTCTTTCCTCTGTTCCTTCTCTCTTCTCTTTCCTCTGTTCCTTCTCTCTTCTCTTTCCTCTGTTCCTTCTCTCTTCTCTTTCCTCTGTTCCTTCTCTTTCCTCTTTCCTCTGTTCCTTCTCTTTCCTCTTTCCTCTGTTCCTTCTCTCTTCTCTTTCCTCTGTTCCTTCTCTTTCCTCTGTTCCTTCTCTCTTCTCTTTCCTCTGTTCCTTCTCTTTCCTCTTTCCTCTGTTCATTCTCTCTTCTCTTTCCCCCGTTCCTTCTCTCTTCTCTTTCCTCTGTTCCTTCTCTCTTCTCTTTCCTCTGTTCCTTCTCTCTTCTCTTTCCTCTTCTCCTTCTCTCTTCTCTTTCCTCTTCTCCTTCTCTCTTCTCTTTCCTCTGTTCCTTCTCTCTTCTCTTTCCTCTGTTCCTTCTCTTTCCTCTGTTCTCTTTCCTCTGTTCCTTCTCTTTCCTCTGTTCCTTCTCTTTCCTCTGTTCCTTCTCTTTCCTCTGTTCCTTCTCTTTCCTCTGTTCCTTCTCTTTCCTCTGTTCCTTCTCTCTTCTCTTTCCTCTGTTCCTTCTCTCTTCTCTTTCCTCTGTTCCTTCTCTCTTCTCTTTCCTCTGTTCCTTCTCTCTTCTCTTTCCTCTGTTCCTTCTCTCTTCTCTTTCCTCTGTTCCTTCTCTCTTCTCTTTCCTCTGTTCCTTCTCTCTTCTCCTTCCTCTGTTCCTTCTCTCTTCTCTTTCCTCTGTTCCTTCTCTCTTCTCTTTCCTCTGTTCCTTCTCTCTTCTCTTTCCTCTGTTCCTTCTCTCTTCTCTTTCCTCTGTTCCTTCTCTCTTCTCTTTCCTCTGTTCCTTCTCTTTCCTCTGTTCCTTCTCTTTCCTCTGTTCCTTCTCTTTCCTCTGTTCCTTCTCTTTCCTCTGTTCCTTCTCTTTCCTCTGTTCCTTCTCTTTCCTCTGTTCCTTCTCTTTCCTCTTTCCTCTGTTCCTTCTCTCTTCTCTTTCCTCTGTTCCTTCTCTCTTCTCTTTCCTCTGTTCCTTCTCTCTTCTCTTTCCTCTGTTCCTTCTCTCTTCTCTTTCCTCTGTTCCTTCTCTCTTCTCTTTCCTCTGTTCCTTCTCTTTCCTCTTTCCTCTGTTCCTTCTCTTTCCTCTTTCCTCTGCTCCTTCTCTCTTCTCTTTCCTCTGTTCCTTCTCTTTCCTCTGTTCCTTCTCTCTTCTCTTTCCTCTGTTCCTTCTCTTTCCTCTTTCCCCCGTTCATTCTCTCTTCTCTTTCCCCCGTTCCTTCTCTCTTCTCTTTCCTCTGTTCATTCTCTCTTCTCTTTCCCCCGTTCCTTCTCTCTTCTCTTTCCTCTGTTCCTTCTCTTCTCTTTCCTCTGTTCCTTCTCTCTTCTCTTTCCTCTTCTCCTTCTCTCTTCTCTTTCCTCTTCTCCTTCTCTCTTCTCTTTCCTCTGTTCCTTCTCTCTTCTCTTTCCTCTGTTCCTTCTCTTTCCTCTGTTCTCTTTCCTCTGTTCCTTCTCTTTCCTCTGTTCCTTCTCTTTCCTCTGTTCCTTCTCTTTCCTCTGTTCCTTCTCTTTCCTCTGTTCCTTCTCTTTCCTCTGTTCCTTCTCTCTTCTCTTTCCTCTGTTCCTTCTCTCTTCTCTTTCCTCTGTTCCTTCTCTCTTCTCTTTCCTCTGTTCCTTCTCTCTTCTCCTTCCTCTGTTCCTTCTCTCTTCTCTTTCCTCTGTTCCTTCTCTCTTCTCTTTCCTCTGTTCCTTCTCTCTTCTCTTTCCTCTGTTCCTTCTCTCTTCTCTTTCCTCTGTTCCTTCTCTCTTCTCTTTCCTCTGTTCCTTCTCTTTCCTCTGTTCCTTCTCTTTCCTCTGTTCCTTCTCTTTCCTCTGTTCCTTCTCTTTCCTCTGTTCCTTCTCTTTCCTCTGTTCCTTCTCTCTTCTCTTTCCTCTGTTCCTTCTCTCTTCTCTTTCCTCTGTTCCTTCTCTCTTCTCTTTCCTCTGTTCCTTCTCTCTTCTCTTTCCTCTGTTCCTTCTCTCTTCTCTTTCCTCTGTTCCTTCTCTCTCCTCTTTCCTCTGTTCCTTCTCTCTTCTCTTTCCTCTGTTCCTTCTCTTTCCTCTTTCCTCTGTTCCTTCTCTTTCCTCTGTTCCTTCTCTTTCCTCTGTTCCTTCTCTCTTCTCTTTCCTCTGTTCCTTCTCTCTTCTCTTTCCTCTGTTCCTTCTCTCTTCTCTTTCCTCTGTTCCTTCTCTCTCCTCTTTCCTCTGTTCCTTCTCTTTCCTCTTTCCTCTGTTCCTTCTCTCTTCTCTTTCCTCTGTTCCTTCTCTTTCCTCTGTTCCTTCTCTCTTCTCTTTCCTCTGTTCCTTCTCTTTCCTCTTTCCTCTGTTCATTCTCTCTTCTCTTTCCCCCGTTCCTTCTCTCTTCTCTTTCCTCTGTTCCTTCTCTCTTCTCTTTCCTCTGTTCCTTCTCTCTTCTCTTTCCTCTTCTCCTTCTCTCTTCTCTTTCCTCTTCTCCTTCTCTCTTCTCTTTCCTCTGTTCCTTCTCTCTTCTCTTTCCTCTGTTCCTTCTCTCTTCTCTTTCCTCTGTTCCTTCTCTTTCCTCTGTTCCTTCTCTTTCCTCTGTTCCTTCTCTTTCCTCTGTTCCTTCTCTTTCCTCTGTTCCTTCTCTTTCCTCTGTTCCTTCTCTTTCTTCTGTTCCTTCTCTTTCCTCTGTTCCTTCTCTCTTCTCTTTCCTCTGTTCCTTCTCTCTTCTCTTTCCTCTGTTCCTTCTCTCTTCTCTTTCCTCTGTTCCTTCTCTCTTCTCTTTCCTCTGTTCCTTCTCTCTTCTCTTTCCTCTGTTCCTTCTCTCTTCTCCTTCCTCTGTTCCTTCTCTCTTCTCTTTCCTCTGTTCCTTCTCTCTTCTCTTTCCTCTGTTCCTTCTCTCTTCTCTTTCCTCTGTTCCTTCTCTCTTTCCTCTGTTCCTTCTCTCTTCTCTTTCCTCTGTTCCTTCTCTTTCCTCTGTTCCTTCTCTCTTCTCTTTCCTCTGTTCCTTCTCT
Source organism: Salvelinus fontinalis (assembly GCF_029448725.1). Lineage (NCBI taxonomy): Eukaryota > Metazoa > Chordata > Actinopteri > Salmoniformes > Salmonidae > Salvelinus > Salvelinus fontinalis. The sequence goes on from NC_074688.1 coordinate 34,907,908, forward strand.
TTCCTCTGTTCCTTCTCTTTCCTCTTTCCTCTGTTCCTTCTCTCTTCTCTTTCCTCTGTTCCTTCTCTTTCCTCTGTTCCTTCTCTCTTCTCTTTCCTCTGTTCCTTCTCTTTCCTCTGTTCCTTCTCTCTTCTCTTTCCTCTGTTCCTTCTCTCTTCTCTTTCCTCTGTTCCTTCTCTCTTCTCTTTCCTCTTTCCCTTCTCTCTTCTCTTTCCTCTGTTCCTTCTCTTTCCTCTGTTCCTTCTCTTTCCTCTGTTCCTTCTCTTTCCTCTTTCCTCTGTTCCTTCTCTTTCCTCTGTTCCTTCTCTTTCCTCTTTCCTCTGTTCCTTCTCTTTCCTCTGTTCCTTCTCTCTTCTCTTTCCTCTGTTCCTTCTCTCTTCTCTTTCCTCTGTTCCTTCTCTCTTCTCTTTCCTCTGTTCCTTCTCTTTCCTCTTTCCTCTGTTCCTTCTCTCTTCTCTTTCCTCTGTTCCTTCTCTTTCCTCTGTTCCTTCTCTCTTCTCTTTCCTCTGTTCCTTCTCTTTCCTCTTTCCTCTGTTCATTCTCTCTTCTCTTTCCCCCGTTCCTTCTCTCTTCTCTTTCCTCTGTTCCTTCTCTCTTCTCTTTCCTCTGTTCCTTCTCTCTTCTCTTTCCTCTTCTCCTTCTCTCTTCTCTTTCCTCTTCTCCTTCTCTCTTCTCTTTCCTCTGTTCCTTCTCTCTTCTCTTTCCTCTGTTCCTTCTCTTTCCTCTGTTCTCTTTCCTCTGTTCCTTCTCTTTCCTCTGTTCCTTCTCTTTCCTCTGTTCCTTCTCTTTCCTCTGTTCCTTCTCTTTCCTCTGTTCCTTCTCTTTCCTCTGTTCCTTCTCTTTCCTCTGTTCCTTCTCTTTCCTCTGTTCCTTCTCTTTCCTCTGTTCCTTCTCTCTTCTCTTTCCTCTGTTCCTTCTCTCTTCTCTTTCCTCTGTTCCTTCTCTCTTCTCCTTCCTCTGTTCCTTCTCTCTTCTCTTTCCTCTGTTCCTTCTCTCTTCTCTTTCCTCTGTTCCTTCTCTCTTCTCTTTCCTCTGTTCCTTCTCTCTTCTCTTTCCTCTGTTCCTTCTCTCTTCTCTTTCCTCTGTTCCTTCTCTTTCCTCTGTTCCTTCTCTTTCCTCTGTTCCTTCTCTTTCCTCTGTTCCTTCTCTTTCCTCTGTTCCTTCTCTTTCCTCTGTTCCTTCTCTTTCCTCTTTCCTCTGTTCCTTCTCTCTTCTCTTTCCTCTGTTCCTTCTCTCTTCTCTTTCCTCTGTTCCTTCTCTCTTCTCTTTCCTCTGTTCCTTCTCTCTTCTCTTTCCTCTGTTCCTTCTCTCTTCTCTTTCCTCTGTTCCTTCTCTTTCCTCTTTCCTCTGTTCCTTCTCTTTCCTCTTTCCTCTGCTCCTTCTCTCTTCTCTTTCCTCTGTTCCTTCTCTTTCCTCTGTTCCTTCTCTCTTCTCTTTCCTCTGTTCCTTCTCTTTCCTCTTTCCTCTGTTCATTCTCTCTTCTCTTTCCCCCGTTCCTTCTCTCTTCTCTTTCCTCTGTTCATTCTCTCTTCTCTTTCCCCCGTTCCTTCTCTCTTCTCTTTCCTCTGTTCCTTCTCTTCTCTTTCCTCTGTTCCTTCTCTCTTCTCTTTCCTCTTCTCCTTCTCTCTTCTCTTTCCTCTTCTCCTTCTCTCTTCTCTTTCCTCTGTTCCTTCTCTCTTCTCTTTCCTCTGTTCCTTCTCTTTCCTCTGTTCTCTTTCCTCTGTTCCTTCTCTTTCCTCTGTTCCTTCTCTTTCCTCTGTTCCTTCTCTTTCCTCTGTTCCTTCTCTTTCCTCTGTTCCTTCTCTTTCCTCTGTTCCTTCTCTCTTCTCTTTCCTCTGTTCCTTCTCTCTTCTCTTTCCTCTGTTCCTTCTCTCTTCTCTTTCCTCTGTTCCTTCTCTCTTCTCCTTCCTCTGTTCCTTCTCTCTTCTCTTTCCTCTGTTCCTTCTCTCTTCTCTTTCCTCTGTTCCTTCTCTCTTCTCTTTCCTCTGTTCCTTCTCTCTTCTCTTTCCTCTGTTCCTTCTCTCTTCTCTTTCCTCTGTTCCTTCTCTTTCCTCTGTTCCTTCTCTTTCCTCTGTTCCTTCTCTTTCCTCTGTTCCTTCTCTTTCCTCTGTTCCTTCTCTTTCCTCTGTTCCTTCTCTTTCCTCTGTTCCTTCTCTTTCCTCTGTTCCTTCTCTTTCCTCTGTTCCTTCTCTTTCCTCTGTTCCTTCTCTTTCCTCTGTTCCTTCTCTCTTCTCTTTCCTCTGTTCCTTCTCTCTTCTCTTTCCTCTGTTCCTTCTCTCTTCTCTTTCCTCTGTTCCTTCTCTCTTCTCTTTCCTCTGTTCCTTCTCTCTTCTCTTTCCTCTGTTCCTTCTCTCTTCTCTTTCCTCTGTTCCTTCTCTCTCCTCTTTCCTCTGTTCCTTCTCTCTTCTCTTTCCTCTGTTCTTTCCTCTTTCCTCTGTTCTTTCCTCTTTCCTCTGTTCCTTCTCTCTTCTCTTTCCTCTGTTCCTTCTCTTTCCTCTGTTCCTTCTCTTTCCTCTGTTCCTTCTCTTTCCTCTGTTCCTTCTCTTTCCTCTGTTCCTTCTCTTTCCTCTGTTCCTTCTCTTTCCTCTGTTCCTTCTCTTTCCTCTGTTCCTTCTCTTTCCTCTGTTCCTTCTCTTTCCTCTGTTCCTTCTCTTTCCTCTTTCCTCTGTTCCTTCTCTCTTCTCTTTCCTCTGTTCCTTCTCTTTCCTCTGTTCCTTCTCTTTCCTCTTTTCTCTGTTCCTTCTCTCTTCTCTTTCCTCTGTTCCTTCTCTTTCCTCTTTCCTCTGTTCCTTCTCTCTTCTCTTTCCTCTGTTCCTTCTCTCTCCTCTTTCCTCTGTTCCTTCTCTCTTCTCTTTCCTCTGTTCCTCTCTTTCCTCTGTTCCTTCTCTTTCCTCTTTCCTCTGTTCCTTCTCTCTTCTCTTTCCTCTGTTCCTTCTCTCTTCTCTTTCCTCTGTTCCTTCTCTCTTCTCTTTCCTCTGTTCCTTCTCTTTCCTCTGTTCCTTCTCTTTCCTCTTTTCTCTGTTCCTTCTCTCTTCTCTTTCCTCTGTTCCTTCTCTTTCCTCTTTCCTCTGTTCCTTCTCTCTTCTCTTTCCTCTCCTTCTCTTTCCTCTGTTCCTTCTCTTTCCTCTTTCCTCTGTTCCTTCTCTTTCCTCTGTTTCTTCTCTCTTCTCTTTCCTCTGTTCCTTCTCTCTTCTCTTTCCTCTGTTCCTTCTCTCTTCTCTTTCCTCTGTTCCTTCTCTCTTCTCTTTCCTCTGTTCCTTCTCTCTTCTCTTTCCTCTGTTCCTTCTCTTTCCTCTGTTCCTTCTCTTTCCTCTGTTCCTTCTCTTTCCTCTTTCCTCTGTTCCTTCCCTCCTTCTCTTTCCTCTGTTCCTTCTCTCTTCTCTTTCCTCTTCTCCTACTCTCTTCTCTTTCCTCTGTTCCTTCTCTCTTCTCTTTCCTCTGTTCCTTCTCTCTTCTCTATCCTCTGTTCCTTCTCTTTCCTCTGTTCCTTCTCTCTTCTCTTTCCTCTGTTCCTTCTCTTTCCTCTGTTCCTTCTCTTTCCTCTGTTCCTTCTCTTTCCTCTGTTCCTTCTCTTTCCTCTGTTCCTTCTCTTTCCTCTGTTCCTTCTCTTTCCTCTGTTCCTTCTCTTTCCTCTGTTCCTTCTCTCTTCTCTTTCCTCTGTTCCTTCTCTCTTCTCTTTCCTCTGTTCCTTCTCTCTTCTCTTTCCTCTGTTCCTTCTCTCTTCTCTTTCCTCTGTTCCTTCTCTCTTCTCTTTCCTCTGTTCCTTCTCTCTTCTCTTTCCTCTGTTCCTTCTCTCTTCTCTTTCCTCTGTTCCTTCTCTCTTCTCTTTTCTCTGTTCCTTCTCTTTCCTCTTTCCTCTGTTCCTCTCTTTCCTCTGTTCCTTCTCTTTCCTCTTTCCTCTGTTCCTTCTCTCTTCTCTTTCCTCTGTTCCTTCTCTCTTCTCTTTCCTCTGTTCCTCTCTTTCCTCTGTTCCTTCTCTTTCCTCTTTCCTCTGTTCCTTCTCTCTTCTCTTTCCTCTGTTCCTTCTCTCTTCTCTTTCCTCTGTTCCTTCTCTTTCCTCTGTTCCTTCTCTTTCCTCTGTTCCTTCTCTTTCCTCTGTTCCTTCTCTTTCCTCTTTTCTCTGTTCCTTCTCTCTTCTCTTTCCTCTGTTCCTTCTCTCTTCTCTTTTCTCTCTTCTCTTTTCTCTGTTCCTTGTCTTTCCTCTGTTCCTTGTCTTTCCTCTGTTCCTTGTCTTTCCTCTGTTCCTTGTCTTTCCTCTGTTCCTTCTCTTTCCTCTGTTCCTTCTCTTTCCTCTTTCCTCTGTTCCTTCTCTCTTCTCTTTCCTCTGTTCCTTCTCTTTCCTCTTTTCCACCTCTTTCCTCTTTCCTCTGTTCCTTCTCTCTTCACTTTCCTCTGTTCCTTCTCTCTTCTCTTTCCTCTGTTCCTCTCTTTCCTCTGTTCCTTCTCTTTCCTCTTTCCTCTGTTCCTTCTCTCTTCTCTTTCCTCTCCTTCTCTTTCCTCTGTTCCTTCTCTTTCCTCTTTCCTCTGTTCCTTCTCTTTCCTCTGTTCCTTCTCTCTTCTCTTTCCTCTGTTCCTTCTCTCTTCTCTTTCCTCTGTTCCTTCTCTCTTCTCTTTCCTCTGTTCCTTCTCTTTCCTCTGTTCCTTCTCTCTTCTCTTTCCTCTGTTCCTTCTCTCTTCTCTTTCCTCTGTTCCTTCTCTCTTCTCTTTCCTCTGTTCCTTCTCTTTCCTCTGTTCCTTCTCTTTCCTCTGTTCCTTCTCTTTCCTCTGTTCCTTCTCTTTCCTCTTTCCTCTGTTCCTTCTCTTTCCTCTGTTCCTTCTCTTTCCTCTGTTCCTTCTCTTTCCTCTTTCCTCTGTTCCTTCTCTTTCCTCTGTTCCTTCTCTTTCCTCTTTCCTCTGTTCCTTCTCTTTCCTCTGTTCCTTCTCTCTTCTCTTTCCTCTGTTCCTTCTCTTTCCTCTTTCCTCTGTTCCTTCTCTTTCCTCTTTCCTCTGTTCCTTCTCTCTTCTCTTTCCTCTGTTCCTTCTCTTTCCTCTGTTCCTTCTCTCTTCTCTTTCCTCTGTTCCTTCTCTTTCCTCTTTCCTCTGTTCCTTCCCTCCTTCTCTTTCCTCTGTTCCTTCTCTCTTCTCTTTCCTCTGTTCCTTCTCTCTTCTCTTTCCTCTTCTCCTTCTCTCTTCTCTTTCCTCTGTTCCTTCTCTCTTCTCTTTCCTCTGTTCCTTCTCTCTTCTCTTTCCTCTGTTCCTTCTCTTTCCTCTGTTCCTTCTCTTTCCTCTGTTCCTTCTCTTTCCTCTGTTCCTTCTCTTTCCTCTGTTCCTTCTCTTTCCTCTGTTCCTTCTCTTTCCTCTGTTCCTTCTCTTTCCTCTGTTCCTTCTCTCTTCTCTTTCCTCTGTTCCTTCTCTCTTCTCTTTCCTCTGTTCCTTCTCTCTTCTCTTTCCTCTGTTCCTTCTCTCTTCTCTTTCCTCTGTTCCTTCTCTCTTCTCTTTTCTCTGTTCCTTCTCTTTCCTCTTTCCTCTGTTCCTTCTCTCTTCTCTTTCCTCTGTTCCTTCTCTCTTCTCTTTCCTCTGTTCCTTCTCTTTCCTCTTTCCTCTGTTCCTTCTCTCTTCTCTTTCCTCTGTTCCTTCTCTCTTCTCTTTCCTCTGTTCCTTCTCTTTCCTCTGTTCCTTCTCTTTCCTCTGTTCCTTCTCTTTCCTCTGTTCCTTCTCTTTCCTCTTTTCTCTGTTCCTTCTCTCTTCTCTTTCCTCTGTTCCTTCTCTCTTCTCTTTTCTCTCTTCTCTTTTCTCTGTTCCTTGTCTTTCCTCTGTTCCTTGTCTTTCCTCTGTTCCTTGTCTTTCCTCTGTTCCTTCTCTTTCCTCTGTTCCTTCTCTTTCCTCTGTTCCTTCTCTTTCCTCTTTCCTCTGTTCCTTCTCTCTTCTCTTTCCTCTGTTCCTTCTCTTTCCTCTGTTCCACCTCTTTCCTCTTTCCTCTGTTCCTTCTCTCTTCACTTTCCTCTGTTCCTTCTCTCTTCTCTTTCCTCTGTTCCTCTCTTTCCTCTGTTCCTTCTCTTTCCTCTTTCCTCTGTTCCTTCTCTCTTCTCTTTCCTCTCCTTCTCTTTCCTCTGTTCCTTCTCTTTCCTCTTTCCTCTGTTCCTTCTCTTTCCTCTGTTCCTTCTCTCTTCTCTTTCCTCTGTTCCTTCTCTCTTCTCTTTCCTCTGTTCCTTCTCTCTTCTCTTTCCTCTGTTCCTTCTCTTTCCTCTGTTCCTTCTCTCTTCTCTTTCCTCTGTTCCTTCTCTCTTCTCTTTCCTCTGTTCCTTCTCTCTTCTCTTTCCTCTGTTCCTTCTCTTTCCTCTGTTCCTTCTCTTTCCTCTGTTCCTTCTCTTTCCTCTTTCCTCTGTTCCTTCTCTTTCCTCTGTTCCTTCTCTTTCCTCTTTCCTCTGTTCCTTCTCTTTCCTCTGTTCCTTCTCTCTTCTCTTTCCTCTGTTCCTTCTCTCTTCTCTTTCCTCTGTTCCTTCTCTTTCCTCTTTCCTCTGTTCCTTCTCTTTCCTCTTTCCTCTGTTCCTTCTCTCTTCTCTTTCCTCTGTTCCTTCTCTTTCCTCTGTTCCTTCTCTCTTCTCTTTCCTCTGTTCCTTCTCTTTCCTCTTTCCTCTGTTCCTTCCCTCCTTCTCTTTCCTCTGTTCCTTCTCTCTTCTCTTTCCTCTGTTCCTTCTCTCTTCTCTTTCCTCTTCTCCTTCTCTCTTCTCTTTCCTCTGTTCCTTCTCTCTTCTCTTTCCTCTGTTCCTTCTCTCTTCTCTTTCCTCTGTTCCTTCTCTTTCCTCTGTTCCTTCTCTTTCCTCTGTTCCTTCTCTTTCCTCTGTTCCTTCTCTTTCCTCTGTTCCTTCTCTTTCCTCTGTTCCTTCTCTTTCCTCTGTTCCTTCTCTTTCCTCTGTTCCTTCTCTTTCCTCTGTTCCTTCTCTTTCCTCTGTTCCTTCTCTTTCCTCTGTTCCTTCTCTCTTCTCTTACCTCTGTTCCTTCTCTCTTCTCTTTCCTCTGTTCCTTCTCTCTTCTCTTTCCTCTGTTCCTTCTCTCTTCTCTTTCCTCTGTTCCTTCTCTCTTCTCTTTCCTC